>NC_142046.1:53345389-53680389 GCF_982192425.1 Myodes glareolus
TGCATGGTTGACAGTGAAAGAGACACCGTACCTGTTCAAACTCATGGAGGTTGTGCTTCTGATTACAGTTAGCATTTACTCACTGTATAGGTGCCAAGCCTGGTTCTAAATTCCTTCCTTGTTTAACCACCCAAACCTATGAATTAGATGCTATTATTGTCTCCATTTAACACTTGAGGAGGTTAGCTATTTACCCACAGTAATTAGAAGAAAGGAAGAACTGTAAGATTGTAGGACCCACAAAGACTAGAGAACGCCTCAGAATTTGAGGCGCCTGGGATGCTAAGCCGTCACTCTGGTGTTAAGTTGTCAATTGTGACCAATAGGGAAAGGGCAAGAGGGTTGCAGAAGATATGAAGAATGGTTCTTTAGGCTAAGAGAACGTGCAGGAACAATGATTTCCCTACAATAGGGTATAGACTTAATTAATTAATGTTTTTAGAGTACTGTTATTCTCTTCTGTTCAGTTTGTTACAAGGGAAAATTTAAACAAATTACGGTTTAATAACTTTATTTTTCTGTAGAATGTAGAAGAACATACCAGGAAAACGGTGTAGATAAAAATTTGTGTGATGTCTTTATTTGTGTGTTTATTGAAAAATTATTTTTACTTAAATCTTTAAAAAAAAAAGTCAGGCAGTGGTGGCACATGCCTTTAATCCCAGGCCTTGGGAGGCAGAGACAGGTGGATTTCTGTGAGTTTGAGGCTAGTCTCATCTACAGAGTTCCAGGACAGACTACAAAGCTATAGAAAAATCAAGGAAAAAAAAAAGCCAGCAATGGTGGCACACACCTTTAACTCCAGCACTCGGGAGGCAGAGACAGGCGGATCTCTGAATTTAAGGCCAGCCTGGTCTACAGAGTGAATTTCAGGACAGGCAGGGCTACACAGAGAAATCCAATTTTGAAAACAAACAAAAACCAAAACCACAAAACTTTAAAAATTATCAGGCACATCGATGCACACCTTTAACCCTAGGACTCAGGAAGCAGAGGCAGGTGGATCATTGTAAGTTTGAGGTCACCCCGGTGTACATAATAAGTTCCAAGCTAACTGTGGCTATATATAATGAGAATTTATCTCAAAAGCAAAAAAAAAACAAAACAAAAACAAACAAATAGATAAATAAATAAAAACAAAGTAAACTCTGAAAACTTAAAAAAAATCTTTTAAGATTAAAAAGCAATCATGGATTGCAATATTTTAGAAACTAAGGCATAATTAATGTGAAACCCTGTTAAGGTTAATACCTGTGTTCTAGAAGGTCCTATGAAGGCCTCACTTTCTAAAGACACCACCAGAAGGAACTAGGGACCAACAAGCATCATCCTCCCGTCAGGATCAAACACATATCTGCAACAGGTCTTCCTTTGGACCGCCAGCTCCCAAATAATGACACAGAAACTTTCTATTGGTTATAAAAATTTGCCCTTAGCCTAGGCTTGCTCCCAGTTAGCTCTTGAAACTTAAATTAACCTGTTTATACTAATCTACATTCTACCCTGTGGCTCATTACTTCTCCTTAGTACCAAACGTTCGACTTCCTCCATGCCTCAGATTCTTCCCTGGGTTCCTACGTCTGCCCGGAAGTCCTGCCTATCATCTCCTGCCTAGGCCATTCATTCAGCTCTTTATTAAACCAATCAGGTGTCTTAGGCAGGTGAGGTAACACAGCAGCACATCTTCACACGGTGTGACCAAACACCCTGCACGCATACTAAAGGACATGAAGTCTTCACACCACCAGGTATGGTGGCACCTGGCTGTAATTTAGCACTGAGACTGAGGCAGGAGGATCTTAAGTTCAAAGTCAGCCTGGAGTACACCATAGAGTAAGCCCTTGTCTCAAAACATGGTGAAATGGCATTGATTTTGTTTACATTAATTTATGGATTCATCAGGGCGGTAAAACATTGGAAGACAACTGTAAATTAAGCCACTTATAAGGGGCTGGAGAGATGGC
This sequence comes from Myodes glareolus, assembly GCF_982192425.1. Lineage (NCBI taxonomy): Eukaryota > Metazoa > Chordata > Mammalia > Rodentia > Cricetidae > Myodes > Myodes glareolus. The sequence continues at coordinate 53,347,354 of NC_142046.1, forward strand.
TCAGAGGTTAAGAGCATTGCCTGCTCTTCCAAAGGTCCTGAGTTCAATTCCCAGCAACTACATGGTGGCTCACAACCATCTGTAATGGGGTCTGGTGCCCTCTTCTGGCCTGCAGGCATACACACAAACAGAATATTGTATACATAATAAATAAATAAATAAATAAATAAATAAATAAATAAAAAAGACACTTATATTCTTTTCAGTGGTAGTGTTTAAGAAATGTTTATAACCAGGGTAATAATACTTGGAGAATGCAATAATCTCTTCCTTCCAAACACTCCTTTAAATTTTTTATTTCATATATTAATTTGTTTATGCAAAGGTGGGGGCACGTTGTACATACCATGACAATTCTCTCCTTCTAGCAAGTGAGTCCCGGGGATTGAACTCATGGCATTGGATTTGGCTGCAAACACCTTTACCTGTTTTTACCACCTTGCCAGCCCAGGTTCTTCCTTTTATAGAAATATAATAAATTGCCCAGCAGTGGTGGCACACCCCTTTAATCCCAGCAATCAGGAGGCAGAGGCAGGCAGATCTTTAAATTCAAGTCCAGCTTGGTCTACAGCATGAGTTCCAGGACAGTCAGGGCTCCACAAAGAAACCCTGTCTTGCAAAAACCTAAATAAGTAAATAATTTAAAAAGTTGTTTGACTTTAGACAACAGTGATTTAGCTCAGCCCTACTAATTTTCAGATAGTGGGCAGGACCTTGGGGCGTAAAGAAAGCTATGAGCTACTTGAGACCCAAACTGTTGTATTTATCACCTGCTGGGTACTTGGGTCCCAGTGAACTATGGTGGAATGCCATAGGAAGATGGTGCCAGATCTCTATTGTTTAGACCTCTTTTGTTTTGGAGACTCAGACCCAGGAGCTATTTCCTTTGCCTCCCCCATCACCTGGCTGTAGTCACTTCCGAGGACTCTGCCTTTATTCTCACCCAGCCCCAGAAGTGGCGATCATCAGAATCAGTAACTGTGTGTCAAGTGCTTTCTAAGTGTGTCATTGGACCTTACAAGTCCTGCATTGTTTTCGGTTCTGTTCTGTTGACCATTTTGTTTTTCTGAGCCTTTGTCTGGCTGGAGTTTCTCAAGCAGGGCCGCTTTTCAGGCTGAATAGCAGCTGAGTGCTCCTGCAGGGTGGCGCCTATCAGACCATTGTGCTTATTACAGGCATCAGGAATTAATGATACTTGTCTAGTCATTATCTTGAGAGCTTGTTGTTGCCGTCCTTAAAGAGAGATGGTTCATTTTCCTTGGTATATGACTGTGGTGATTTGGTTCTCAATAAAAGTCAGTTTGCATACTTGTGAGGCCATTGTATTCTACCGTGTTCTGCTGCGAGCTGTGTTTTCCTCAGCCAGGTTCTCTCAAAGAAAACATCCTGCCCCTTGTACCCTGGTCCATCACTTTTCCACAGCTGGAGTTTCTCAGACAAACAGGAAACCTATCAGATGGGACAGTGCTATACAAGCAAGCGTCAGATGTGGGGGCTGCCAGGGGCTGCCTGTGTTATGACACCTTATCTATGCTTTCCAGATGTGGAAAGAATTTCCAGGAGGTGTTAGAGAAACCAAGAAAGCCATCCAAATTCGAACACAGAGGAACCTAACTTTCGTCTTTGGTCCAACCACTGTGTTCTCCTTCACCGCACTGTCACTGCAGGACAAGGCCGAGTCCAGCCGCAGTTTGGGAAACACAGCCCGCACCAGCCTGTGTTCACCCCTGGTGCCATGAAGAAAAGTCTCATGACTTCCCCAAAGGAGAGCTGGGCTGGGGTGAGGCTGAGGGGTACAGAACCTGCCTGACATATGCCAGGCTGAGATTTGATCCCCAGCAATACAAAACCAACAGATAATTAAGAACAATAAAACATGGGACGAAAAAAGAAAAAGCAGTCACTACCACACATGCTTTCTCATTCTGAAAGTTTTAATAAGAATGCTGAGATGTCCTTCCTAAATGAAATTAGTTTAGCCAGAAGATGAGAGAAAGTAGAAGATAAATTTAGTTTATTTAATTGTTACTAAAACTTTGGACCTAAGGTTGCCAACCTTCCTAATGCTGCAACCCTTTAATACACTTTCTCATGTTGTTCTGACCCCCACCCATTAAATTATTTTTCTTGCTACTCATTACTGCAATTTTGCCGTTGTTATGAACTGTAATGTAAATGTGTGACCCCTATGAAAGGGTCAGTCAACCCCCAAAGAGGGGCGCAACTCAGAGGCTGAGCACCACTGCTTTGGACTCAAAGAAGAAAGAAGAGGAGGGAAACTGAGGCGAACTGCATCATCGTTCCTCTCCTAAAAGCTAGAGGTTAGCCTTGAGGGCGGCTACATTCTGCTTGAAGACTCAGCCAGGCAGAAAGGAACAAATGCTTCCTCCGACGGACTGTCCCCTGGTCCCAGGACTTGGCCCAGTTTGCACCACCCTACCCATCTTCTCAGCAGGTTCAATGTAAGCAGTTTATACCTCCTGCCAAAGCGTCCTTATAAAACACCGTGGCTTCCTAATCAGGCGGACATTTCCCTATGGCTCTGGAGTCTCGGGGAGTTAACCCCAGAACCTTCTCTATTTCCTTTCTGTCTGGCATCTGTCACTTCTCAATAAAAATCCCTTTGTCTCAGAAATTTTAGTTGCTACGTTGCTAACAGTTTCTTGGCTGCAGTGTTTGAAAGGCAAAGCATTGCGCCTACCTGGCAAGGGCAAGGGAAGAAGACATCAAAGCCTATCTTATGAACTTTCAGGGCTTGGCCTATGACTCAGGGTTGGGACTGGTCACCCTTCCTGTCAGTGAAAGCCGATGGGTTTTCCTAAAGACCATTAGGCTGACTTGCAGAGACCAAAAACAAACAAATTAAAGATCTCTGGAAAGCAGGGTCCTCAGCCAACATTTCACTAAGATGTGCTCCCAAATGAATAGAGATAGTGTCTTCAAAAGAGAAACTGGGCTAATGGTTTAGCTCAGGGGTAGAGCTCTTGCCTACCACATGCAGGCTCTGAGTTGGACCCCCAGAACCAATTTAAAAAAAAATAAAAGATCAGAGGCACACATGTAAAGTGCTCACTTCATACTTGGTCTCCACGTCAGTTCAATAAAACAATTGCTAGCACCGTGGTTGTTAAAATTCATACAAACAAAGGCAACCGGAGCTCTGTGAGTTCGAGGCCAGCCTGGTCTCCAGAGCGAATTTCAGGACAGTCAAAGCTACGCAGAGAAACCCTGTCTTGAAAAACAAAAAACAAAACACACACACACTCACAAGAAAAAATCAAACGAAATAGGCAATACTGAAGTGTGAGAACAGTGTCACCAGCTAAACACAGAAGCGCTTCTTTAGAGTTTTCATTTGTTTTATTTGCTTTAAACATTCTCTCATTTTTCTTGGCCTTGCTTTTTTAAAAGATTTATTTCTTTTTAATTATATATATATGTATATATATGTGTGTGTATATATATATATATATATATATATATATGCATGTTTTGCCTGCATGTATGGCTGTGTACCACATGTATGCTTGATGCCCTCAGAGGCTAGAAGAGGGCATCAGATTCCCTGGAACTGGAATTACAGAAGGTTGTGAGCTGCTGGGTTGGTACCAGGAATTGAACCTGGCACATTTAGAACAGTGTAGTACTTTTAACCACTGAGCCAGGTCTCCAGCACAAAAACCCTTGATTGTAACAGGTGCTGTGTTAGCGGTGGATTGATATCAAGTGTATATATTGGACTTGGTGGCCCAGGTTTGTATGTCCCAAAATACTAAATGTCATGGTGGCTTGGTAAATTACAGTTCTCTACCTTTTTAAATGGATCTACATAATTCCATTCTGGTAACAGTACACAGGAAAGTCAAGTCAAAAGTAATAATTTTTAAGGTGGGTTTAGGGAATGGTCTCAGTGCATAAAAGCGCCAGCCACGCAAGCCTGATAACCTGAATTTGATCCCCAGAACCCATGCCAAATGCCAGATGCAAACCTGGAGAACTCTGGGCAGCAGAAACAACAAAGGGGATCTTTTCTCAACATGCCAGTAGAGACTCAACTCCAGAGAGTTGTTGTCTGACCCAACACCTCATTACGTACCAAGCACACCCGTCCATGGAAGAGTAAGAGTGCACGCGCGCACACACATACACACACACACACACACACACACACGGGGGGGGGGGGAGTCAGGGTGGCAAATAATAAACAAAAATTTAAGAACACAGGATCGATCGAGAGTGTAGCTCACTGGCAGAGCTCTCGTCAAGCATGTGTGAGGCCCTAAATGCAATCTCCAGCTCCCAGAACAAAATGAAAAGACTCCCTGGAAATCATCGTTCACTGAAAATCCTTCAGACCTCAGATTCTTTCTGGTTTTGTTTCTAGATTTTGTTTCAAGTCTATATGGGCGACGGCTCTGTGGAGAAAGGGCCTGTCGTGCAATGTGAAGTCGTGAGTCTGAATACCCAGAATCCACACAAAGCCAGGGGTGATGGTGCATATCTGTGATCCTCAGGTGTAGGGCAGAGATGGAATCTTCAGATGCTCAGGCCGGCTAGCCCGGAGTACACAGCATCAAATAACAACATCCAAGAGAAAGGCTGTCTCTCAAGCAAGAGCTGACAGCGGAGCTTGTCTTGCACACACATACAAAAAGAAAAAGATAAAACTCCTGGGTTGGCAGAGGCCCGGTGGTAGAACACGTGCTTTGTTTGCACAAGGCTCTGAATTTGGTGCCATCATCACGAAGAACAAAAACTTAGGACGAAACTCGGGGGCCGGGGGCACAGGTATGAGGGCAAACCAGATTATCTGAGCTCCAGCTCCGACACACGCTTTCTTTTTTTATTTTATTTGATTTGTTTGTATTTTATGGGTGAGGGCTCTGCATGTGTGCCTGCAGGCCAGAAGAGGGCATCTGATCCCACTAGAGATGGTTGCAAACCACCATGTGGTTGTTGGGAATTGAACTCAAAACCTCTGGAAGGACAACCCTAAAACCCCTAAGCCATCTCTCCAGTCCCCCAACTCACACTTTCAAACTGTGATCAATTACTTACCCCAACTGCGTTTCGGTTTCAGCAAGAGCATAATAAGATAATAATAGTACCTACCCCATCTCATAAGCTAAATTGTTTAGGACAGTGAGAGCCTTGCATACAAGTGGCTATTACAATATGTGATCAGTATTATAAAAGCGAGATCCACTCCAACACTTATCAGTCCGTTGAGTGGCACACTACCTCCATGCGTGACCCTGCTTCATGGAAACCACTGTCAGAAAATCAGTAAAGCGCACCTATAATTGTCATAGTGAAGGGAATCGGCCTCACACAGTCTCCAAAGCAATTTCTGCCTGACAGGCAATACTGGAAGTTAACTGGCAGTTAACGGAAAGTTGGCTTCCCAGCGAACAAACTTGATTGGGTTTCTAATAAACTAGAGTGCTAGCCCCTGAGTTCTGAGGCTAGACAGTCCAGTCAGGTGCTGGAATGTGGTCTCCCTTATTATTTTACAGCCCAGGATTACACCGCTGTCATCTCAGCCCCACCCAGTAGATGTTCCCACATAGACATAAGCTGAGAAAAAAAAAAAAAAAAAAACTCAGCTTGCTGAAACCTGCGGCACAAAGAGACAGACATGTTCAAATTACTGTCTAACACTTACCTAGGTGCTTTCACAAGCATTTCCTGACTTCATCCTTGCTCCTTTGCTTCCTGTGGACCATCTGCCTAGTACACAGGTGTTTGCATGTACCAGCATCTGGGAGGGTTCAAGAGATGGGACTGAAGACCAAACCAATGTCCCTTAAAGCCTATGTTTTCCACACGCCCGACTCCCACTTAGTCTGAGGCCATGCTTCAGAGACCACATCTAAATTTTACCTGCTAGGGAAATGTCTTGAGATCTCACTGCTGGTTTATAGAAACACCAAAGACCAAGACCGCCTCATTGGGTCACTGAGAGGAAAAGAGCTTGAGCCGGAAGGACCTTCTACGCTTCCTATCTACCAATGATCACGTTCCCCAAGACAGGGGCGATGATCACACTTTGTCAGAGACTGTATGTGGTTCTGTAGCATTGGTCACTGATTCTCTGTGCTATTAGAGTTTCAGAAGCACATCCTTGCCCCTTACAGGCTGGAGGTTGTATAAGGGGAGATTTATAGATATAAAATTAATAGCCTAAGGAGATTATGTTTAACCATGTGTAAACAGCTTGTGTGAAAAAAACAAACAAACAAACAAACAGAAAACAGAATAGAAGCAATGTTAAGACCAACTGGGACACACCAGAGCACTGAGAGAGCCTGCAGGGGCAGCCGTGTGTCTGCTAACATCTCTCTGAGGAGTGATTAGTGGGGTCAGATCACCGGGTGACATTCCATACACATTTGAGATCACAGAGGGTTTGGTTTTCATTCCTAGAGAAATTCTAGGCTACTTATGGTCTGGACTTCATATCATCGATGACCCTTGATTTTAGTACAGAATATTTAACTGTATTAAGCAGGTTCACCAGAGGAACGGAATGTGTGCAGCTACATTTGGAATAAATGGGCATTCAGTGGATTGGCTTGCCCAACAGAGGGTGGTGTGGGACCCAGAACAGCTTGGCCACACTGCTGCCACGACGCTTAATAAAAACCGGCTAAAAAACAGACCTGAGTTTCAGCTTACTGGCAGGCAACACGGGATTCCAGGGAAAGCCATAAACTGACACCACCACCCAGGGAGGGCCAGCATCTAAAGGGAAGTACCTGATACTCCAAACATTAGATAAGATCACCAGATGTCCCTGACCTAGGTCTCACCTATTTCTCTTTTGCCAAGACCCCCAGGCAAATGTCAGATAATCAAGAATCCCCTCACCCTAACCTCTACAATAATAAAAACCCTATCCCAGCTGGGCTGGGCACTCTGCTCTCAAACACTGCATTAAACAGTCAGAGTTCAAGTTTAAGCTTGAATAAAGGCTCTTTGATTTTACTTTGGAGTACAGACTCCACGGTGGTTTTGGGGGGAACCCCAAAATATGAGCAAACCAGTAAGTCCAGCAAGAACTGGAGAGGCTGGGGACCCGCTGGCCTCAGCCTTCTCAGGCTTGGGCGAAAGCGAGGAAGATTTCTGGAGAGGGATGAGCTTCGTTTATATGGAAAGGCTGAAGGAGCTGGGTCTGATGTCAGCTGGGGGGATGGGAGCAAAGCAGCAGGAGGAACAGACACACCAGAGAGAAGCAAAGATAAGCAAGCAAGGAGCTAAGAAGTGTTCAAGAAAACAGCCCAAGGCGCCAGGAAGACAGCTAAACTGAACAGGCTTAGCTGAACCGGACCTCCAGGTCCTTAGTTAAGATCTAAGGCCTGTTCAGAGGCTCATCCCCTAGGTGGTTCTAGCTTCCTTCAGCTGACAACACAAAGGATCACAGGCATGGACCTCATTCATGAGAACGCCAGTGAGCGATGCCACAGCTCCCCTCTCCTCCCACCATGACATGGCGTTGGGATGTCAACACAAATTTTGGAGCGGCACTAACGTTCAGTCTATAACACCATCTATTATGTTTGTGCCTTGATTACGCAGTCAAGGGATATGATCAGGCTACCGCACAGGGAGGAAAGGAGTAGCTGCGTCATTTTAGGCATTTAGCACTTGATTGTCATCATGGCCAAGCTTGATTGTCAACTTGACGAAATCTGGAACCAACGAAGGGCACCCACCATGCTGAGGATGATCCGGAAGGAGATTTCTAGAAAGAATTTACTGAGGGAAGACGCCCCTCCGTCAGAGTTGTGATGCTGTGTGTGCCTAGATAGGAAGAAGACTCAAGCAAAACAGCCAAAAAGCCAGTAAAAGAGTCGGAGACAGCCCTGGTCCCACTGTTAGGAGTCCCACGAGCGGACTGTAGCATACATGAGAGGGCCTAGGTCAGTCCCGTGCAGACTCGCGGGTTGTCAGTTCAGCCTCTGTGAGCCTCTACAAGCCCAGGTTAGCTGATCCTGTGAGTTTTCTTGGGGTGTCCTTATTTCCTCCGGCTCTTAAAATCCTTCCCCCATCTCTTCTGCAGGATCCCTCTCACTCAGCCTAATGTTTGGCTGTGGGTCTGCATCTGTCTCCATCAGCTGTTGGGTGAAGCCTCTCTGATGATAACTGGGGTAGTTGCCAATCTGATCGCAGAGGATACCCCATTCAGGCTGTGTATCCACTATTGCTAGGAGTCTTAGCTGGGGTCACCCTCATAGAATCCTGGGCGATTCCCTTGCACCAGGTTTCCCCCCCCCCGACCCGAAATACCCCCTCCCCTTCCAGTCGTCTCTTTTAGCTCTCTCCCCTTCTGTCCCCCACAACCTGATCACTCATGTTCCCATCCCCATCTGCCCCAAGTCTGCTCACAAAAATCTCTTCTATTTCTCCTTCCCAGGGAGAGCTGGGTGTCCCCCCATGAACCCTCCTTGTTACCTAGTCTGTCTGGGTCTGTGGGTTGTAGTATAGTTATCCTTTATTTCACAGCTAATATCCACTTATGAGTGACCATGTTTGTCTTTCTCAATCTGAGTTACCTCACTCAGGATGACTTTTTCTAGTTCCATCCATTTGCCTTCAAACTTCCTGGTGTCCTTGTTTTTAACGGCTGAGTAATACACCATTGTCTAAATGTACCACATTTTCTTTATCCATTCCTTGAGGGACATCCAAGTTGTTCCCAGGTTCTGTCTATTACAAATAAAGCTGCTGTATGAACACAGTTGAGCAGGTGTCCTTGTGGCATGTGTGAACATCCTTTGGGTATATGCCCAAGAGTGGTTATAGCTGATAGATGGAGCACCAGTTTTCTGAGAAACCACCACACTGACTTCCCAACAATGGAGTGTTCTCCTTGCTCCGCGTCCTCTCCAGCATGGACTGTCATTTGTGGGTTTTGATCTTAGCCATTCTGACAGGGGTAAAAGGGAATCTCGGACTGAATTGGAACCATCCTTCCTGTTCGTGGCTCGATCACCTGTACCGCTGTGTGGAAAGCACCCCGCCTGGGAAGCTTTGTCCTAGAAAGCCTCTGATTCGCGGAGGACTTAATTCTCTGCTGGGTTTTGCTCAAGTTTTTCAACTTCTCACCACCACTTTCTAAATGCTGGTGCTGGTGTCTCTTGCCTTACGATGGCTAACACCAATTCTCAAGTGGACTGGACTGAGGGGTACACGGGTAACCCTATAAAGCATTCCTTAGGGTGCAATTGTGAGGATGTTTCCTGAGAGAATCAACTAAGCAAGGCGCGATCTGCCCAGCATGTGGGAGGTGGCATCCCATAGACTCCACACAGCCACCCTCAACAGCCAGAGGGGCTCCCCAGAGACTTTAGGGATCGTGACCCGAGCAAAGTAGGATTCATGGTGCCAACCCCGAAAAGAATTCCTGGACTAGCTGGTATAAAGTTAGGAGTCAGCGAGGCTTAGGAGACAAAGAGGTGCCCAGAAAAATAAGATGTATCCGGTGTGGGCAAGTGCTTCCCAGGGGAGAACAGAGACTATAAGATACATCCCAGCGTGGGATGGGCTCGAGGAAGAGGCACAATAGCTCCATTCACATCTTAGCATTAACCTCATAGACCATTCTTTGGGCTTTCAAGTTGTATCTCAACCGGTTGCTAGGAAGCTTGCTGGCTTGTTGTCTTTTGATAAGGAAGATTACAGGGTGGCTCTGAAGATGTCTCAGGTGAAGTGATCATCTGATAAGGTAAAACCAGAAGTCACCAGGGTTACACAAGGGTTTTAGTGAGTGCATGTCCTGCCCCTGTAAAAAGAGGTCTCTGGGGGGATTCCTAGAACATCGTTTGTAGCTGGGAAGAAATGCCTCAAACAGTTAAGAGTGCTGGAATTCTTGTTTCTCAGCTAGCAAGAGGCTTCAGTGAGAGCCAAGGTGAGGGCCTCCTTTCCTCCTCATGTCTCCAATAAACAATCATGACTCAGTATTAAGACCAGTATTTCTAATCACTTATTTTGTTTGGTTTGGTTTTTTTTTTTCCGAGACAGGGCTTTTCTGTGTGGCCATGACTGTCCTGGAACTCACTCTGTAGACCAGGCTGGGCCCAACCTCAGAGATCTGCCTGCCTCTGCCTCCCGAGTGCTGGGATCAAAGGTGTATGTCACCACTGCCCTGCTAAAAGCCAGTCTTTTAAAAGCTATTCTGTGTTTTTAGTGTGTGAGTTCCTGCATGCAGGCATGTAAATCACTTGCATGCCTGGTGTCTCCAGGTGGCAGAAAGGCAGACAAGGACCAGAGTCCCTGGAACTGGAGCTGCAGGACGTTGTGAGCCAGGTGATGCAGGTGCCGGAGATTGAACCTGGGTCCTCTGCAAGAGCATGAGTGTTCTTAACCACTGTACCATCTCTCTAGCCTCCAGCTACGAGTTTAAACAGACTGTATATATAATCTATTTCTTTTTTAATAGAATTTTTTCCCCTAGTATAGGCCTCACTGTGTAGCCTTAGCAAGCCTGGAACTCACTAGGTAGACCAGGCTGACTTCAAACTCACAGAACTCCTGCCTTTGCCTCGTAAGTACTGGGATTAAAGGTGTGCACCACAATACCCGGCCTTGAAATTTTTAATATATTACATTCATGTCCTTGTGTGATTGAAAACTGGCTGACATTTTCACTCTCGGTTATAGTCTATTGTCTTTTCTTAATGAAGTCCCAGTCCTGCGCATTGAGATTGCTTGAATGTTTCCAAGTTATACATGATGCTGCAATAAACATCTTTATATCAAAACTCACGTGCTCCCTGCACATTATTCCCAGAGGATGTAAATTCCCAGATGGAAAGAAGAGAGAGAAGGAAAGTAGACAAGAGTGGGTGAGAAAGAGCGGCATGTTTGGGAAAAGGAGGTGACACAGAATTACACAGAATACAGGTGGGGGCCTGCTTGTTTGATATCACGTCCTGTATGATTCAGGATGCTCGGCAACTTGTTTTAGTTTTCAGATTACTGTTACTAGAACCTCTCGACAGACCCATAGGCTCCACTGTGATATTTACATGTACGAAGCCTTGATCATAACGGTAGACTAGTTTATATTGCTCTGTTCATACTTAGCTAACCAAGCTCTATTCCTAAACGCATCCTGTAAACTAACAATTAATCTTCCTTACACATTAGCTTCTCTGCTGAGATCCTCCCCCACCCCACTATTTGCTCCTTGTGACTCTCGTTATAGTGTTCCGTCCGGCAACTTCTCTACGTTCTTTGATGGCTAATTCTAACATGTGCCATCTCTAGGTGCGCTTCTACCTTATATTTCCTTTCCCTTGTCCGTAAGATGGAATTCTCCTGTTTCCGTGTGCTAGCTACTTCCTGCTTTATTGAACATTGCGAGTGATACTTTGTGGGGACTCTGGCTTTTGTTATGTTTCTCTGAAGATTTCCGTTCTATAAACAAATTACTGGCTGGCCACCTCAAGTTTAAGAGTCTTAATTGATGTCGTGTCGTCTGGCTCCCACCGCCGGCCACGATGGGCCTATTTAAAACCCAAGGTGCTTACTCGGTCTCTTTAACTTGACAGCCCTCAAACGTCAAACCCCTCTGCAATAAACAACAGTGGGTGTGTCTGCTCAGCTCTTCCAAGCTTCCAACTTTTCCTTTCCACTGGACATGGCGGGGTCATCTGAATAAGCAGAGTTCAGAGGCAGACGAAGTGTTTGACAGTTTCGATGCAGATGTGGGGACCCCCTTCTCTGCGGCTCCTCCTTTTCTGGGTGTTCACCCTAGGTTTCTATTCAGGCCTCGTAGCTCTGAGGTCCCAGCCCCTAACAGCTTAAAATGGGGTTTTCAGCGGCTTCTGCCTGCCATACTGTGCACGTGGGGAGGGGTGAGGTAGAGTGGCACTCAGCTGGCCACTGTGGTTCCTGTTTCTGAGACTAGAGAGTCTGCAGTTTCTGCCCCTTGTTCCCTCTCTGGGTTCTTTGAAGAGCTGGGAAGCTTTGTCTAGAACTGACGATTGTTTCCTATGGGAGAATTACTGCAGTTCTTTCTGCACTGTTGCCAGCACCAGAACTCTGGTCTTCACCCACAGAACTGCGTGTTTTTCCTGTTTCCTCGGCCCCCAGCTTGCCTTCCTCCATCTTTTATTTCTGAAGCCTTACTATATTTTACCTCTTTGTTGAGAAACAAAAGACCTGCAAGACCCGCATAAGGTAACTTTGGGGACTAGCGGTGGTGGCAAACACCTTTAATCCCAGCACTCGGGGGACAGAGGCAGGAGGATCTCTGTGAGTTCAAGGCCAGCCTGGCCTACAAGAGCTAGTTCCAGGGGCTGGAGAGATGGCTCAGCGGTTAAGAGCATCCCCTGTTCTTCCAAAGGTCCTGAGTTCAATTCCTGGCAACCACATGGTGGCTCACAACCATCTGTAATGAGGTCTGGTGCCCTCTTCTGGCCTGCAGGCAGACACACAGACAGAATATTGTATACATAACTAACTAAATAAATATTTAAAAAAAAAAAAAAGAGCTAGTTCCAGGACAGGCTCCAAAGCCACAGAGAAACCCTGTCTTGAAACCCCCAGCCACTCCCTTTCCAAAAAGGTACCTGGGATTTTTGTTGTTGCCTTTTCAGTTTTTGTACAGGGTCTCACACTGTCGCCTAAGCTGACCTCAGACATAAAGCAACCCTCCTGCCTTAGCCTCCTTAGTGCTGGGGTCAGATTTGAGCCACCATGCGCAGTAGTCTTGAGATTTTAAAAACCGCACAAAGCTCATTCTAAAGTTAGCTGAGTATTTGATGTTTGTGTAAGCCAGAGACACTAGTGTGTGCTGCTGATGGCAGTGCTTAGGAGTCTGAAATAGGCCAGGCAGTGGTGGCACATGCCTTTAATCCCAGCACTCCAGAGGCAGAGGCAGGAGGATCGCTGTGAGTTCGAGGCCAGCTGGTCTATAGAGTGAGTTCCAGGGCAGCCAGGGCTACACAGAAAAACCCTGTCTCGAAAAACCAAAAGAAGAAGAGGAGGAAGAGGAAGGGGAGAAGTCTTCTAAGTAGGAGGCATATGCTGCAAGGTCAAGGCTAGCCTAGGCTATAAGCAAGATCCTGTCTCGAAAAACCCCCAAAATAAACAAACAAGCAAAAAATTAAAGGTTACCTGTTATTCAGGGAACACTTGCAGGCAGGTGTACGTTCTGACCTCGCACCCTGTTCGAAGGGTAGCAGGAACCATCAGATTTGTGTTGCCTCAAGCAAGATGAATGCGCTGAGGGAAAACTAGACCTGGTAGGCGGTCAGCCAAACTCACAAGATAAAAACTTACCCAGGCAGCTGTCTTCTACACAGGAATCTTTCTGATTGCTCTCTTCCTCATTTTATATTATCACCATCCCAACAATTTTAACTTCCTTCCATCATCAAGGGCAAATAGCCTTTCTGTCCACACATCCTTAAAGGCAAGGTCTAGACGAGGTCTAGACAGTGTGATTTACAGATTTGTTCCGTTTACTAATAGAGCTTAGCCATGTCTCCATTGTCTTTAAGGTTACGTTGATGGATGTTTAGGTATAAAAGTTTGAGCTTTTCTCGTTTTTATACTCTATTTTAAAAGTCTTGTTTCGGGGCTGGAGAGATGGCTCAGTGGTTAAGAGCATTGCCTGCTCTTCCAAAGGTCCTGATTCAATTCCCAGCAACCACATGGTGGCTCACAACCATCTGTAATGAGGTCTGTAGGCCTCATGTAGACAGAATACATACAGAATATTGTATACATAATACATAAATAAATATTTTAAAAAAATAAAAGTCTTGTTTCTGTCTTGTTGGGGTTACTCTTGCGGTGATAAAACATCACGACCAAACGCAAGTTGGGGAGGAAAGGGTTTATTTAGCTTACACTTCTACATCGATGTTCATCATCAAAGGAAGTCAGGACAGGAACTCGAAGAGGACAGGAACTTGCAGGCAGGAGCTGATGCAGAAGCCATGGAGGGGTGCTGCTTACTGGCTTGCTCCTAAAGGATTGTTCTGTCTGTTTTCTTGTAGAACCCGGGTCCAACAGCCCATGGAATGGTACCACTCACAATGGGCTGGGCCCTCCCCCATCAGTCACCAATTAAGAAATCGCCTTAGAGGCTTGCCTGCTGCCCAGTCTTATGGAGGCGTTGTCTCAATTGAAGTTCCCATCCATCAAATGACTTTAGTTTACTATGAGGCGGTCATAAAATTATGCAATGTAATTTCTCTTCTAATCCTACGGAAGTCTTCCTAAATACATTAAGGAAGTCTCAATCTGATGTTCATAGGCTCTTTACCACTGGATTCTTTTTGTTTAGCAAAGACAGAACGGGAGTCAGACTTTAGAAGACAGCAACATGCAACTAACCCTTAATCATGTTTTATACATTTATCCACCATGTTATTACCGAGAAAATTCTATGGACTTTTAACTTTTAGCCATGACTTCAAAAATCTGCATATGCAAAAATATCTCAACTAAAACTTAATGACCGTTAGATGACCGTCTAAGATCACATGGTTACAGCAAGCCATGAGTGAACAAGCAAGGCTAGGAAAACATTGTTCAATAGCATTCTTCCCCCAACCTGCAGCCAGAGGTGAAGACAATCCAGAGTTCGCAAGAGAAGTCAGGACAAGAAATGTGGACTTGAGAATTCAAAGGCTTGAGACCTTCAGTCCAGTGCCATTGTTAGAATCAGGTCTGATAACTTTAATGTAAAGGTTGTTGAGAATGTAGCCATTCTAAGAGGGTCTATCTTTGGTCCCCTGAGATGTTTTTATCCTTCCTTACAGGTTGTTACATTTTTGTAAGAATCAGTATAAAATGCTCAATTGCACTTCTGATTTATGTTTTTTTATTTGATTCTTGCTTTGTATGTCTGACCATTGTGAAGATAACTTTCAAATACCTCTCTAAGTTCATTTGTATGAATGTCTCTGATGAAAACTTCTTCCATTTCAGAAGTATCCATTGTTACCTTTCTCTTTTGCTACATTGATCTTGAGGCTGAAAGAGTTGTAAAATTTTCTTTTAAGCCGTTTGACTCTAGTCCTGGACCAGGTCAATATCACCTGAGAAACGAACACTTCTGTTAGCCAAAGAATATAAAGAAAATAAACCCCTAGAGAGACAGCATTGACCGGAGATTAGAAGAAGGGGCTCTCAGGATGATAATCCAATTTAATCAGCTGTAGTTTTTTTTTTTTTTCTGATCTCCCCGCTACCTGTCTTCCCTACCCTGGCTTTTCAAGGGTTGATATGACAACCTACTGCCAATATTTATTCAACAAAGGCACACCTTTATTTTCTTAAGCAACCAGGTTTTTGTTAGTCTCCATGGCACAACTGGCTCTTTGATCTATTTTGGAGGATGGAATGGCGGGAAAAAAAAATCTGCTAAGGGTATGCCACCACACATATATGCACAACTGCCGTTTCTGCTGGCGGCCTGCTAAGGTTGAGTGACACCGAGAACGTGGACTTGAGAACACTTAAGTGACAAGGAATTTGGAGAAGCTGGTAGCCATTTGTGTTGTCACCTCTGGGTATGTTATGTATTAGTTTAGCAAAATTGCTTTTAAGACTTAAAATTGGCTTTCATACATTTTCCTGAAACTGATGATTTGGTTTCTTCATGTTGATCCTGCTTGGGGTTCAATAAGTTTCCTCCATCTGTAAGCTTGGGAAATTTTTAGTTACGGCTCCTCAAACATCTCCTCTGTTCCGTTCACTTCCCTTTCTTCTTGGGATCTAATTACTCACAGGTTTCTCTGGGCGCAGAGGACACTAAGCTACTGTGACAGCCTCTTTTCTTTCCTACACTCCCAAGCACGTTCCCTCTGTCCTCCAGGTCGGATAATTCCGAACAATCTGCTTTTAGGATTCTTTACTTTTGCATCCTCCCCAGCCGTCTGATGAGCCCCTCATTCTGTTTCAGTTACTCTGTGTTTCCGGTCACAGAATTTCCACTAGCGTCCTTTTTATACTTTTGGTCTCCGTGCTGACGTCTCCTGTTTGCTTATTGTACTTTTCTTTCTTTCTTTAAGCATGGCTTGTTTTTAAATTTATTTTTTATTTTATTGGTGTTTTGCCTGTATGTGTGAGGGTGTGGGATCCTGGAGTTACAGACGGTTGTGAACTGCCATGTGGGTGCTGGGAACTGAACCCAGGTCCCCTGGAGAAACAGTCAGTGCTCTTAACCACTGAGCCATTTTCTCCATCCTTTTAATCATGGTTTTAGTGTTTTAAAAGCCTTTGTTTTTACTTTCAACATCTAGGGAAACTTCAAGTCAGTCTGAACTGACTGTTAAATTGGATTTTCTTTTTCTTTTTTCTATATCTAGGAATTTGGGACTTTCATCCAAGACACCGTAGAGACTCTGGATTGTGTTCTCGTGTCCTAAAGAGTCTCAGCTGCTCGCTGTAACAGGAAGTTAACTAGGCCTGGCTCAAGCTCAACTGCCAACAGCTGGAATCTCTGTTCTGCTCTGTTTTACAGTCAGCTAGCAATCTGGGTGAGCTCTGGGCTGGCTTTTCCTTTAGGCTTGAATTGTATATTATCTTCATTTAAAAAATAATAGCGGGACTGGAGAAGTGACTCAGTCAGCACACACTGCTCTTGTTGGGGACCCAAGTTCAAATCCTGGGAGTCCATGTTGGTGGCCCGTAACAGCCTGTAAGTCCAGCTGCAGGGGATCTGACAAGCTCTTCTGGTCTCTTCAGACACCTTCACTCACACACACACACACACACACACACACACGCACGCACACACACACGCACACAGACACACACACAGAGACTGACACACACAGAGACACACACACATAGACACCATTTAAATCAAAAATCTCTATATGTTACATATAATTATATTTTGTGATAATTTTATAATATAATGATAAAATACATAATAATATACTGCTGGAGAACAGAAGTGGCAGGCAGACACTATGCGACTTGTTGGAGCCCATGTGGCTCCAACACAGATATCTCTTTTTCCTAACTGGACTGAGACGGAGGCGCAAGGAATAACCAGACACAACTTACACCATTATTACGGAAAAGGGCATCTCAGGCTTCTTCCTCCTGAAGATCTCCCCTGAAGATCTCCTCGCGTTTATTCTCCAAACATCTTTTATACCAATACATAAACTGGGCGGGAAAATACATCATCATTCTGTCACGTAGGCAACCAGGTGAACGGTCTTTTGTCATGTCCGCATCTACCTGTCTGCTGAGTATGCTAGCTGTCACATAGGCTTGAATTAGCATCTCTATAAGGCAGCCTCTAAATTACAAAGAAAGGGAGCAGCCAACATCCTGACCTTTGTCAGGCAGAGACGGCCTGTCTGCAGGCCTACGTGATCACTTCGGATTAGCCCAATGGCTTCAGTGCCTGGCTGCTACACCAATAAGAAATATGGGCCTACAGCGACTGAGCTATATCCCAACTCACTTCATTTCAAACAATTAAACTCTTCCATTTGGAGAAAACTGTAGTCTCTTCATGCAGCCAGAAGAAACTATAGAGATCCCACTACTGTTTACTAGTTTCCCACAACCTTAATATTTTCCAGATTATAGTGGAGGAGCAGGCAGGTTGCCCTCAGAGACAAATACACAAGGTCATCTTCCCTGGTGTTGTTGCTGATTCAAGGTCAGAGCTTGAAACAACTTTCGTTTTCCAGCAATCCCTACCACTCCAGGTCCAGGTCATTAACTGTTATTGTTAAGTCTTGAAGCTCAGTGTGGTCGTTTTCTGCCTGGAACCCTATGCCTACTTGTATTCACTGGGAAGGAAAGAGTTAACTTGCAAACTGCTTGAGGTTTGGAATTCAGCTAGCAGTCACCAGAGATAGCAAGCAGCTTGGCTGTCTGCCTGTACTAGCAAAACTTTTTATGCTACCTGGGCATTTCAGAGTTCTTTCTCTTGCTATTCTGCTACTACCTTGAGACTCCAAAGTTTCTTAATTTTTAATTAATAATATGACTCTGATGAAATATCACCACCATTATAAAACACCATTATCATATGATATATCATATCATAACAATTCCAGAAAAAAGTCACCCACTATGTCTGTACTGGTCAGAATGACCCTATCAGACCCAAACAATATCTGTTTGCATCCGCTAGTCTCAGACATCCTTGTGGGCATCAGATCAAACAGTTGTCTTGAAAAATTCCACTGTATCCAACCAAGGACTTTAAAAATCGCATGCCCATACCCAATCCTAAAACGCCAAGGCTTGTGCGGTTTGTCCCTTTAAAATTCCCCTACCCTAAAGCCTGGGGGCCATTTATCTCCACCCGCTGTGCTTAAACTCAGACCAGGTTAGCCTGAAAAAAAATCAATAAGCTCCAGTGTGTTTGCATCAGGTACGGGCTCTGGGGTGGTCTTGTTTGGGGGTCCCGTGATGTGGGCATAACAATAGTACAGTATCACAGCATGATTGATTGGCACTGGCGTAGCCCGTGTCAGCCATTAGTCTCTTCTCTGTTTCCATTACTTATTATTGCAGAACCATACAGACTCTAACCTTTGGGTTCGATTATTTGAGATAGTTTTATTTATGTAGCTAAGGCTAGCCTGGAGTGCAATGCCCTCCTCTGCTCGTCTCTCCCAGGCTGTGGTTATAGGTGTATTCCACCACAGTCAGCTATATTTGAGTACTCTGCTTTATAATAAGTACTTTATAATAAAACTTTATATAAGTTTTATAATATATTGTTGTATGCCAAGCTTTTCCTGGGGAGACACGACAGCACCACACACACAAGCGGAGTTAACTCACCCCAGGGAGGAAGCCCATGACAGAACAAAGTACAGATATCACTGAAGTCCAGCTTGATGAACCTATGAGTGTTACTGGGGTGACTTCCAGGAGGAGGGGTGAGGGGTTTCTTATAGGAGGAGTATTGACTCAAGGACAGCCGTATCACCACAGCTCACCCAGCACACAAAAGCTGAACCTGGGGGGCACAGCCTGAAGGCAGCTCAACAGGTTTTGCAGGTTTGCAGCTGCAGTTGGGCTAAAACTGCTCCGAGCAGCTTGGCTGACTTCTGCTTACTGCAGGCTGCTGATCTGGGCTCAGAGTTTTCTTTGCAGCCTGGTGGTTGGAGAATAACTCAGCAGTTTTTACTGTTTACTGTTGGGTGAGAGGGGCCTGGCGAATCTTGTCAGTTTCAGGGACTTTCTGAAGTTATTTTGAGTTGTTCACTTTGTATCTCGAGCTTCGGTTTGGGATGGAACGTTGGACCATGGAAGGAAACCGTCGCACAACGTATATCCAGGTGGAGATACAAGCATAATTCATCGAATTGTGACTCGGACAGTAGTAAGCAGAGGAAAAGAATTGCTGCTGACAGTCAAGAGGCTTTGCTGGAGGTCAGGATCTTGAACAAATTTCTGGTCCCCACAGACAGCTGTGGAGATTGATGCTTCCCGTGAAATGGAAGAATTCAACTCAGGTCAACTTAGGGCTGGCAAACGCATATATGAAGTGTCCTCAAATTGCAATTGCTTTTTATAAGGACAAACTGACTAGAATTCCTTCCCCCAAAGATGGAGCTCACTAATTAAGAAAATGCCAACAGCTCGGGACCACCTGCAGAGGAGACACCACTTACAGTGGGCTGGGCCCTCATACATCAGTCATTGAAGCAAGAAATGCCCGACAGGATATCCCTACAGGCCGATCTGAAGGAAGCATCTTCTCAGCTGAGGTTCCTTTTCTCTGGATGTGTTGGCTGGTTGTAGGTCAGCTTGACACAAGCTAGAGCTATCAGAGAAGAGGAAACCTCAACTGAGAAACTACCTCCATTAGACCGGACTGTCATTGTAATAGCTACTCTTGGTGGTCAACCTTGACCACATCTGGAATGAACTAAAACCCCAAAATGGATGGATGCACCTGTTAGGGATTTTTGCTTAATTTGAAGCAGGAAGATCTACTTCTAATCTGGATCTTTGAGACAGGAAGACAACCTTTAGTCCAGATCTTTCGGGGTGGGTTTTTGGGTTTTGTTTGTTTGTTTGTTTTTGTTGTTGAGACAGGGTTTTTTTGGTATAGACAGAGAGAACTGCCCTGGAACTCACTCGGTAGACCAGGCTGACCTCAACCTCACAGAGATCCACTTGCCTTTGCAGCTAATCCAGATCTTTTGAGGTGGATTCCCACCTCTAATCTGGGCCATGCCTTCCGCTGGCAGTATATATAAGGATATGAAGTAGGAAGCTTTAGCTCTTTGCCTGTTTGTTCTCACCTTGCAAACAAGTCCGTTCCTTCACTGGCATCAGAGCCTACTTCTCCAGGATTCCAGCACGCACTGAAGACCAGTGAAATACACAGCCTTGTAGACTGAACATTACTGGATTCTTGGACCTTCCATACATGGGCAGACATTGTTGGATTAACTGGACCATAGCCTGAAAGTCATTCTAATAAATCCCCTTAATGTATATAGTTCTGTTACTTTGGAAAACCCCAACTAATACAGTAGGCCGTTTTCTTCATCAGTGATCAATGGAGAGGGCCCAGTCCATTGTGAGTGGTGTCCTCTCTGGGCAGGTGGTCCTGGGTTCTTTAAGAAAGCAGACTGAGCAAGCCATGAGGAGCAAGCCAGTAAATAGCACTTATCAAAGGCCTCTGCATCAGCTCCTGCCTCCAGACTCCTGCCCTGTTTGAGTTCTTACCCTGACTTCCTTCAATGGTGGAATACAAAGTAGACGTATAAGCCAAATAAACTCTTTCCTTCCCCAATTTGCTTTTGGTCATGTGTTTCATCACAGCCATGACAGCCCTGACTAGGACATTAGATGACTCTAGTTTGTATCAAGTTGACAGAAACTCACCATCACACTAACCAAGGCTTAGATGACCCTGCAGAGTTTCCTCCTGTGAGTTATTCCTTCACAGAAAGATGACATACGTACACTAAAAGATTTATGCGAAGAAAGTTCGTGAAATTGGAATCATGGTTAGAGATGTCGGCAATCTAGCACCTGCTGACATAAATGGACGAACAGAATTTGGTGACACAAATCCTCGACCTGCATGTTTTTCTTTAACCTGTCTCATTTCTTACTGGGAGGCTCTTCTTTAATTTTCATTAGTTCATTATTGGCATGAGGCTGTGACTTACTGGTATGGATCCAGGGTGTCTGTCTCCTTAGGCAGCTACATGGGGTCTCCCTGACTCCGCCTTCTTTTCTCCTCTATCTCTGCTTGGAATTCCTGCCTTGTTCTATTCTGGGCTGCCATAGGCCCAAAGCAACTTCTTTATTAACCAATGGTAATAAAATATATTCACAGCATACAGAGGGGACTCCCACAGGGTTACTGGTTCAACAGAAGCCAGAAAAATAGTTTTGTGATATCTGAATGGCATCCAACTGTATATTGTTTACTTTATTGTGGAAAATGGTGAATAGTGGCCAATAAATGATTTTCATTCCTTTAGAATAACACGGCTTGAGATGTTACATTTGCACAAGGAAGTCTCAACTGCAAATGAGTTCCTCTTTTAAGACAAAGCTGTCATTAGATTTCCTGTAGTGTTGCTAGTTGAGGGAGGAGGGCAGGTAACCTAAATGCTCCTTTGTCTCTGCAAAGAAATAGTCTCTATAGTAGAGGCTGGAGATTACCTCAGGCAGCCACACAGGCACCAATGCCAGACTCTTCTCTCGCACGAAGCTGGAAGAAGAAAGACGATTTCTAAACCTTTGAGTATGAATTGATTTACTGTGTGGGACTGGAAGGGTGCCAAGGGGAGAAACTGGAGCAGGGATGTGAGAGAGTGCTCCCGTGGTTCACAAAGGAGGGCAGAGGTGCGGCTCCAGAACAGGCCTCCTCCAGGTGAGTCCTGGTGGGAGCAAGGTGGCCCGTGGTGGGCGGCAGTTTGGGGGCATACAAACCATCGTTCCCTGTGAGGAGGGATTTAAGAGGCATTCCACTGAGATTTGTTGGTTGAAGTTTAGTTGTTGCTAGCCATTGCCAACACTGAAAGAGTAGGTCCATGGAATAAAACCAAAACTTTTCCCAACTGCAAAAACAAACAAACAAAAGGTAACAGGGAAGAACTGGAGTGTGATGGTGTCTGCAACTTTGATCCCAGAACTTGGGAGGCAGAGAACCTCTGTGAGTTTGAATCCAGCCTGGTCTACATAGTGAGATTGAGGCTAGCTAAGACTAAACAGTGAAACCCTGTCTCAAAAGACAAAAGAAAACAACAAACAAAACAGTTTTGTTTTTGTTTTTTTTTTTTAAATATTCTATTTCTCTGAGAGGTAGAATTAGGTCTGAGCTGGAATTAAGGTTTCTTAGTGTTGAAACCAACTGGGTAGAACTGGTCAGAGCTAAGCTTTACACAGAGACTTGAAGACACACACAGAATACAGTTTTAAAACGCGCAGTGTTCTAACACCTGCAGTTCACAATGGAAAACGTTCATACAAGATATATTTCGTTCCTGATAAAAATGGATACACACACACATTTTCATTCATTTCTTCAATATTCTGTAATCAAGTATTCCTTGTCAGCAAACTGACCTAGTCAGACAGTGTTGACCTAGAATGAATAGCAAACATTCCAGTACAACCGGAGGGAAATATTTGTGAACTACCAGAAGTCCCTGGGTGGCAAGGGGCTGGGCCCTCCCACTGAGTTATCCTTCCATAGCCGGAAGGTCTATTAGGGGTTTTTCCCTTTATGCATTCTGAAAGCGGACACAGGGGAGGTAAATCTATAATTAAAGGGTTATTGAAAATAGAGATTTGTGGTCTGACATACCCACCAACACAGTAAAAACTGTGTCATCGGGCCCTTTGTCTCCAGGTGCGTCTGGTCTACTCAAAGGTTTGCTCACCAACGCCGCCTGGGATTGTGTTCCCACCTGAGCACTGGGTAGGTGGAGCCAGCATCCATTCAGACTTCAACACTGTTTTGAAATTTCATCTGAAAATGATATATTCTACTCCTTGTTGTTCTCTTTGTTCAAAATCCAACCACTGTAAGTTAAAGTCTGACTGTGGTTCACCTCATTATACTAGTAGCTGAAGGCTTAGGGCCTCACTCTCAGGTTTCAAACAAGAGGCAATGGAATTCTTCCTGCAAGGGGAAGACAAACCACAGGCTTGAAGACAATGCCCAGTGCCGTCTTTAAAGTGCAAGATAACAAAAGCCCAAAGACTAAAAGTATAAAGGTACTCTACACTTTTATTAATCTTTTATTAATCTGCCATATTTGCTTCATGCTGTTTATGTTTATGACCTAGGCCAACCTTGAGCTGACCTCTGGCCTCTCCTTCCCAGGAGCTAGGATAATGGGCATGTGCCTGATAATGATGCCATGTCTTCTCTGCCCCCACCTTCCTCTCTTCCTCCCTCTCTCTCCCCTCTCTCTTCTTCTTTGCACTCATGATCCAAAAGTCCCAATCACTCCTCCTCTGCGCCTTCCTTTCCTTCTCTCTTTAGGGTGAACAACTATCTTATTCCTCTGGTTCCTGTGTTTACTCTTTCGTACTTCTAAAATTTCATTAAGGGGGAACCCTTACGGACGGGCTTGCAGTTCCCTTTTTCGCTCAACACTGTGTTAGGAGATGGCTGCATAGATGCACAATTGGTGCTCCATTGCTTGGAACCACTGTTTGAATTCCATCACATGCCTGCGCCGCTATTCGCTCCCAGAATCGTATCTCTTTTGAGGGGTGGCGGTGGTTAATCTTATCAACCCTGAGTGTGCCTCCTGGTATCTCCAGAAAGGGTTAACTATATAGGAACTGGGCCTCATTGCACACACTGGTGTAGAAGGAGCAGCAGGCAGGCCTGCTTTTCGTCCCGCCCAGCTCCCACACGGCTAGCTTAACCACGGAAATAACAACACACAAATTGTATTCATTTAAACACTGCCTGGCCCATTATCTCTAGAGAGTTAGTTACTGGCTAACTCTCACATCTTGATTAACCCATTTCTAACAATTTGTGTAGCACCACGAGGTGGTGGCTTACCGGGAAAGATTCAGCATGTCTGACCTGGTGGCTGGCTCCATGGCATCTGCTTCATCGCCCTCTTCCCAGCATTCTGTTCTGTTTACTCCGCCTACCTAATTTTCTGTCCTATCAGAGGGCCAAGGCAGTCTCTTTATTAACCAATGAAAATAACACATAACAGAAGGCCCACCTACATCATTTCCCCTTTCACTATTTAAACAAAAAAGGCTTTCACTTTAACATAGTAAAATTACATATAACAAAACAGTTATCAAGTAAGAATTACAGTTACAATATTTATATCTATTTTATCTTTATCATAATAATGGAAAACTATAACTATAACTAACCATTCTTCAACTCCATCAAAGACTCCAGAAGGATATAATATTACCTAAGTAAGCAAGAAGTAAGCAACTTCCAAAACTCTAGAAATGACAGAGACATCTTGCTGCCTGGACAGTCACCAAAGTTCCTCTGTACCATTGGGGCATCCATCTTCACCCTACAGGCCCATAGTATCCAGAGACATTTCCATGAAGCAGGAAATTTCAAAGTCAGTTCAGTCACTATCTGCTGTGTCTTGCAGAATGTCTCGCAGACTCTTTCATGAATCAGGAACCCCGAAAGATCATCTTACCTTTAGGCAAGTTCAGCAGTCCTCTCTCTGTGGGTTCTCTGTGTCCAGTCTATGCAACAGTCCAGGCAAGAGTAGTTTCTTGCCCAAAATGACTAACCAACTCCATAAGAAGCCTCTTTGATGCCCATCTTCCTCTTGAAGTAGATTGGTGCTGCCAGGAGCAGACATGTCTCATTGTCATGAAAAGTCCTAAGTTATTAAAACATTGAAAATGCCATATTCTGTAGTCTTTGAAAGATATGAAGAATGCCTATCTGAAATATATCTATGCACATCTAGAAAATCAAACTAACATTACTACAAGCTTGACTAATATCGATGATTATCCATTAACAACCTATATTTTTAATTATACATTACATTTTTAAATGAACTACACAATCACAATACCTCAATCAAGATCAGAAATATATGTACATATAACAAAATTGACCTTAAAATCCATACCAATGCAAATTATTCATATCTATATCATATCCCCCTTTAAATGTAAAATAACATTTATAAGCAATATTTGAGAATATGGACGTAGTTATTTCTCTCCAAACTTCTTCCTGCTGTATAGGGGCTCTGTTAATCAGGTCTTTCACGGTAAAACCTGTGTACTAGGTTCATCTCAGTTGGTAGTTGAATGAAGTAATTTTTTGAGGGTGTTCACAGCAACCTTTCAGGAGGGAGTGGCCTATCATACCATATTGGGATAGAAGCAATCCACAGGGTCTCATCCTCTGTGAAAACAAAAGAAGAACCTCCTTTCCAAAGTATCATATCCTTAGATCCAAATTCTGAAGTCAAGGTATTTTCAAAATATCTATCTTGGATTAGTTCAGCAGCATTTATAAGCAAAAGTCTTTTAGCAGCTGTTTTTCCTTCCTCAGCATTCAAACAATTCAAAGAGAGCATAATAGCATACAGTATCAAGATTCTTTGTGTATTTTCCATCTTTATGCAGCTTTATTTTAACCTCTATTTCTTTTATTTTTACTTTTAACTTTTGGCTTTTTGAGACAGGTTCTCTGTATATATCTTTGTTGTGGAATAACTCTGTAGACCAGAATGTCCTTGAACTCACAGAGATCCACCTGTCTCTGCCTCCCCAGTCCAGTGCTGGGATTAAAGGTGTGTGCTACCACACCTTGAACTCACAGAGATCCGTCTGTCTCTGCCTCCAAGGCATTGGGTTTAAAGGTGTGTGCTACCACACCTTAAAGTCACAGAGTTCAATCTACCTCTGCCTCCCAGGCATTGGGATTAAAGGTGTGTACCACCACACCCAACTACTTTCTTTCTTCCTTTTTTACTTTAAGAACTTTAACCTTTAGCCTGCATGTATTTTTAACACACTGTAAAACATTTAGAGTTTTTTTTAATCTCTCTTTACTGTATCTTTGATGGAGTTGAAGAATGGTTAGTTATAGTTTTCCATTATTATGATAAAGATAAAATAGATATAAATATTGTAACTGTAATTCTTACTTGATAACTGTTTTGTTATATGTAATTTTACTATGTTAAAGTGAAAGCCTTTTTTGTTTAAATAGTGAAAGGGGAAATGATGTAGGTGGGCCTTCTGTTATGTGTTATTTTCATTGGTTAATAAAGAGACTGCCTTGGCCCTCTGATAGGACAGAAAATTAGGTAGGCGGAGTAAACAGAACAGAATGCTGGGAAGAGGGCGATGAAGCAGATGCCATGGAGCCAGCCACCAGGTCAGACATGCTGAATCTTTCCCGGTAAGCCACCACCTCGTGGTGCTACACAAATTGTTAGAAATGGGTTAATCAAGATGTGAGAGTTAGCCAGTAACTAACTCTCTAGAGATAATGGGCCAGGCCAGTAACTAACTCTCTAGAGATAATGGGCCAGGCAGTGTTTAAATGAATACAATTTGTGTGTTGTTGTTTCCGTGGCTAAGCTAGCAGTGCGGGAGCCGGGCAGGACGAAAAGCAGGCCTCCCCACTACAGACTAAAAATGCTCTTATCAGAACTTTAACAGGCAAAGTGACTTGGATGTTCCCTTCATTCTGTGACCCCACATGTTCTGTTTTACTTGCACAAAACTATACTCATAAAAACACTGCAGAAGGACAATTTTAACTCACCATTCACTTGGTTGTTTATTCGCCCAACAAATGTTGATTGAGGACCAAGCTACTACCAGGAATTTTGCCAGACAAACCAATAGCTGCTCTGCTTCTCCTGATGTTTACTTTGGGGACTGGAGTTCTTTGTCTCTTGCAAAGAGGGAGGGTGACCTTTGGGCAGCTCTCTCCCATCCATTGTCTTCCCATATTATTTATTTATAAGGTTTTATGGTCAATATCTAGAGAAAACTGTGGGTGCACACGCACGCGCGTTTGCATGCTCTGTTCACAGCCAAGGACCGTGGTGACATCAATACCAAAGGAAAGTTTTGAAATGAGGGGAAATGCTTTCACTTCAAGCACTGTTTTAAATCTATGATTATAATTAAAGTTTTTTTTTTTTTAAGGCATCACAGTTTTTTCGGTTGTTTCTTCTTTAAGTGAGTGGTTTTTTGCCCTTTAAAAGAGGGACGCCTCAGTTGGGGAGGTGGTGACAGGCACTTTTAATCCCAGAACTCGTTATCCCAGCACATGTGAGGCAGAGGCAGGTGGATCTCTGAGTTCGAGGACAGCCTGATTTACAAGATCTAGTTTCAGGACAGGCTCCAAAGCTACAGAGGAATTCTGTCTTGAAAAACCAAAAAGAGAGAAGTCTCACTTATTTCATTGGTGTGGCTGGTTTGACAAGAAAGGTTATGAAAAACGGGTCTTCTTTCAAACTAGCCTAATAGTTCCCAATTTTGCCTGGAGAAAAATGGACCATCCACACTGCAATCGTTTGTAGCTTGTATCTCAGAAAGATAAATCTCTAAAGACTTTTACCCTCCAGGTAAGTCTTTTTGCACCTGCAGGGAATGTTTACTTTAAAACCCACGGGTCAAGCATCAAACAGTCGACTTCTGAATCTTTCTGGAAGCACCAAGATTTAACACAGCTTCAGACAGATAATGGTGTGGTTTGCCAGATAAGAGGTGCTACGCCCGGTTGGGTGGTGTCGCTGCTGGCTTCTTTGACATTTGTTCATTTTTAAAAGATTAAACCACAGCAGAAATGAGAACGCCGGGGTTGGCTCTGCATGCAGTCTCTGCCAGCCCTCCCCCTCCTCTCTCGTGGTGCATGCAAATCAGCCGGCCAGTCCCGGGACGACGGCAGTCACTTTCGCGCCACTTTCTCAGGACCGCGCAGCTTTATAAAGAACAGGCAGCAATAAGTCCCCAAAATGCCACGTTTCAAAGCACATTCAGCAGTTCCCGAGGACACTCAAGATTACAACGGTCGGAACCGCTTGGTATTTTTCCCTCCGGGGCTTGGGCTCTGCGGGTGTTGCTAGAGCAGTCGTCTTAGCTGGCAGGACCTGTGAGCCGGCGCGGGAAAGTCGGCGGCCCCGCCCCTCCGGCGGCGGAGTGCGCGCCCCTCCTCTGCCCCGGAGCTCCCTCAGCTCCGGCTGCAAGTGCTTGTGGGCTCCGAAGAACTGTCCCCACTCGGAGTGCTTGGGTACCTGCAGCTAGCATGGAGGCTCGCCGCGCGCGGGTGAGGCCCGGCCGGGTGCACTGGGGCGGGGTTGGTGGGTGCTGGACGCCGGCGGGTGAGCGCCGCTCTCTTGTCCCACGGTGCTTCTGTTCTTCGCCAGGTTGGGGGAAATCACGATTGCTTTTCTTTTAATCTTTGCACCCAGGATAACTCTGGGCCAAGGTGATGCGCCTGCCGGCGCGCACGGGGTTGGCAATGCTCGAGGAACCTGCGGTACGTGCGCTCGTGCTACACGTGCGCGCCGGAGGCTGGGGGCTGGTCGCTGGTGGTGGTGGTGTCCGGCGGACGAATCCCCAGCCTTTCCGTCCCCTGGGACTTAGCTCAGCATTACTTGCTCACGGCGGGTGCGTGACTTTCCACGCGTGCACTGGTGGCCCTGGAACCCGCTTCCTCTGCTCTGAGGCCCCTTCAACCACTCTGAATCTGTGGGTTTAGGATTGAAGGCCTTGTGAACATCTCTTGAGAACTTGGGTTGTGCACGTGGGGTAGGGTATTGTTTTAGTCCCAGTATGTGACTGAGCCCAGTTCAAGGGTTTGGCGGTGCAAGCCGTGCACCACGGCGGTTTAAAGTGTGCTTCCTTGTCCCCTCCTCCCCACCCCTTCGCTACCTCACTTGCAGCTGCGAGCTGCCCCGAGTGGAACGTTACTTTTTTTTGCTCCAACGGATGCCAGAACTTAGGTCCTGCCCTGAAGAGGGTCGAAGAGTGGGGGGGATGGGCGGAAAGGAAGACAGTGACTTAAAATAAATATTAGAGGTTCGGGACCCTCGTGAGGGAGGTCTGGGTGAGTAGGCGGGGTCGTGGTGTGATCATTATTACGATTATCTCTGGGCTGAATGCCCTTTTGGGTACCTGGCTGGAAGAATCGGTTTCACTCCTGAGTTGCAGTTTTCCTGATTTAAGTGATAGTAATAATGTCACCTTCGCTGCAAAATATTAAGCAAACATCGTTAGCAAGTCCGCCGCCAAGGAACGCTCGCCATAAATGGAATTAGAGTTAATGTCCGCCAAGATAGTTCACCCCAGGCATAGCCATTTCCTCTGCTTTTCTGTGTCTTTTCCGTCCAGGATATATTTGGCCGATGGATGACTCTTGGCCTGCCGAGGCTTGTTAAAACTTAGCCTGTTTTCCTGGCTCCTTTTGATTGGCTGACATGGAGGTCTAATGACATAGATTGATTAGAAAAGTGGAGAGAATGGAAGTCATTTAAGGAGCGGTGCTGTTTTAGGGGATCTCTTGGGTTTTGCGTTGTGTTATACCTTGTTGTCTTGGGCTTTCTCATCTGGAAAACAGAGCAGAGACTTTTGGGTTTCCTTTTGACTCCTGACAACACACTGGCTCGAACGTTTACTGTAAATACAGCCTTTATATTTTATAGCTTTCCCCATCGCCACACGGAATGAGGGGAGGTTGGGTTGCCATCATCTTGGGAAATAATTTTATTGAATCTGAGGAACACAATTTCGTGAGGAAGTCCAGCTCTCCACATCTAGGCGTTCCCTCTCCCCCTAACGCATCCGGGCACTCTTGTGGAGCTGGTAACAGCTTGCCCTTTCGGGTTTTCAGTGCTATTCCTTGGATCTATTTAAGATTGTAAAACCTGGCCAGGCGGTGGTGGCGCTCGCCCAGCCCTTGGGAGGCAGAGGCAGGTGGATCTCTGAGTTCCAGGCCAGCCCGGTCTGCAGAACAAGTTCTGTACTAGTGAACAATACGGGGGCTGTAAATGGGAATGAGTGAAGCATTTTTGTATCTCGAAGTAATTTACCTTATGAAAACTTTAAAAAAAAAAAACTCTCCCTCATGGGCTGAGGATTGACGCCAGGACTTTGCTTACTAGGCAAATGCTTACCACTGTGCCACACATACACACACACACACACCTTAAAAATTTCAAGTCCTAAGGGGCCGTGAAAGGGGTCTGCATGAAGCCTGTGGTCATGGAGAGCTCAGCAGAACTTTGAGTGTAAGTTGCCCTCTAACTTGGCTTCTTGCGCCATGTGTTTGCGGGCTGATAATCCTTGATTTGTAAGGACTGTGCAGCACCTCCGCACCCCTCCTCACTGGAACGGGGCCTGTTTGGATGCCTGCCATCTTAAAGCACGGGACCTGCCCAATTTTTGTAGTTTGGGAAATTAGCATCACAGTGCAGTGCCCAACACTTACATAAAAAGACCTCATTAGCTTGGTTTTTGGCTAAGGGAGAAAACTTGCTCTGCCATCTTGCACTTTTGAAATCTCCTTTGAGAAGTACAGTTCGATTAGAAAAAATGAGGTTGGATTTTAGGAGCTGGCATTAAACTCGGTGGAGCTGAATATAATGCTAATGCTTAGGACTATAGGGTGGGAAGAGAAGTAACTGCAGATGTTTGGGTAAATTGATAAATATCATTAAAATGTTCTCCAGGAGTGATCCTTCCTTAGAATTTGACCTGAGTTGATTGGTGGGAGGTAGCTATTGCCAATCTCGTTCTTTCTCTGTAGGGCCTGGAAGAACAATGTGATCATCTCCTCTGCTGTTTAAATGCGCCAGACTGAGAAACGATGTCTTTAGTGGTCCTGTGCTGCAGGAAGCATGCCGCTTAATAGTGTTACCATTTCTCTCTGCAGCAAAAGGCTCTCAAAGTGAAGAACTTGAAGAACGTCAGATATATGAAGCTGATTTCCATGGAAACGTCGTCCTCCTCTGATGACAGTTGTGACAGCTTTGCTTCTGATAATTTTGCAAACACAGTAAGTGCGGCCTGAGAATAAACAGAATTGAGTCTGCAATGCTCCA
Source organism: Myodes glareolus (assembly GCF_982192425.1). Taxonomy (NCBI): domain Eukaryota; kingdom Metazoa; phylum Chordata; class Mammalia; order Rodentia; family Cricetidae; genus Myodes; species Myodes glareolus. The sequence continues at coordinate 53,378,370 of NC_142046.1, forward strand.
AATGCCCCAACATGCTTTGTGCACAATTAAAACCGCTTGCTTTTTGCCTGCATTTCTATACAGCGGCTAGGAAAATACGGCATGCGCTGTAATTTCATTTCACTCTTTGCTGTGGGTCTAGGTAGTAATTGTTGGAGGTAGATGAGCTGCTTACTGTGTCCTTTTGAAATGTCGCCTAACCCAACAGGACTGATGACTCTGTAACAACTCAGAAATCATTTGTAAACCTCTGAACCATTTTTCTTTGTAACAAAAGCCATCTCTTGTAGTGCACTTGTAAATGTGATTTGCTCTCTGCACGGTTTATGGAAAATTGGTTCTTGGAAGAAGAAAAAAAAAATCCACAACCACATTTATTTATTTTACAGAAACCTAAATTCAGGTCAGATATCAGTGGAGAACTGGCTCATGTTTTTTCTGAGGACTCTGATAATCTTTCTGCGGCTTTTCAAGGGTAGGGTTCGCGATGCATTAAGCCATTGTGGATTCTTGCAGAAGCCAAGGCCAGATGTCGCTAACGAATTGGCCAGTGTTTTTCATGCCGACTCTGATGAGGAATCATTTTGCGGTTTTTCAGAGAGTGAGATACAAGATGGAATGGTGAGTTTAAGAAGTTGACCAGTATCAAGAAGTGAGGTACATGTGGAGGCTGGAGAGGTTTGCTCTTTGACCTACCCCTATTCCCCTCCCCCCAGCTCTCCTGTCAGTTCAGCTACCAGACTTGTTCCCCTGATCAGATGCTTTCTTTGCCTCTTCAAGCCATGTTTACTGATGTCCACCTTGTAGGTCTTAAACTTTTTTTTAAGGTTCTACAAATCTTGGAAATTCGTTAAACGAAGTTGGCTAGCCTCCAGATCGCTGTTAGCTACAGATCTGGCCTAATCGCAGGAAATGCCTATGTCCTAGACTAGCTACATTGGCACGTAGATGCAGGTGTTCGGCCCAGTGCTGGCACAGAGCTGACAAAGACAGGTTCCATAGGTCTAGCTGTGCCTGCTTCTCGGGACCCACTAAGGACACCGTGTAGGCGATACCAAGTAGGGCCTCTGCTGCTTCTGTGTTTACTGCTCTCTGGTCTGCTTCGCCTGCCCGCGTACGCTTCCCTCCCCTCTCAGCTGTCACTGGAGCCAGTGTAGCATCCTTGGACTTTCCCCTAAGGAAGCAGGGAGTACATTACAATGACCTGCATGTTAACTGTCTTCGCCATACCTGACAACAGTCCCTATAGGCCACCCATTGGGTGACAGTGCTGTGAGGAACAGCCCTGGCCCTGGGACTGTTTTATCACCGTCTGTCCCAAATGCGTGCTTCCCCTAATCAAAGACTTTCGTCCCAGTTGGTGGCTGGGGACAGGGTGCAGTTCTGGGTGTGGCCCATTTGTCTGTGGCCTGACTATCCTAGGCAGTCCCTTAGCTCTTTGCAGGTATTAACTTGTGATGGAGAAGATGGCAGCTGATTGAAAGTGCTAAGAATTCATGACAGTTTTGTTTCCTGAACTCTGTCCATGAACACTAAAAGCTGCCCTCGGGATCCTTATTTTTGGGTACTGCGGAGCAAACCCAGGGCCTTAGACACATTAAACATAGACCCTGCCACTGAACTGCATCCACGGCCCATTCAATTTTTTGAGGGGCTAGGGAGATGGCTCAGTTTGCCTTGCATAAATGCTGAGTGGGCATGGTGGCTTATCTAATCCCAGCTTCTCAGAAGGCAGAGATAGGATCCCTAGGGCAAACTGGCTGACAAGACAGAACGGCACATCAGAGAGTTTGATTAAAAGATCCTGTCTCAATTAGCAAGGTCAAGGGTGATTCACGATGTTAAACTCAGGCTTACACATGCACACTAACGTGTGCACACATGCAAGAACGAGAGTAGTGTTGTCATGAACAGTCCTGTCCAAAGCTTTTATGTAACTATGTGTTCTTGGGTCTAGACCTAGGAGTAGGTGCCTGGGATTTCTAGAGACCGTTTAACTTTTGAGCAAGCTGTATTAATTGATATGAAGTGGTACCTTATCTAGATCTTGACTTATAAAAAGCTAAGTTGGGCTTATAAGCTAAGCTAGACTGACTGGTAAAATTCAAAGACTAGAAAGATGGCGGGGAGAACTGATAAATTTTCTTTATTTGCTTGTTTTTGAAACAGGATCTGGCAGTATAGTGCAACTCGAGCTGGCCTAGACCTTGCTGTATAGCTCAGGATTCCTACGTGTAGGGCTTACACACCAACATACCTGTAGAACGGACCTGAAGTTTCAGTTAGGGAAGAGAAAAATCTTGAAATGGTCTGCACATGATGATGTGTACCTTAATCACAATTTAAAATGAAATTGGATATTGACAGTTTAGGAGATTATTTAATATCATCAGAGGCATTGAAACCATGTTCATGGGTGAGCATAGGTGTTCCTAGAGGACTTTATGAAAATGACTAAGGATTGGTTTTAAGGAAATGGGAAGGGGGCAGAAGTTTCCACGTTTTAAAATAATGAATCAGAAGCATAGGTCTAAGGATTGTAAAGGTGGCTCAGACAGTGCCTCAGACGAGCAGCCCAGTGGAGCTCTCCTCCGTCGTATTCATTTTCAAGTCTTGATCTTTTGTTACCCAGGAACCTTGCTGTTCACTTAGTGGCTGATTTGCTCTTGTCCTTTATGCCAAACGGATTTTTGTATGTTTTTGTTTTCTGAGACAGGGTTTCTCTGTGTGTCCTCGGCTGTCCTGGAACTCACTCTGTAGACCAGGCTGGCCTCAAACTCACAGAGATCTGCCTGCCTCTGCCTCCCTGAGTGCTGGGATTAAAGGCGTTTGCCGCCACTGCCCACCTCCCTACAGGATTTTGTAGTGGTAATTGGTTTTGCTTGTATGCCAATCAGCAGGTCCTTACCAACTCCCTTTCTCTGGTTAACTAGAGACTGCAGTTAGACAGGGAAGGCTGCCGGACCAGAAGTCAGTGCCGTCATTCGGGACCTCTCAGGGTAGCCATGAAGTTCCCAGCACGAAACCCGCGGGGGCCAGCCAACAAAAAAGCCGTCCCCTCAAAAGCCACTGAGAACTCTGCAAACGATTCCCATTCTGACTCCGAGGAAGAAGACGGCATGAACTTTCTGGAGAAGAGGGCCTTAAATATAAAGCAAAACAAAGCAATGGTAGGTGTTTGGATGTACCCGAAGGAGCCCTTTCCGGCTTCTCTCTGAGCAGCTCGTTTCTTCTTACCTCCCTGTTTCCGTGTCGTTGTGAAGTCTTAATGATGTGTTTTGAATATATATTTGTTTTTATTTATGTGGAGGAGGGGCTCTGCTATGCGTGCAGTGCCCTTGGAGGCCAGAAGAGGGCATTTTGTATCCCCTGGAGCTAAGTGTAGTTGTGAGTTACCACATTGGCGCTGGGAACTGAACCCTGGTCCTTGGCAAGAGCTAGTGCATTTACCTGCTGAGCCTGCTCTTTGTGTGTGTATGTGTGCGCGCGCACACACACACACCCAGCTGCTTTTTAAACTGTTGAGAGCTGGGATAAGCATAGTGGGGTATTCAGCAGAAACTTGACTTCGTTAATGTATTAAGTAGAAAGTTGGGGGTAGGCTAGTGTTATTTCCACAAATTGCCTCTTGTCACCAGTTACAAGTTTCGTTTACTTTCTCCCACTTTAGCTTGCAAAGCTGATGTCAGAATTAGAAAGTTTCCCTGGCATATTCTCCGGAAGAAATTCCCTCTCCGGTCACGGATCCAAAGGTGTAAGTGCTTCTTTCTGAACTCTTGTTTTGGACATGCCCAGTGCAGATCTCTCAGATTTTAGAGTCTTGTTTTTATATTTGGGGGTGGGGTGGGGGTCACTAGAAACTCCCCCCCCTTTTTTTCAAGACAGGGTTTCTCTAGCTTTGGGGCCTGTCCTAGAACTAGCTCTTATAGACCAGGCTGGCCTCAAACTCACAGAGATCCGCCTGCCTCTGCCTCCCAAGTGCTGGGATTAAAGGCGCGCGCAACCACCGCCTGGCTCAAAATTGGTCTTTTTAAGACATACTGAGGGGAAAAGAAAGTACATAGAATTTCTTTGTCAAGTCAAATCCTACTAAGAAGTGGATCTATATTGTGTGTTTCCTTCACCAGTCAAAGTCCCCTAGAAGACGTACCTTCCCAGGCGTGGCTTCCAGAAAGAACCCTGAACGGAGAGCCCGGCCTCTCACTAGGTCAAGGTCCCGGATCCTGGGGTCTTCAGGTGCTCTGCCCACAGAGGAGGAGGAGGAAGAAGAAGAAGAGGATAAATACATGCTAGTGAGGAGGAGGAAGTCCGTGGATGGCTACATGAATGTGAGTCCTCCATGGTATCTCCTTCTGTTACCTCTCCTCAGGAAGCTTGGCATTGAACATATAGCCTTAGGCCACTCCACGTCATCAATTCTCCATAAGCCATCAGTGCTACATAAGCATCCTTAATTTTGTTCGGTCAAGAGCCAGATTTTCAACTTCTCAGTATTTGTAAGAATTGTTTCTATGCTTCCGGTTAGTTATCCTGACAGTAAATCATACGGGCTGCCCCCTCTCTCCATGAGCCAGAAAGATTTCCCAGACTGAATTTTCTGTGAAAAGTTTCACACGAAGCGTCTTGAGATTTAGGGTTGCAGAAAGGAACTCGGTTTCCTGCTTCTTCTTCTGCAGGACGACGACATGCCCAGAAGCCGACGCCCTGGAACCATGACCCTCCCGCATATAATCCGCCCCGTGGAAGAAGTTACGGAGGAAGAGATCAGGAACATCTGTAGCAACTCTCGGGAGAAGATCTACAACCGGTCGCTGGTGAGTGCCAGGGTTGTCCCCTTCCCGAGGACAGACAGTCCCTGTCCTAAGGGTGCCGCACATGGTATATGTGTGGTCTGCACATTCAGCCCTGCACGGTTTCTGTTTGTTTGTTTTTTCCCATACAAGGGAAGAAGAGTTACAGAATGCCTGGGAAGTCTGCAGTAGGGTTATATCTTCTTAACATAGAAGTTGATTCATGCAGCTTGGATTTACTGTGTATTGTTAGGGTGTATGTGTTAGTAGCTACTGGGAATGCAATGGTGAGCCAAAGGGGTTTGTTGTTGTTGTTTAAATGGATTTGGAAGAGGAAAAATGGATTTGGTGGAATTTTTTTTTTCTTGTGCTGGGGATCAAACCCAGGATCTTGAGTGGATTAAACACGTACTCTGGTCCTGAGTCGTGTCTCCTCCCCCATCACCCCAATAGTTTTAATGATACTACTATTGTCCCACCAATAGAGTGGAAAGCCTTGCTTGAGATACTGTTTGTATTTGTGTGTGCAGGTGCTAAGTGGACTTCAAAGATGGAGTTTCAGGTCCCTTATTACAGTGTGGATGTTCTTTGTGTTGTTTTTTTCTCTGCAAACAGCAGTGTTTGCTTCTTCTCTCATCTGGTCCTCCTTTCAGGGTTCTACATGCCATCAGTGTCGCCAGAAAACCATCGACACCAAAACAAACTGCAGGAACCCAGACTGCTGGGGCATCCGGGGCCAGTTCTGTGGGCCCTGCCTTCGAAACCGTTATGGTGAAGAGGTCAAGGATGCTCTGTTGGACCCGGTAGGTTCCTGAAAAGATTGGGGAGGGACTTGAACTCACGGCGTCAGGAATCCATGGTGTGGTGCTGCATGGATGTAGCTGTCCAGAGAGCTCAGGTCTGCTCTGTGTGTGTGCGTGTGTGTGCTCGCATGCACACGCATGTAGCCAGGGCTCTAGAACCGAGGGCTTTACGTACGCTAAGCAAATGCTCTCACACTGAGCCGGAAACTTGGATCCCTGTTTTATGACTTAGTTATTAATTAAAAAAAAAAAAGTCACAGGGTAAATGAGTTGATGCTAACTAAGTACTTGAGTGGCTAAAGAAACGGAACCAGTGGATGGAGGTGAAGGGATGCTTAGCCTCAGGGTGCTTTCCCACAATCCTTCAGAACTGGCACTGCCCGCCCTGCCGAGGAATTTGCAACTGCAGCTTCTGCCGCCAGCGAGACGGACGCTGCGCCACGGGAGTCCTCGTGTATTTAGCCAAGTACCATGGCTTTGGGAACGTGCATGCTTACTTGAAAAGGTAACGGCCATGTGTTTTTTCTCTTTCCCGTCAGTCTCAGATTCATTTATGTGACTTAATAAGATGGTAGAAGGCTGGAGAGTGGCTCTCTTGGGGGCAGGTTAGCGGAAACTGCATCTTCAGTAGAGCAAGTCATGGATCTAACATGGGTTGGATGGCTAAGACACGTGTGTTGGCAGTATGTATGTTAGGGCTCCATAATTTTTTTTTTTTAAGAAATAAATTTGACTTTCCAAAGAGAATTATTGGTTAAAAACCATCTTGACATCTTCCTCTTTGCCCTTCTCAGTCTGAAGCAGGAATTTGAAATGCAAGCCTGAAGATCCGCTGCCTGTTTTCGGCTTCTCAAGACTCTTGTTGATACTATCGTTGATGGGCGCCTGAGCGAGAATCGTGGCGATCGTCTTAGAACTCAGTCAGATTAATCTTATGGGATTCACACTTGTTTCGGGGACCTCATACTTCTAGTTACACTTCAGCTACGTGTAGTTCCCCACAGCTTGCCCTGGCCCCTACCTTGTAGCCTCCCCGCTCCCATGGTCCTTTACTACCACTTCGTTTGAGTTCTTCTTAAGTGGCAGTTTTAGAAAGCATATTTGTTTTATTGGTGTTGAAATAGTCTCAGGACATACCAATAAACCCAAGCACTTAGGGGTACAGTAGTGTTGGGCACAGCGGTTCTGCTAAGTTGCAGAGAACAGCCCTTTAACTTGTTTACATAGAATCGATGCACGCGGTTCAGTGGCTAGCGTGCCGTCGGCTGACGTTTGAAATGGATCAGGCCGAGGCACAAACAAAGGTCTGAAAACAATGTGGGAAATTAGGTAATTGCTGGGAAGTGGAGTAGCACATTCGGTGACTTTCTGGACAAACAGAACTCCTTTGTGTTGTGCTCAGCGTATACCCTGTCGCAGTGGAAACTCGGTTACTGCTAAGATCCTCCCTAAGTTAGAGTGGTCCATCTGTGTACACACAGTCTCCCAAAGGTACCATACTGACTTAAACTGCTGTAGAAGAAGCCTTCTAGGAAGTGAGGACGAGTCTCTGCGAAGGGCTGATCTGAAATCTTGCTGTGACGATTCAGAAACTTTAAATAGCTTCCTTTGGTTCCAGGAAGTTTCCTGAGGAGGACCCCCTGGAGGTTGTGTCCAGGGTTTCCGGTTAGGTTCTAAACAGTTTTGTGACAGATGGGTAGCTTTGAACCACTCTAGCAAACTACCCCAGCCGGTTCTTGGGCTGATGCCGGCAGTCGCCCCTCCCCCCTCCTGTTGCTGTCTCCCTCTCTGTTTGTGATGCACGGTTGGACCTTGAATCATTCGGTGTAAATACAGCTTTGCCCTCTAATGCTTTTATACAAAGGTTTTTATTTTAATAATAAAACATTTTGTTTAAGCTTGTGTGTTTATTTTTGCTTTTTAAAAATCAGTATTGCCATACTTAATCCCCTTGTGTTTTGAAAGGTCATTTCTGCCTCTTCTACTGAAATTTTCTCTTTTGGCTTAGGTTTGGCAGGCAGCTCTTTTGAGCAAGGTCCCATTTGATGGCGTGACTCTTAGCAGAAAACACGTGTGCTTGGGAAGTCTTCTGTTGTTTTCCTTTACTGTTCACAGGGATTGGCCACTATTATCAAATACTTACTAAATGTGTTCCATGCCTTGAGTTTTCTGGACTATAAGAACGGGAACATACAAAAGACAGAAACACTAGAACTGGGCATGGTGGTGCGTGGAATCCCAGTTCACACGAGACTGGAGCAGGAGGATTGCAAATTTGAGGCAAGCCTCAAAAAAAATCGCCGTATTATTTTTTAGAAAAGATTTTGTTTTTATTTATATGTTGCATGGGTTTCTTCTGCATATGTGTGCAGGTACCCTCGGGAGGCCAGAAGAGGGTGTGGGATCTCATGGAGCTTGAATCACAAGCAGTGTGACCCACCAGATGCGGGTGCTGGGAACTGAACTGAGTCCGTGGAGATCAGCAAGCATTCCAATTGCTGAGCCGTCCAGACTCCACAGAGCTCTTAAAACGAAATTTCTAACCAGGATTAGTGAGTTACAGTCTGCATGCACATCCAACCACATATACCTTTTTACATTTGTATAAGAGTTTTCCTTTTCAAAGCACTTGGCAGGCTGGAGAGATGGCATTGTTCTTGGGAGGACCCAGCACCCATGTGTTAGTTGACAACCATCCATAGCCCCAGTTCTAGGGGATACAATGCCCTCTTGACCTGTCAAGCCTGGCTCTTTATAGGGAAAAAAAAAATACTATGTCGTAGATCTACCTTCAGTGGTAAACCATGGGTGTACACACTGTATAGGACCAGACTGAATGTCATTCACTTGGTACCTGGAGCCAAAAGAAGTCAGCCACATTTTAGAAACCAAGTTGTAATTCAACCCCATTGAGTGTGATTGGGGAGCTTAAATGCCAGAGCTCATATAAGTTGGTCTATTTGACATTTGTGACTGATGATTGAACCCAGGGTCTTCTGCTGAGTTATACCCCAACTTACTTGCATTGTTTTTGGTGTTAGTGTAAGGGATATGGTTTTTCCTTTAAAATGATCAACAGTTGTTCATTGTGACACCTTATCCTTAAAGGAGCTATGCAGTCTACCAGAGGGACTATTGGAAAAAGCCTACAAGTGATGTCCCCTGTGGAGTGAAGGGAGGCAGCACTGGTTTCTCATCAGGCAGTTCTGCCATAGATGCTCCCCTCCCGCTTTTTGAGATAGGAACTTGTGTGTTGCTCAGTCTGCTTTTAAACCCCAGGAAAGGAAACTGAGCTTGCCCTAGCAGGAACAAGAAAGCCTAGGGAGATGGTTAAGTTCAGTCTGGAGAGGAAGGCTGGGTGCCCAGTCCAACCTGGCTGAGCAAAGGCTGGGAGGAAATGGAAGCTCCTGAGGACCAAAAGCCTCGCTGGAGAGAGGGCGTGGAATGATGGCTACCCAGGGTGATGGATTATCCGCATGGGTGACAGAAACCAGGAGCTTCAGCTGCATGCCTGCATGGATGAAAATCCTCTAAGCAGGGGAAGCCAAAGGCACTAGGTACTAGTCGAAGACGAAGACGTTAGAGGGAAAGAACAAGGAATAAAAGCAAAAGCCACTCACACTTGACTTTTATTCAATCTCCTCAGAAATTTGGGGTTTTGCAATACTGGAGTATCCAGTTGAGGGCTTCCAGACATCCAGCAGAAACTTACTGGGGAAGTTTTTCCCAGCCGGAATTCCCAAATGAGCTTTCTATTGTGGATGAGTTTCCAGTGTCCAGCCTCCCAGGCCCCCTGTAGGCATTCTTATACTTTGGGATAAACAATGGTCACATTGCTGGAAATGGTTCAATTTTAAGCCAGATGGTGGTGGCGCACACCTTCAATCCCAGCACTTGGGAGCAGAGACAGGCAGATATCCGTGAGTTCGAGGTCAGCCTAGTCTGTAAAGTGAGTTCCAGGACAGGCTCCAAAGCTATAGAGAAACCCTGTTTCCAAAACGAAAAAGTTTAATTTTGCTGGGCGGTGGCGGCACACGCCTTTAATCCCAGCACTCGGGAGGCAGAGGCAGGTGGAGCTCTGAGTTTGAGGCCAGCCTGGTCTATAGAGTGAGTTCCAAGATAGTCAGGGCTACAAAGAAAAACGCTGTCCTGAAGCAAAAAAGCTTTAATTTGGGGTGGGGACAGGGGCTGGAGCAATGGCTCAGCAGCTAAGAGCATTGGCTGCTCTTCCAAAGGACCCCCCCCAACAGTGAACCGTTACCCGAAAACCCTTTCTCCCCTAAATTGCCTTTGCCATAATATTTTCTCACCACAAATAATGAAATGAAGATAACATGAGAATGTAAATATTCATGTATCTACTTAGAGATATTAATGATGACTGATATTGCTACATACCCTCCCAGAAGAATGATCCCCAAACCATGAATATTGTGGCAGAGCAGTGACTTTGTTAGGGTTCCTAGGAGCCGTAAGTCAGCTACTGTGTGCGGTTTGTTTGTTTTGCTTTGCTTTTTGTTAAACTGGCTTGGTCTTGAACTCCTGATCCTCCTTCCTAGGATTGCAGATGTTCACGACTATGCCTGCCCAGATCCACCTGTGTTTCTGTCACCTCGTGCCTGCCAGATACAGCGTGTCTTCACCTTGTCCTTCCCTCACTGTGCCGCCCTCATTGAGCAGTATGTGTGGGTGAGATAAGCGCAATTTCTATTCTTCAAAGCGTATGATAGGAGGCTGAAGAAATGGCTCAGCAGGCAACGGTGCTTGCCGCCAAAGCTGACGACCTGAACCTGAGCCCCAGCACCCACGTGGTGGAAAGAAAGACCCCCGAGTTGTCCTCTGAACCTCCGTACGTGTGCTGTGGCAAGCGCTGACATATACACACAAGTTAATTAAAAAGTAATACTGTAGAAAGAGTCCTGATGTAATACTCAAATAGTGTATGAGCATGGAATTAAAAGTTCCAGAGAAATACAGTCTGGAAGATGCTTTCCTCGGCCCCACAGAAGTCGGCAGTGTGAGGTCATGACAAACCTGCCCTGTTCGCTTTCCTCACTTGTTCTGACAATGCCAGGAATCCATATTTTTGCTTTCTCTCGTTTTTGTTTGTTTGCCCGTATTTTAATAGAGCGGTCCTCATGGCAATGAGAGTTTTTCTTCCAAGCTGAGTAGCTGTAAATGTTCTGTTGCTTCTTAATGACCACCAGTGTGGTCAGAAAGTAGAAACTGTCTCCGGAGCTTGCCTGGGTTTCCAAGACATGGCCATTTTGAGTCCTATGGTGCTTAGGGAGGAAAATATGTAAATAAAATTCCTTTATGCAAATGTTTCCAGCAACTCTCATTGCCAGCCAAATTCTTGTAAATCATGATAAACAGATGCTACTGAGCTAAATGACGAAGTGAAATTATGGAGATAGAGTCTATTTATCTTATTTTTCAGTGTTGGGGAGGGAGAAAAAGATATTAACTAAATTTTCTCAGCCTGCATGATGATTAAGGCAGACACCAAGAACTCTATTAATTGATTTCAGCAGGCACAATGAGAGGACTAACCCACTGGAGAGCTACCCTGAAAGGCAGAACTTCTGTGGCAATTTAGTTTGTTTGACCATAGAACCAGGCAGGAAAGTTTCCCAAGCAATCTAGCATCAAGCTTCCTGGGCCCCTGGGATGTTCAGTGTTTTGTGACTCTTTTTTTCTTAACTTAAAAAAATTAAAATTTACTATTTCAAAACATACAATTTGTTAGCTTCCAGTACATTCACGGTGCTGTGGAGTGCCTCACTAACTGCAAAATATTCCCAAGTCCCTTACTCCAACACTGGTTCTGCACCCTCCTGATGCTGCGACCCTTTAGGACCGTTCCTCCCGTTGGGGTGGCCCCAACCATAAAATTACTTCATAACTACTTCAGTACTTCATAACTGCAGTTTTGCTACTGTCGTGAATTGTAATATAAATATCTGAGATCTGTGGGGTCTCGACCCACGGGATGAAAACGCTGATCTCCCCTCTCTCTTTTTCCCTCTCTAAGCTCCTGGACCCATCTGCTTTCCTTCTCTAGAACTGCCTATTTTGGATGTTTGGCTTGTACAAGATATAGTGTTCCACTTAGGTTTCTGTTGCTTGGGTAAACATGATATGATCAAAGGCAGCTTGGAGCAGAAAGGTTTTATTTGGCGTACAGTCCTTCATTGAGGGAAATAGAGACAGGAACCATAGAGGAAGTGCTGCTTGCTGGCTTGTCTCCAGTGGCTTGCTCAACTTGCTTTCTTATATACCCCAGGGATACCTGCTCAGGGGTCGCACTGCCTCCAGTTTGAATGGTTTTCCTGTATGTATTTGAGTGTACCCTGTCCATACCGTGCTCTCAGAAATGAGATGAGGGCATCAGATCCCCTAGAACTGAAGTTATAGACAGCTGTGAGCTACCATGTGGGTGCCGAGAACTCAACCCCAGGTCCTCTGGAAGAGCAGCCAGTGCTCTTAACCGTGGAGCCATCCCTCCAACCCCTCTCTATTCTATTTTTTAGATTATCATTTGTTGTATGTGTGTATATATGCCTATATACATGTACATATTTATACAGCATGGGCGGGAAGGCCAGAGGAAACAACTTGTGGGATTTTGCGGCAAGTGGCTTTGCCCACTGAGCTCAATTTCCTATTTGCACACTGCAGTGACTCTTCAAAATTGTATCACTTTTTTTTTTTCCCAAGAAAAATTGTATTTAAGTGTGTGCGGGTGGTAGTGGGGAATAAGCCCACTGTCTGATACAAGCGAGGCTGGTGTTTTCTCGCTGAACTACACACACAACTTGTGAATTTAAATTTTCTTCTCCCATCTTAAAAGCTTCAGCGTCTCTCCCAGGTTAGAGCTCACCCTCACATGTTGCCCTTCTTGTCATCCATCCCAGCCTTCTTCTCTGCTCTTTGCTCTTTCTATTCTTTTTTTTAATATTTATTCATTTATTATGCATACAATATCTGCCTACATGTCTGCCTTCAGGCCAGAGAGGGCACCAGACCTCATTACAGATGATTATGGGTCACCATGTGGTTGCTGGGAATTGAACTCAGGACCTTTGGAACCTGCTCTTAACCGCTGAGCCATTTCTCCAGCCCCTCTCTTTCTATTCTTTTTTTTTAAGATTTATTTATTTATTATGTATACAACATTTTGTCTGTGTGTATGTCTGCAGACCAGAAGAGGGCACCAGACCTCATTACAGGTGGTTGTGAGCCACCATGTGGTTGCCGGGAATTGAACTCAGGACCTTTGGAAGAGCAGGCAATGCTCTTAACCACTGAGCCATCTCTCCAGCCCCTCTCTTTCTATTCTTGCACAGCATCCTCTGCGCTACAGTCCACTCCGTGGTCCCTTTTGTGCTGCGCAGGTGTCTTAACTAAGGTGATGCGATGACTAATATCCCTTGTCAACCTGATGGCATCTAGGATCCCCTCTGGACGTCCCTGTGAGGAGTTACCTGGGTTAGGCCCTTAGGGGACGGCACCATTTTTGGATTGAATGAAAAGGAGAAAGAAAACTGAGCAGGAACACAGACTGATGTAACCAGGTGCCTCAGGTTCCTGCCGCCATGATGCCTTCCACCTGATGGGCTGTACCCTGGAGCTGTGAGCTTCCTCAAACTCCTTTTTTTAGATCGTAACAACAGGAAAAGTAGCTAAATACACAGGGAGGTGGGTGGGCAGAGGGAGTGGTGGTAGCAGAGGCGTCAGCGTGGTGGTAGTGGTGGTGGTGGTGGTGGTGGTGGTGGTGGAGGTGGTGGTGGTGGTGGAGGAGGTGGAGGTGGTTGTAGGAGCCATGATAAGATAAGTAGAAACAGATCACCCAAAGGAAGTTCTTTACTTCCAACCATTATCACCTGCCAGAGTAGGACTCAGCCATTGATAAGTTTAATGGAGGCCTGAGTCTCAGTAGTTTACCCTGAAGCAATACCTGGTTGCAGGAAGAACTGCAAACTGAGATTACCAGGGCACTACCCAAGGACAGACCATCCAAAGGAAATGCCTAAAGTTCCAACTGCTGTAGATAGGACACCTGCCAGCACACACTCACCAGGACACCCCTAGACACTCCCACCTTTACTACTATAAAAATCCAATTCTAACTGAGCTCGGGGCTCTCGAGTATTCCAGTGTGTTGGACATACAGAGAGACCGAGTTTGCAAACTTGTATAAAATATAGGCTCTTTGCTTTTACATACGGGACTCACTCTCCTTGTTGGTTTTTGGGGTCTTCGCGGATCTGGGCGTAACAGTGGTGGTGATGGTGGTGGTTGTGGTGAGATCCGTCATTCTCGAACTTTCATTTTCCCCTCTAGCAGTTTCCTCTTTTGGTTTTACGGAACACATCCTCAGGTGATTTCTCCAGAAAACGTAGGAGGGACATCCTTGCGTGCATTGATAATTATTTTCTTGACAAACCTGATGGGTAGCTTGGCAGGAAAAGAGGATTTGAAGTCGAGTTGTTTCTCCCAGTTTTCCTGCTGGGGTCCTTTGCCCCCGAGCGTCTATTGTGCCAGTGAAAGATGTTTCAGACGGAAGCCTGTATTTTTCTCTCTGGAAGCTTTCGAGGTTTGAATTTTCTGGGAACCAAAATTTCACGATGATGTCTCTTGGTGATTTTTGCTTTGATTCTCTCCACCCCCCTCCCCGCCCCCCATTTGTTCTGACTGATACTCTTCAATTAAAATGATCCTATTCTGCCAAGGGAAACTTTTTCTATATTAAATATAGTTTACTTCCCTCAATTTTGTTGTGAGGATTTTTACTCTGGAATTCTTCGTTATTGCGGACCAGATCTGCTGCACGGGCGCTCTGTTTTTATCTTTCCTTTTGTGGAATCTGTGTCTGTCTACAGCTAGTGAGGCTGCAAATCTTCAACCTAAGTCTGGTCATGTGGAATTGCTTTTTATGCCCAACAACATGGTCAAATATCACCAATTTCGTATAGATCAATTAACAGTTGTGTTTTTAGCCGTATTTTTAACTTCCAAGAGTCCACTACTGGCCTGTGATTATTCATTTTCATAGCATCATTTTTTTTTGGCATAGAATTTATTTCCAATTTTTTCTTTAACTCCTTCAGTTCAGCTTATTTCTATCCTGTTGCCGGCTGCAGGTTCCCTTTCAGCATCTTCGTGTTTCTCAGAGTCAGCATGTCTTTAGGAATGGGGCCATGGGAAGGCTGATCCTGGCTGGCTGAGCCAGGCCTCCTGGTGAGGGCACATGATTTCAGGCTAAAGGCTGGGAGCTGACTCTGGCTCTGAGAGACCCAACCTCCAAGTTTTAGCTTGAGGTGGGCTTTACCAGAAGGGCCCAGTATACAGTAATCCATCTACTCCTCCGTCCGTACACTCTTACACTGCCTCCTGCCTCCTGCACCGTCTCAGCCCTGTGGTCAGGAGGTGTCAGCCATTGAGTCCTGAGAAACACACACCTAAGAGCAATTTTCCTTCTTTAAGGGGCATGATGCAGCGTTTGTACCATGTATAGCCCAGCATGCATTGAGCTGTTTCCTAATTGCATTCCTTTGTGCCTTGGTCTTATGATATGGACTTGTTCCCCTCATAAGCTTACTCTTTTTCCGTTGTGCTGGACCATTCTGATTTCTTTATGCTTCTATAAAACAGCAGAGGGGGATCAAGCCTGTCTAACTAGCTAATAGAGTCTGCTCCCCGCGGGGCAGACCAGATCTTGCCACACATTCTGTGAGCCACTAATCCTGGGCACTGTTCTACTACAGTTATTAACTGAACTCTTGCCCTAAATGACTTCCGGCCTTGGGCCCACTGTTTCTCTTGATGGTGTGCTGTTCATCCTCGGGACCAGGTGTGCCCAGTTAGTAAATCTTTAACTTCTCTATTATTGGTGTAATCAGGCGGGGGCACAATGGACAGTCCTGTGTGGGGAGTTGGCAGAGTTATGTGGTTCCACAGCAGCAAGTTTTTATTTTCCTAATGAATTATTTTGTTCAATGAGGCTGTCATTGTATATGTTTTCATCCTTCACCAAAACTCACACAAACTTCTCAAAGGAAGAGGCATAAAAGAATTCCCATAAGGCACCATGAGAATCATTAAAGATGGACGTAAAGGTGGCGGAGCACCGATCTGCAATACTGGGGTGCTGGAACTTGGTCAAGCAGCAGTGGTCACCGTGGGGTCCATGCCAACCAAACAGGTGAGACTTTGCACTTTTCCACTTTAAGAACAAGGAAACAGCCAGGTGTGGTGGCTCACACCTTCAATTCCAGCACTTGGGAGGCAGAGGCAGGTGGATCTCTGTTAGTTCTAGGCCAGCCTGGTCTACAGAGTAAGTTCTAGGACAACCAGGGCTGTATAGAGAAACTCTGTTTCGAGAAACCAAAACCAATCAACCAACCAAACAAGGAAACAGAACCGATATTTTGTCTGAGCATGGCAGATGGCATTTTCCAAGAAATCGCCCTAGCATCTTATCGCTAGGCCCACCTGCTTTTCATCGCCTTTGCCACACAGTCTAATCCTCCTCCTGCTGGATGTTGCTGCGATGAAATATCCAATTAAAAAGCAATTTACGGGATTATTTTAGCTGACAGTTCTAGGTTTGAGTTCAGCATAGCAGGGAGGCTGGGGTGGAAGGAACTGAAAACAGCTAGTCCTATAGGTTAACAACAGCACAGAGATGAATGAATACATGCACTTAGCATGCAGCTGGCTTTTATACAACTAAGGGTCCCAAATCAGGGAATGGTGCTGCCTTCAGACTGGGTCTTATCACATCGAGGAAAACTCATCAAGATAAGACCCCCAGCCAGGCCTTGGTAGCATATCTTTTGGCTGTTGCTGGTTTGTTTGTTTGAGACTGGGTTTCTCTGTGTGTCTCTGGCTGTCCTGGAACTCCCTCTGTAGACCAGGCTGGCCTCAAACTCACAGAGATCCGCCTGTCTCTGCTTCCCTGAGTGCCGGGATTAAAGGCATGCACTACCACCACCCTGGGCATCTTTTAATCCTCGAACTTGGGAGGCAGAGGCGGGCAGATCTCTGTGAGTTTGACGCCAGCCTGGTCTACAGAGGGAGTTCCAGGGCAGATAGAATCACATAATGAGACCTGTCTCAAAAAAGCCAAAAATAAATAAATAAATAATCTCCCCAGGCATGTCCACAGGCTGACCTGATCCAGACTAGTCATCAATGGTATGCTCTGCCTCATTGAGTCTAGGTTGCGTCAAGTTGACTGTCAAATCTAACCAACAAAGTGGGCACTGTCTTGATCAATAGAACATTGTGGAAATGTCAGTGTTCGACTGGCAAGGTTGGGCTCAAAAGGGTCGAGTGGCATCTAACTCTCTCGCTGCTCTCAGAACCCAACCACCATGTAGTTAGGAAACTCCTAGCCACCAATCTATTCCAGTCAATGGCGGCCACACGTTACAAACGAGAGCGGACCAGCCTGCTAGTAATTCTGGTCCTCTGTTGCCGGGCTCCCCTCGGCCTCTCTGCTTCTAGATGAGGTCTCAGACAGTGCAGAATAGAGATGATGGTTCAATCCCTGTCTGAATCCCTGGCCTACAGCACTCAGGAATGTGCAAAGACTTGCTCTATGCTGCTATATTCTGAGATAATCTGATTGTACAGACTTGGGGATTTTCTTCTTCCAGACCTGTTGCCCTGAGCCCCTGGGCTCGTCTGCCCACTCTGTGAAGACTGTTGCACTAGTTTCCTGGGGCATCTGGGATGACCCTGATTTCATCACTGCGTAAAACACACATATATCAATGTACTCTTATGTATCAGTTAAAAAATATATAAGGTTCTACATATTCTACAGAAATTATTTTTTCACTATTCTGGAGGTTAGAAGTCTGAGATGGCGATCAATAGGGTGGGTTGCTTTGGAGACCTGTCATTGGCCCCCAAAGATGGATGTCCCTGGTATCATCACGTGACTTTTCTCTGTACTCCTGTTCACATTCCTTCCATGAGATCATTAGTCCTGCTGGTTGGAGTCTACCTGTAAGACTTCACTTTACCTTAATTATGCCATTAAAGCCCAGGAAAGCAATGGTTGTCTGCAGTAGCAAATCTCTGGTTTGGGTAGAGGATGGGAAATAAAAGCCCAGAGAATTCCAGCACACATCACAATGGCTATATTTAAAGGATGGTATTAAGTGGAGTAGACGTTAAAAGAGGTAGGAAAATGCAGACTCAGGTAGTTAAAGTGTGAAATTCCATAACACAGCATTAGGAAAGAAAAAAGAAAGGAATCAAGAAAGGAAGAGAAGAAAGCACAGAATAGGGCGCACACCTTTAATGCCAGCATGGAGGAAAGAGAGGCAGGTGGATCTGAGTTTGAGGTCAGCCTGCTCTACAAAGTGAGTTCCAGGACAGCCAGGGCTACACAGAGAAACCCTGCACCGAAAAACAAAACAAAAAAAGAAAACTCAACATAGCCGCCGGAAGAAGGAAGCACGCCAACAGCGGGTGTCTGACGGGAGCCTCCCGTTGCGCACTGGCGTGAATATTTTACTTTGGAAATTTTTAAGTGAAGTAAATTTGTTGACTCTACTCTATTTTTTAAAATAAAAAGAATCCACTTCCAGCTCTGTGTTCAGCCCAAGTGCTCACCGGCCCTCCAGGGTCTGAAGCTGGCGGCACCTGGTGGTCCATACACAGCCGGCCGACCCACAGACACCGGGGTCTCTCTCTTCTGCCATATTTTCCTATTCATCTGTCTTGTAGCCCTTTCATGCCGCTGTTTCTAGGACTCGGAGTTGCTTGTGAATTGACATAGGGATGGTGCCTATTTCTGAAATCATTTATATTGGTATATTACTACAGTAAATTCTTTATGAAATAAAAATCAATAGTCACCAACATCCTGAGTACTGAGGAAAATAATTGTTTATGGCACTCAGCTTAAGCTGTTCTGGTAATCACGTTGAAAAATACAATATTTATTCATTAGATCAAATTTAATGAGGCCTCCTGGCAGTAATTATAAAAATTACTGTAGCAGTAAATTACTAATGAGTTGTGATGTGCTTCCTACCTGTGAGGAAGGACTGGGGGTTGAAAAAAAAAAAGCCTGCTACCCAGATGAGGACGGAGGGAGGGAGCCCCGCGGCCGCGCCACTTTCTCTCTTACCCGGGCAAGAAAGGATCAGAGTAGCCAGGCAAGAAAAAAGACTGGGGCCACACAACCAGGGCCATTCTTACAGCGGTGGGAACAGGATCAAGATTAGAGCCTTCTTTTCCCAAAGGTGAGCGTCCTCCGAGGAGCGCCGCGTTGCCGCGTGCTGGGGTCACAGAGGGGCGCACATCTGCTGCCTGGGAAGGACAGAGCTTCTGATTAAGCCTGGGACACGATTCCAGACACACGCAGCCCTGCAAGTGTAAGGCCTTGACTCTGACCGCTGAGGCGCGAGCTCTGCTCTGCTTTTTCAAAGCCAGCTGTGGAGCATGGTGCCTGTACAAATGCAAGCGCTGAGATGGCTGTTTTTTTTGTTTGTTTTTTTTTTTTTTGGTGTGTGTGTGTGTGTGTGTGTGTGTGTGTGTGTGTGTGTGTGTGTGTGTGTTGTTTTGTCCCCCCTCGTTAACCTCCTTGGGGCTCTTCCTCTTTTGGAGGATCAGTACTGGTTTGAATTCTTCTCTTTTCTTCAGAGTATGAGCTAAGTTCCTTAAGAATGTAAATAATAGATTTTGATTGAGACTCTACGTGTTGAACGAGATAGGGGCCAAGGAACCAGACTGAACTGAGGGCAGGCGTGTTTTTTAAAACGCACGAGTTGAATGGAACCGTAAAATCTTAGGGAGGAGTGAGTGTCCACAGCCTTGGTGGGCAGTTTTCCGGATGAATGTGCCCTTCCCACACGACCTGCCTCTTCCGTTTCATCCTGGGCAGCTTTTGTTTTCTAGACACAGACAGAAAGGCGGCCTGAGATGAGTGGACATCCCCGACCACCACACGGCAGGTGAAGATCTCCCCCACACAACAATGTGGTACCCAGGGAAAGCACCTTCTTTAGCCCCAGCTTTAACAGTCCCTCCGAAGCAACATCTCTGCATTGCCGGCAGGCTGTCTTCCAGAGTGACAGCTATCTATTCAGGTAGTGGCTGCTATTGTCTTCTCGCTTGTAACACCAAGAGGGTTTTTGTTTAATTTTAAGATTTCTGACAGCATTTCAGCATGTCGTACTCCAAGTGGGCCCAACCCCTCCTCTTTTGGGGAGGGCACAATGACATTAGAGTGTACATTTTTTTCCCTTTAAATTGCAGATGCCTTAAAATGAGATTGTCAGGTTTGTTGGCTTGTCAAACGAAAGTATCAAGATTGTCAGAGTGTATTATATCACTATAATATGATCATTGTACATGAAACTAATGAGTAATATTGTACTTAGTGGCGGGACTGAGTCACAGGGACGGGAAAAGCAGTGAGCAGCCCTCCATTTTACCCAGAGTGTCTTGGGAAGATGTCTACCCTGTGGGATGAGAGGCCCAAATCCCAGCATTCAATAAAGGCCAAGGAGCTCTCTTTGCAGAAGATGAGGAGGTGGCCCACTGAGGGCAGTCCCAGGGAGAGCCGTGCGAAAAGGAGGCCCCTCGGTCGTGTTGACTGAGGTATTCGAACCCTAGCAAGCACACAAAAAAACCATTCTGCGGAAGGCTCAAATGCTGACTACGAGTTCGTTTGCAGACAAGAAGTCATTTCAAGACACCGCAGTGGAAGCTGCAGTCACCTTATATAGGCCCTCATCAGTCAGTCATTCATTTGATCCTTCGTTCAGTGGGACACTGATAAGCTCAACTATACACCGGGCAATAGGTGATCCATGGGGCAGGCACAGCTCTGCCTCTATAAGGCTCACGGTGCTTCAGTGTGGCTGCTGAATTAGGACAGGCATAATATAAACCACAGAGCCATTGCAAGGAGGGGAACAGAACGAGGGGAGGGGGAGGTGTCTCACCTAGTTGGAGAAAGGATTAACAAAGCTGAGAACTCAAAGCAGGAGGTGCCAGGATGGTTCAGTCATTAAAAATGCTTGTCTCGCAAACATGAGGACCCAAGTTCTAGGTCAGCCAGGGCTACACAGAGAAACCCTGTCTGGAAAAACCAAAAACCAAAACAAAACAAAAAAAGAAGCAAACAACAACAACAACAACAACTACAACAATAACAACAACAACAAAAAACCAAAACCAGTGTCTGAGGAATGGCACCTGAGATGTGTGACACACACACACACACACACACAGAGCACTGACATGACTCATGCATGTTGAACAGTTAAGATGGAGAAAATCACCAGCCATAGATCAGAGTCCCTGGGAACTGAACAAAGGTCAGAGAGATTGGCTGGAAGTGGTGGTCCCTGGGCTCGGTCAGACCCGAGCTTGTATTTAGGTCAGTTGACCTCAGGGAGTAAGAGACTAAATAACGCCATCTGTCAGACCCTGGTTCATAGCAGAAACTTAAAACATGGAAAATTGCTCTTATTGAGGGGTACAGTGGTAAGCTTATGGCTACATCATCATGCAAAATCTTTCACATCCTTGTTTAGTGATAGAGGCGCTTTGGGGCATAGCACGCACAAAGGGACAGGCGTGTGCAAGCCTGGCACTGTCCAGTCACCACATGGAAGTGGGCATGGATTCAGGATACCAGTATTCTACAATGCACCTTCGTTTGCCTTGGCTGCACCAAGCAACATTCCTTCCTACTGTAGGTCACATTGCCCACTGAAGTCTGTTTGAGAATTTCCCCATTTCCCCCAAGATATTTTTCAGGACATAAACTTACAGCCATATTCAGAGGCTCCAAGTCCAATCCAACAGGCTGTTTTTGGCATGACTGATCTTTTTTCTTTTCTTTTTTCTTCTTTTTCTTTTTCTTCTTTTTTTCTTCTTCTTTTCTTCTTCTTCTTCTTCTTTTTTTTTTTGATACATTTGAAGTCTACATTTTTTTTTTTCCCAAGGCGGGAATCTTCCCTTAAGATTCCAGAATGTCTGCTTCCTTAAATGGGCAGAATTCGCAATGTTTATCTTTCCTGAAAGATGGAAGTACATTCCTCTCACTAATGTTAGTGCCAACTGCGCTCTTATTTGAAGATGTGCCCCACGTACTGTAAGAGAAGTCAAACATTGGCACTTAGTGGCTGAAGGGTTGGCCATGGGCTATTCAGGGCTGGTTGCTCTAAACTCAACAGCAGGGTAAGTCCTCAGCCCCCCTCCATCTACACAGATCATGGAAGGCTGGTCGCGACTCATCTATCACGACAGTCTTAAGAATGGACCTGGGTCTGGTTGGTATTCAGGAGAACGGCTGGGTTAAGCATATGTCCGTTTTATTTGTTGGCACTTATATCTTCCCCTCTCTAATAGTGTGTGTGTGTGTGTGTGTGTGTGTGTGTTTAGGTGAGAGGTTGACGTTTTTCAATCCTACTTCATCTCTCCCTGAGCCTGGAGCTCACTGACTGGGCTAAACTGGCCGACGAGCTAGACTCTAGGATCCTCATGTCTCTCTCTGTGTCACCACGTTCCTGAGATCCCAAGTGTGAGCCACTATATCTAGCATTTTACGTGTGTTATAGGGTCCAAACTCCAGTCTTTTGCAGCAGGCCCTTTACTGATGGAGCCAGCTCCCTAGCTCCTGTCTCTAGTTATTCCCAATACCAGTCAATGGCATCAGGAGTGCAATGGACATTACAGGGTTCCGGGCAGATATGTGATGCAGCCTTTTCCAGCCTGTTCTTCCAGGCCATAGCCCTTGTTTTCTGAAAACTGTTGTTAGGAGCAAAAGCATGGGTCGAGCAAGCTTTGTAACCAAAAACGGTTGAACAAATGAGATGTGGGAATTCTAAACTGGCTTATCACTTCAAAATGCATGAGCCAGGGAGTGCTGGGGAGGCCGGAACAGGAAGAAGGGGAAGAGAGCAGAAACAGGCTGGAGGCTCACCAGTCCTGCCAGGTGAGGCTTTGTTTGGCCTCCACTGTCTGTGGTACATGAGGGCACACGCACATTCTCACGCAGCTCCTCGCTCCCTTGCCTGCAAGCCCGCTGCCCCCGAACTCTTTTTAGAGTACCTGCTCTGAGTGGGGCTTAAAGAGCCGGCTGCGGTGGCTGCTCCGTGCCCATGGTCAGTGCTTTGTGGAAGCTGCTTACTGGGGGTGCTTTAGAACTCGGCCTCTTTGTCCGGCAGACCGCACACTTCTGTTAGTTTTTTTTCCCCCTAAATTGAACGACTCCTGTCCCTAATTGTGTCACTCCCGCTGTCCCCTCCAGCCATCAGAGCCCGTGGCATGGTTCTGATTGTGTTGCGATGCGCCCTTGAAGCATCCTTTTTGTTTGTGTTCAATGGCTCTCCTTCAGCTCACAACACAGTGGTGGTAGTGGTTTCCTAGGGTCACCCATTCTCCTCTGAGGACCAGCCCAGAAAAGCCCCGTCGTAATGAACGGGGCTTCAGACGGATGGACACACACATGAGCGTGATAGCCCTCCTGGCTTCGGCCACTCTAACAAGATTTTGTCATTTGTGGCTTTTGCAACGTTGGGAAAACTTTCATCTCTGAGTTTCTATGGGCTATAAATACTTGGTAGGTTAAAAAGAAATCATTCAGAACATGAAATAAACAGAACCTGGCAAGTACACAGCAACATCCCTCAACGGATCCCTTCAACTTCTAGGCCAGAGCGGCAGGAATCTGAGACAGGGCTGCCTTCATCCCTTTTCCCATTCACTTCCCTCCAGGGCTGGACACTGCTCTGTTGTGTGACCTCTTTGGGCTGGGAATTTTCCTAATGAGGCAGGAGGATTAGGTCTCCGTGTTCCTTACACCTTGAACCACAGAGGGAAAACTTGATTTCATTGCAGTTGGGGGACATTTTTAGAAGGGATGGAAAACACACATGGGCGTTGAATATCTACTGCAAATTCAGAAAACAGTCCCATAGAGGGAGATTTTATCTCAATTTTGAAAGATAGTTAGGATTCCTATCTTTATGGCTTGAGTTTTTTTCCAAATAATTGCTTTTTTGGATTATAAAAGATCATATATAAGTGGTATATATAGTATATTATATATGATTTTTAATAACTTTACATATGTTATATATCACTTATATATGATCATTAAGTAAGAAAGTAGCAGAGTTGGTAAGAATTTTAAAAACAGTATTTTTCAAAGACATTTTAGTCATATGTTTTTCCCCCAAATTGAAGTATAGTATGCACACAGAAAGATGCACAGACCACAAGGAAGTATCTCACCATCTGAAACAGCTTTAAAAAAAAATATCCAAACCATGTCACTACTTCCTAGAGCAAAATGCTCCTTGAGCCCTACCAACTGCCTTGTCCCTCTTCCTAATGAATGCCATGGCGGAGGTGGCCACTTTCTGGTCTCACACCCACTATGTTATACCTTTTGATGACACGTGGATAGTCTAAAGTAGCTCACACCAAAGATCTAGCTGTTGTGCTTTGTTCTCTGCTTGCACTTTGTTTTGTGTATGACCCACGTTGTTACAAGAATGGGTCATATTATTGTATGATATTTCAGTCTGACCTCACTTTTTAGAAAATATTTTATTAATTTTTTTTCGTTTATTTTACATATTGACCACAGTTTTCCTCCCTCCTTCCTTCCTGTTTCCTCCCACCACCACCCTTCTACCCCTTCCCCCATCCACTCCTCCTCTGTCTCCATTCAGAAAGGGGCAGGCCTCCCATGGGAGTCAACAAAGCATGGCACATCCAGTTGAGGTGGAACCAATCACCTCCCCCTGCATCAAGATTGGGCAAGGTAACCCAGTTTGGAGGCCGGGTTCCCAAATGCCGTCTCAATTGCCAGGGATAGGTCCTGATCCTACTGCTGGGAGCCCCACAAACAGACCAAGCTACACAACAACCGTCACACACATGCAGAGGGCCTGGGTTGGTCCCATGCAGGCTCCTTAGCTGTCACTGACCTCTCTTTTGATATAGTACTAGCCATATACATTTTAATTATGTAAGATCGATCTAGCTATCACTAAAATCTGATTTATATTACTATAAGTATATAATTATTGCTTTATATAATACCAATATACGAATAAAACTAAGCACGCGTGCACATGCACGCGCGTGTGTCTGTGTGTCTCTGTGTGTGTGTATGTGTGTGTGAGGGGGGCGGGGGATGCTGCAGTTGAACTCAGAGCCTTGTGTGTACTAGGCAAGTGTTTTACATCTGAGCTTCATCCCCAGACCATCACCTGTCGTGGCTGCCTGTGTCCTACTATTAGGCATAGCCTAATTTGTAAGCTACTTTAACTAATGACGGGCATTTAGCTCTATTCAGTTATAATTAGGTTTAACAATTGCCCTTAGGATACCATTATGAGCAAAAACATTCCAAGATTTTATAACCATATCTTAATCTTACTATTACTAATTATGAGGTGTTTGAGGGTTTTTTTGGGGGGGGGGATGGTTTTGCTTTGTTTATTGAAATGGAGTCTCACAAATTGCTAGGGGGTCTTGAACTCCTGGCCTGAAGAAACAGCTTTCCTAGTAGCTATAGACGTATACTACCTTATCAGTTAGTTATAAATATTTTTGGTGTGTGTGTGGGGTGGCATGTGTGTGTGTGTGTGTGTGTGTGTGTGTGTGTGTGTGTGACTGGAGTTTGAGCATGGAACTTCATGCCCGCTAGGTAAGTGGTCTATAAACCATTAAGCTAAGCCCCCATCCCCAATTACAAGCATTTATAAGCACTATATTTTAGACTGTTCATTTTTCTTTTTTTCTTTCCAGCATGCAGCCATGTGGTGGTGTATGCTGAAAGACTGTGAGTGTGCACTCACACACGTGTGTGCACGTGTTCCTAGTAGTTTCCGTCTAGCCTGACCTCTGAGCAGGAGACAGACACAAAGCATATTTGAGTTCAAATACGGTGGATTTACTTAAGATGCTAAATGTGCATACCATTTCAAAAGCCATTCAGAAATTCTCACCAGATTTCATTTGGAGTTGTTGGAGAGTTTGTTCATAGATCATTTGATTCCTTCATACCACAGAAGGAAAAAAAAAAAGCCAAAAGGAAAAATGGCTAGACTCCAGGGCTGTGGCTGAGTGAGGCTCCTGCCATGTGGCCTCTTCCACTTGGCTGGAAAGTGCCCCGTGCACACACACGATGCTTTTCTTTCCACCCTAAGCATGAACATCACTGTTCTAGCGTCTCGGCCCCAACCCCAGGCTTTCTGTGTAAACACTCCATGCTTCTTGTGAGGAGGAGATTCTTGTACAGCCCTCCAAGGCAGTGGTTGGCATGTTGGCTGAATTTTCATTCAGGGTTTATTTTCCTGATCAGTTTTTAAAATTGCTTTTAAAAGCTTTTGAAATATTACAGTCAAAGAGACCAGTAGAAATAAATCTCAGGGATTCATGTAGATGGGTTTTTATGCGGCTGTTGGTTTACATCAATGTTATAGAATTGTTTTTAGTCTGGTAGCCTTGAAGATTATTATTTTTTTGTCGTGGAATCCCCAGACCTTTGTGGGAGGTGCACAGGAACTACGTCCTCTTCCATTTAAACCAATTCAATTCAATTCTCTTGTATCGGCAGGGCACACCAAAATCTTAATTTTCTCAGCCAAAAGTGGGGGGGGGGGAGGCAAAGTTGGCCTGGTAGCTTTTTAAAAATAGATTTTTTTCCATCTTATCATCCCTCCCCTCAAACACACACACACACACACACACACACACACACACACACACACACACCCCACACTCCAGATATCCCTTTTTTTCTACAGCAATGAAGGTGGATAAAAACCTTCCCCAGGGAACCATGTGTGAGTGAAAATGGGTAAATGGCTCTTATTGTCCTAAAAGAAGCATCCAGGCAAATACCCGCTTACTTTAAAAAATTCAAGTAAGTATTCCAAAACATTGAAAATGCAAGCACGTAGCTCCGAAAAGTCCGTCACAAGCAGCTGGCATTACCGTCAACCTTTAGAAATAAAATATGGGTGGCAGTGTCTGTGCCATAGGTCAGCAAACTGGTTACTTCCACGTGGTGGTGGGCACTTCTCCAAGGCAAGGCACGAAGATCTATCTTGTTTATGAGTGGCTATTCATGCTCCCGTGGTCCACTTTCCTGCTGTTTATTAACCCTTCCTACCCCCAGGTAACTTGGCTTTCTCCAGATCACCCTCTTTCCAAGCCTAGATACAGGGTGGGCGTGTGTCACGGGTCTCTAGTCACTGTACAAGTCACAGACCTTAGGCTTCAGAACAGTCATGAATGATCTTGGGTGGCTGCTTGCTCCATCACTGTTTCCAGAGAGGAAGGGATGGGGCTGCCCAGAGCAAGTGGCCGTTCTGTCCACCTAGTACACAAATATAAATAGTTTCTTTCATTTCCTCCTGTGGTCCAGCACTTGGGAGGATGACGGAGGATTCTGAGTTTGAAGCCAGCTTGGGCTACATAGAAAGTTCCAGATCAACCATGAAGCCAACTAAGAAAGAAAGAAAGAAAGGAAAGAAGGAAGGAAGGAAGGAAGGAAGATGAGTAAAAATTTTTCATGTTCTTACCTACGCACCCCGCCCCCCCCAAAAAAAACCAAAAGACCGTCCTATATGATGATTCTCTCTCCTTTGAGAGGATGAATGCATCTGAGAGAATTTTCCAGACCTGAACTAGGCTGACTTCTTCAAACTTGTTTGCTGAAATGGCTTCGTCCTATTTTTCTGGCTCTGTATTTCTAGTTCTCCTCTTGCAGGGCCCTTGGCTCGTTCACAGCTGCAAAGCGTGAGGCTTTGCAAAGGCTGATGAGGCTGAGAAACAGTCTCCCACCAAACCCAGCACTCCTAATTCCGACAGGGAACCCGACTTGGGGCATTTAGAGCCTCCGTGTCTGTGACCTCCCCACCATCCCCTTTATCATGGAAAACAACAGGGTACATCGGCACATTGAAAAACTGCACAAAAGACAGCTTTCAGACTTGCGTGTTCAAAGGGCACAATCCTGTGTGTGTGTTTGTACTGTCAGCCATCGAAACACAGACAAGGCTTGGGAAGAAAGGAAGGCTATTTACTAGAACAAAACACATGATAGTTCACAATTACATATTTTCTTGATGGACACAAAGTGACATCCACACTGATTGACTGTCTGTCGGGCATGTTTTCTCTCCCCGGAGTGGGGTCCTTGTGTGATGGAGAAACCAGTTTTCCCTGCAAGTGTCAGGAAGATTATCAAAAGGAAGAGCTGTCTGAAGTTGCTCCCTCCTCGGAGGAGATTGACAACTCGCCCTGACAAAAGGAAACATTAGTGTGCTATTTGCGTCTCCCAAAGAGACTGTGATAAGATGACGTGATAAACGGTGGGGTAGGGGTGGGAGGGAGGTTGCTGGTAAAAACACCTAAGGTAGTTGAATCGTGAAATGCAAAGAAAACCTCCACCAGCACAATTGGAAGAGGCTTGTTTATTTTAGAAAGGTGAGCTGGTTTGAACAATGCATGTGCCTGCAGATGTCTTGGATGGCAGGGTACTTTTTAAACCATTCTGCTAACACTCTCAAGATACATCTAATATATTGGACTTGCCCTCCTGATCCTGCCTGGTTGCTTTGACGCGAAAACTTGTACAAGAGACACAATCCAGCAAGGGACAGACAAGCAGGAGGCAAACGTCTTTCCTTTTACCTTTTACATTCAGTGCCGTCTGCGCCTGGCAGTATCCCAAGAATAAGAGTTTGTGCACTGAAGTCACTGAGGGTGTTTATTAAGATTTGGGAAACAAACAGAATGAGTCTGAGTATATCCAAACAGGATACTGTCCCCCAGAGAGTCTTTACTCATGACTGCAACCACTGTCACCCCTCATTGACTGCAGAGAAGGTAGCAATTTCAAGCGATCTCAGGTCATCCGGGCAGACTTGCTTCCTAAACCGCGTCACAGATGGTTAAAGTTCAGGAGCATCTATAGGCTGCTTGGTCCCTTCTCTCCTTGCCAGCATCACTCCCAGTCCCCATCTGCTCCTGGAGAGCCTGACCAAGGCAAGCCAGAGGTGCCTAACAGAGGCTCCTGTGACCTGAACTGAGTGGGGCTGGACCTCAAGGCTCTGTGAACCTGACCTTCAGGCAGCAGTCGCTGCTGTAGATTTTCATGGTTTGACTTAGAATTGGCCCGCAAGGACTTCAGTGGATGCTCACTGACCTTTGCCAGCTCAGCTGTGCTGAGGTTTCAGAGGCAGCGTTGCTTTAACCATGGAGCTCAAGATCAGGATTCCGGTGGAGTCTGGCTCTTTTCTTCATGCCTCAGTCAAGTTCAAAGACTTTAACCATCCTGCCTCCCCATCACTGACCTAGTTGGACTTTGGCTTTTGGAGATCATCAAGATGTTTTTAGATGCAGTAAGTGTAGTGAGTATAGCGTCGCTGTGATAAATACCTGAGAAGAATAATAACTTCAAGTGAGGGATTGTTTTGGCCCTGGTTTCACATCATAGAATGGGGAGGAGAGGGGCTGGTTTGCTGCCTCTGGACACCCTGAAACATGAGGTATCTTCGTGATAATGAGAATATGTGGCAGAGGCTACTTGCTTCCTGGAGGACAGGAGGGTGAGGCAGGAGACAGAGGGAGTGGAGATAGACCATAGATAAAGGGAGGGAGGGAGGGAAGAGAAGAGGGAGGGAGGGAGGGAGAGAGAGAGAGAGAGAGAGAGAGAGAGAATGCTAGTGGACTTCCTCCTTTCTCTTGTATTTCAACTAGGTATCTAACAATTGGACCTTGCCACTCATCCCATCCAAGCCTAATTTCTTCCTTCCTTCCTTTCTTCTTTCCTTCCTTCCTTCTTTTCTTTCTCGTTTGTTTTTTGAGACAGGGTCTCTCTGTAGCTTTGGAGCCTGTCCTAGAACTTGCTCTTGTAGACCAGGCTTGCCTTGAACTTACAGAGGTCCGCTTGCCTCTGCCTCCCGAGTGCTGGGATTAAAGGTGTGAGCCACCACTGCCTGGCCTCCAAATCTAATCTGAATCTTCCCCCTTAGTTAACCCTGTCTGGAAACAGCCTCCACAAGACAACCCAGAAATGTATTTTACTAATCTTCCAAGGGTCTTTCACCAAAATCAAGCTGGCAAACAAAGATTAACCATCACCGATGACTTTCCTTCCATACATATGGGAGCTAGTGATTTTGTTCGTTTTTTTCCCCCTCTTCTTTTAGAGTATTTTGAGACAGGGCTTCTCTGTGTAACAGCCCTGGCTTTGTAGACCAGGTTGGCCTTAAACTCACAAAGATCCCTGTCCCTGCCTCCCCAGTGCTGGGGTTAAAGGCATGCATCACCAGTGCCCAACTACAGGAGATGGTCTTAAATCTAGCCCTTATTCAAGTCTTCTTGATTGACCAAATTCAGCACATATTTGTTGAGAACAAATGTTTGGTCCTACCGTGAGGATTTCCAGAAGGGACAATTCAACCCCGACTCTGGCAAGGGTTGTTGAGGTCCAGGACAGCCTTGGCCCTAAGAATCCTCCCGCATTTGTAAGAAGAATGAAGACAGAATCTATTGTGTGCCAAGAAAAGCCAGGTACTAGCAGAAGCGGACAAGAATTTCCCAAGTTTTGTGAAAACTAGCCAGATAGGGAATCTCATGTTCTGTCGGCACTGTGTGTTGCTAGAAAATGTGGTCCGTAAACACCCGAGTAGCGTTCCTTCCTGCTCTGTGGATACTAACCTCTTTTGTTACAGCCTTTGGATGACCAGCTTCAGCCCTGCTTTTAAATGCCTTACTTTCTACTGAGACTTAAGACAGTTTGAGTCTTCATATGGTTAGTCTTTAACTCCACGGTGCTTTGCATTTCATAGAAAGCTGGTCATGTAAGGGTGGCTGGATAGAAGAAGGAATGCGGTAACCTCTCCTGTCATTTCCACTGGTGATGAGTTGCCCCACTGAGCAATAAGACAAGCCTCACAGGTCAATGGGGATGATGTAATCAAGTGATTCTCAACACTAAGGTACTTCAGTGCCTTCAAAACCAATGGGAAGTCCTACCTGCTCCATGGGAGGAGGCCACGTTCATTTAGGTGCACATCACAAGAGAAACTGGCTTCCTTTTTTGGGCCGATCTTTAATTTTTGATGGTGTCTTGGACACCTCTGAGTTCCTAGAGAACCCAGATCACTGACAAAATTATTCTCTTTATTTTCTTCTTTTTTATGTCCACAAGCAACCATGTTCTTTAAATAAGACAAACCTGAGGGCTGGGAGGTAGTTCAGTGGCAGAGCACTTGGGTTGCACAGAACCTAAGTTCCAACTCTAGCACTGGAAAAACAAAGAAGAAAAAGAAGGAGAAGAAGGAGAAGAGGAGGAGGAGGTAAGAAGAAGAAGGTGGTAATTCCATCACAGGTTATGAAGCCCTCACTTTTAGGAACAAACTCAATTTTTTCATTTGTTTCTTCATATTTTTCCTTTTTAAAACATATTTATTTATTATGTATACAACATTCTGTCTCTATGTACACCTGCAGACCAGAAGAGGGCACCAGACCTCATTACAGATGGTTGTGAGCTACCACGTGGTTGCTGGGAATTGAACTCAGGACCTTTGGAAGAGTAGGCAATGCTCTTAATCGCTGAGGCATCTCTCCAGCCCATGTTTGTTCACATTTTTGAAACAAGATCTCATTATGTAGTCTTGGCTGGCCTAGACCTCACTGTAGACCAGACTGGCCTCAAACGCAGAGATCCTCCTGCTTCTGCCTCCAGGTGCTGGGATTAAAGGCCCAGGGCACCGCACATGACCAAACTCAATTTTAAAGGAAACTTGGATGCAAACAAGGCTTAGGAACAAGAGGTTGAAAGGAAGAGCAAAATGAGCTGAAGTCACAGAAAAGGAAACACTTGCAAGGGTTGGGAGAAGGGAGGCAAACCAGGTGGAGGAACCAGGGACATAGAACGGCAGAAAGAGCGACTGTGGAGTCTGTGTTGGGGTGAGGAGGGAGAGGAGAGAGAAGAAAGGTGGCAGCCAGGTGGGAAGTCAGGGGGCTTGAGTGCCGAACACAAACAGCAGCAGCAAACAGCAGACTGCAGAGACCTCAGTCCTGCCTCTGAAGCGCAAAACACCTGCCAGGTGACCTGACAGCGCCACCAACCAGGCTGCTGACAAACCCAATTTAGGTCATCTCACAATCCCGCCCCCCAAATCCAAGTTTCATTTTTTTAAACCCGTCTTTAAAGGGCATCGCAGTTGACCCAACCCTGAGATCAAGCTGTCTCGCTTCCTTATTCTTCAGGCAAGGACACTGCACCCTCAAGGAAGCAACCACGATGGAGCAACGCAGCAACCACGCTGCTCACAAACCAAATGGAAACACATCAGAGACCACGGACATAGGCCTTCCTTTTACCCAACTCCACCTTTGTGTCTACCCTCTAAAAACAAAGTCTACCTTTGAGTTAGTTGCTCCTTGGAGTCATCTGTCCACAATGGGCAACTAATATTAACATACAAATTGTAATGGGAGGAGCCTCGTATGGGACTAATCAGATGTTCCTCATCAGTTACTCTAGAAGCCCAATCATGGGGATAAAATGGTGGCAGGAATGTATAGAACCTGTTTACTTTACACAGATTATTAAAGAGGCAGTGGAATTTGACCAGCACCATTCTTTCTCCAGACTCTTGGAAGCATAATTAAAAACCACAGGGAACCATTTGCTATTCTAGGATTAACAGCAGATACACACCAGACATTTTTTGTCAGTTTATAAGGAAAACCACATAATAGGATCATCATGGGTAAGCAACAACCGAGGACTTTTTGGTAGAATGCAGTCTGATTCCCCTAGCTATGTCTGAATATATCTAAATTATACACCCAAAGAAGCCTTTTAATTAAGAAAACCCATTTAATATTAGTATGGGAATTGGCAAATGCTGAGCAGGAGAAGTATTATCTTAGATCTTGGAAAGGAGGAAAAAAAACCTCAGAGAGAGGAAAATGAAATGAAAATATTTGGAGATTGTTAAACCTGCTGATGACATCCTACAGTCTGATTCTGTGGCTTAGCTTGTGTGGTTAAGCATTACAAGTGACGGATAGTAAGTCCTTATGATTTCAGAGTGCTTTAAATCGCTTGATGTATTTTATTGGGTGACTTTTTTTTCAACGCCCTAAAAACATTTCCTGCATGTCCTTGGTCAAATAAAAAGGAAAAAAAAATAACAAGAAAATGGTTATTTTACATGAACGGGTGACCATACAGGAGCATGTGCAGGCTTGCCACTTTTGGGAACAATGTTCCCCTCTGTACATTAATGACCCTTCCCCTCTGGGCACCTCTGTGTGTTTCCTCACCACTGGTAACATCCCACTCGCTGCCCAAAGTTATAGACAGCAAATTATGTACTTAATTTATGCTCTTCAGGGTGGAAGGCACACCCGGGGTAGGCTTTTGGGGGCTGCTTTTCATTCCTGCACCTAGGTAGTTCTGAAAATCAGACTGTGTGGCTTGCTCGGCACTCCGAACAAAACTCCAGTTATTTTCATCACTGCTCACAGCCGGAATTTAATCAGATATGCAAAGAAATGGTTCCAGATTGTGCTGAAAAAGACCCAACATTTACAACACAACCATACTGAATCGTAAACCTACCTGTGCAAACAGGCACAGGCTCTCCACTGGCAAACATTCAAAAGGACCGGTGTTAAGTTTCAGAAGTGTCTTTTTGGTTAAATCATGAAATAAAACTGCTATTCTAGGAGCACATATTCTTTCCCTAATTTTTGAGGTGCACTCTCCTGGGAAAATATTATTATTCTCTTTGTTCTAAATTAAACAACTTAATAATTTGGAAAAATACTTTTTCTTATTTAAATGAAAACAAGTATTGTAGTTTGCAATGTAAAAGACAGGGTTTTATTTTTTTAGACACAAAAAAAGGAATTAAAAGAAAGAGGCAGGAAGTCATGTATTGTCTATACAACAATCAAAGCATTACAATAAAGGAAAAAAAAATCCAGGTACATAATAATGAGTTCTCTTTCAAATGGTTTCCTTTGGACTAAATTGTTTTCTTCATGTACTAGAATGACAAATCGTTTAATTCAATATCAAATATTCATGAGCCACAAGTGTTCTGTATCGCCAGAATGGGTGCACGATCATAAACAAACACTCCAAGGATGGAAGCTCCGGGGAGTGGCGGCCGGGGTGAACAGCTTTCAGTGTTGGGGCATTCTTGAATCTGTGAGGAGAGAGATGAGAGGACAGGGAAATCAGGTGCTTCCTTCTCTGCCCATCTCCAAATGCTGCTGCAAGTGAGTGTATTGGGCAGGAGGCAGGGATGAAGGGTGAGAAAGGGGCTTGGATGTGCATTCTCAGGGCCCCAAGGCAAAGGGGAGTCAGAGCACAGCACAACAGAAATTCCCAGTCAGTTCAAAACGGTGCAGGGTAGGAGGTCTTTATCAGAAGAGACAGCATCTGTGAACTGTTTCTCTTCCTCCTTCAGGTTGAGCACGGCTAATTATCCCGAGTCTGTATTTAAAAATAAAGTTGATTTTGACCACTTTGAGGAGAGCAACGTGAGACGTCACCATACCCATTACTACGCGGTTGTTTGCTGCGTTCAGGACATAGCTTCATGGGGGGAAAAGACAAGCCCAGAAAGGGTGGGAATTGCAAGCAGAAGCCCAGTTCAATAACTTGCACAATAGTGTGGGTTCTGAGGGTCTTCTTAGAATTCCCAGGAATGGATCGATTAATTAGGTATGATGGCTTCCTTCCTTTAGTCTCCGCCAAAGCTCTCTGGCCACCTGGGACCTCTCCTGTTAACGACCTCATACTAGTGGAGCTGTGTCTTCCTGCATCCCATTTACCCTCCCGTGATGCTCTGCCTCCTTGGCCAGTTCGTGAAGGTTGAACAGCATCTGCATCCCGAAGCATCCCTTGTTAGGAGTTCCAATCCCACCCTTGTAAGCAGTCATCTGGCCTCCCCTAAGACTTCTCCAGGGATCTCAGAACTGACATCACCTCTGGCAAATGGCCTGTAGAGTGTTCGGGTATTAATTCTGCTATCGCCCATCAGTGAAGCCCCAGAGGGGCTCCTATTGCAGCTAATCACACCTAATCTTTCTGCAAAGACGTTTAAAAAAAAATAAAAAAAAAGAACCTGTGTAAATCAAGTTTTTGTAAATCTAATCATATGTTTTATGCATCAGGGGAACTCGGAATGTAAAGGGATCCCATAGCACAGCCTGCTCCCAAATGAAAACGTGCTCATTTTAGTATTCGTTTTCCGTAAACGCGAATAATTATTCATGGGGTTGAAAGAGGTATGCCTTCATTTAGTTGAATTTGCTGTCTTTACTTCTTCTTCTGAAAAAGATCTCACATCCCAGGTCGCCTCCACTTGCTGAGGACGGCCTTGAGTTTTTCATCCTGCTCCCTCTGCCTCCCAAGGGCTAGGACTCTGGGCCTGTCTCATCTCTCCACCTGGTTTATGATGTGCTGCGGATCAAACCCAGGGCAGCATCTACCAACTCAGCTACTGCTTCTCGACCTCCGTGTCTCCTCTTCAGTGAGCCCCCAAGTGGGTACAAATTCCACTGCTGGAAAGCACAGCTAACAGGCCCTGACTTCTCCGGTCTTAAGGAGCCACCAGTTCTAGGCCAGCGCATCATAATGGGTCACCACCCGACCACGAACAGCCGGAAACCTTGCTGCCCTCGGCACGGTAAAGCCGGATTTCCATTTCAATGTGGCTCAGCCTTCCTCCTTTCCCCTCATCTTTGACAAACGAAAAGATACACAGACTTCTCAATTACAAATAGTGGCATCCTGGGGTGTGTGTGGGGGAGAGTCTCCAGATGGAGGGCCGTGCAATTTCTCAGAGACACAAGTCTCAGAAGCCGGAGGAAGCTAGAGACCCGCGAGATTAACTGTTTATTCTCCCGCTCCGCAGAAGGGGCTTAGCAACCAGAACAGAGCAAAACAAGATTCCTTTGCAGGGCTGAGCTGCCGACCTCCGAAGGCCTTTCTCACTCACCTTCCACCCTCTAGAACCCACAAGCCACCCTTCCCCCTTCTACTCTCTCGTTTACATTCAGATGTGCAATACAAAGGATCCGATATTCAAACATTTGAAAAATGTAATTCTTGTTAGGGAGAACTTGTCTTACAAAGGAAAAGTTGGGAAATAGCCCAGTCCTAAATTTCTAGCATCGGAAGTCCCGTTTAGCCTGGGCTGGGCGAGCTAAATCATTTTTTAGGAAAGAGAACACAGGCGAAGAGGGGGGACTCACAGATGTCTGGATAGAGATGCCAGTCAAGTCTTTGGGAAGAAGCCGTGTCTGAATGTGAAGTGGCGGGCTGAAGGCAGGCTCAAACTGGGCTTCAGGAGAAAAAAATTACAACCGGGCTTGGCTCCGGATTCCAGTAGGGGGAGCCCTAACTCTGGGAACCCGACATTGCTCGTTGTCCACGGGTTATCCCGGCCGTAGCCCTGAGTTCAGCATTTCCTGCCACAGAGGTTGGTAACACGGTCCACAGATGATGTCGCTGAACCAGAAACAGAGGTCTCGGTCTGCGCGCTCCCTGGATGAGGAAAGTGGTTAATACCTGTAGAGAAACACAGCAGAACAGACCTTTCGGAAACAGATGATCAGCAGTAAAAGAAAAAAAAAAAAAAAAAAAAAAACAAATGAGGGGAAAAAAAGAGCGCGCTTCCCCTCGCTTGCCCTCTCCCCTCCCCTGCACACCTCTGCTCTCCGCAGGGAATGCGCTCTGATGCTTCCTTCCTCTGTGTCGGTGTGCTGGGCAGGGCGCCAACCCCAGGCAGCTTTGGGGACTGGGGAAGCTTGCTGGATAGACTGGGCTTCCAGTCAGTGCTGGATTCCTGCAACTCTCTCTTGGTTCTAGAATGAGAAACAAAAAGACCCTCACACTGTAATTACAAGGGGTTAAGGAACTCTTCGTCATGTCTTCTGTGTTCCACTCTAGAGGATGAGCAGGCAGATGTAGGAAGCCTAACAAAACGTGGGCAGGTCATGTGAAAAGCGGTCCAGCCCATCGTGTACCTAAGAGGCAGAGACAGAGCTCAAGGTTGTGCTGCTTGGAGCATTGCTGTCCTTAAGGGTCCTCAACTTCATTTGTCCCACTGTCCCTAAATTTGTGGAAAGAAAGCTGGCTGCAACTCCTATCAACTCTATAGTTTAAATAAACTAAGGAAACCCCACTCAATTTTGTCTAATCCAGAATTTCCAAGTTGTATCTGATCATGACCTGACCCCCTTTTTACAGAGAGCCTATCTTCAGGACACCAGTACACACTTTGCTGAACACGAGGAAAGCGCTGCCTCTCTGGGCTTCTCTTTCCTGCTCTGTAAAGTGCCCTTCCTCCATTCTCTAGACTCTGGTGGTTCCTGAATTGAGGAACTAGATGTGCTCTGAAAATACTCAGAGTTCCTAATACGTGTCCCTGTAAATACACAGAGACTGGTCACACATTTATGCTGACAGTAGATTGTAGGCTTTGGTGTACACAAGGACAGGACGATATCCTTGTGTTTAGTTTATAAATTACAAGCCCTGCGGCAGTTTTGAGACCTTCCTTTGCTTTCTCTATTTTACATTACTGCAGGCATGGCTCTTTGCTTTTCCCTTGCAAGACCACAAACGGTTTTGTTTTCACTTATGTAATGAGTGAGTTTTATTGTGAGGAGGTGTAGTCAGGGCCTCATCAGAGTTTCGGCAGGCTGCAAGCACCTACTGTGTCCTCGAAGGGACAACAAGGGACAGCTAATTCATACTGCATGAGTAGGGACTGCCAGAAAGAAAGTGGCACAAATTATAAAGTGGTACCTAAGGGCTTATTTTTATGAGGCTTTGAAGGACAGTAGCAGGTATAGTCAGGTCCTCTGTAGAAGCTAGACAGTCTCTTTCTCCTTCACTTAGAGTGGAAAGAGTGATGGGAGAATGAAGCCTGTTGATGCTTTTCCCTGGGGATGTTGATAAATTGTAGGAGAAGGAAGGCAGGGGAAGGTAGGTTCATAGTAGGATGCTGCCCATGCCCATTGGATGTCCCTGTCCAGTGATGCTTATCCGGCAAGTACTGACTGCACACCTGTGTGCCAGATGCTTACTCCTCTCAAGTGGAAAGTCATCTTCCCAAACTCTGGCTCAGTTTCTGGCTCTTCTACAGAGCTTTCCCTGGGGATCTGCCAGTTCTGGGTTGCTCCAGCTGAAGTTACACTAGTTAGCACTCCTTATATACTGCCCAGTTGCGGTGGTTCCTATGACGTGGGCTTCAGTAGAGACAGGGCTGCACCCTTACAATCTTTGTCTTGTCCATGACATCTCTGTAAATACAATCACCCAATCAGAGCAAATGACC
This sequence comes from Myodes glareolus, assembly GCF_982192425.1. Classification (NCBI taxonomy): domain Eukaryota; kingdom Metazoa; phylum Chordata; class Mammalia; order Rodentia; family Cricetidae; genus Myodes; species Myodes glareolus. The sequence goes on from NC_142046.1 coordinate 53,416,332, forward strand.
GCAAAGTCTAGGGGCTCTAACAGACTCAGATCTCTGCACTTTGAAACGATCCTGTTTTTGAGTAAATTGTCCGTGGCACTGAATGCATCTTGACAGCTAGCTCAGAAGTCCGCTGCCTTGATTTCGGTTGTTCCCAACAGTTTCATAATTAGAGGCGCTGATTTGGGGTTTACATCTATTTTGCTATTGATAATGTTGTGTCTGAAGATTGCTTGAACTTGACAGAATTAAGTATCTTTCTGGGTGGTCCGAAGTCGTCTCAGCTTGCACTGATGTGGTCTTTCCCCTGGCTTTCTGTCTCACCACTTTGGGTAATTACGAGGGCTTTGGTCCATTGCTGCAGCCACAGATGGCACCAGCGTCCCAGGTGGCCCAGGGAAGATCTGTGGGCTGTGGTGTCTGGGCCTTCGAGAGAACCCATGGGGAAATAAGCAGCGGTTGTGGACTTTATCTCTGCCCTTCTCATGCCTCTCCTGGGGGCATTCTCCTCCCACCTCTGAGTGCTTTACCTCCACTCTCCTGAATTTTCATCGAGGGAGCCTCTGCCATGAGCAATGTGTATTTTGCTCCATGAAAAGAAAAAAGAAACCCTGATGGCCGCTTCACAAGGCTGAAGCTGATTGCTGTCTCCCGATTCGCTCAAACTGTAACCTTTGTGCACGGTGATCACGTACAAGTCATTCATGAGATGTCAAGGGAGGAGTAAACCACCCAGAAAGTGGAGACATTTGAGAGGCAGGGATCCGGGTCTTGTATCTGGCAGGGCCGAAACTCTGCCGGTTCCTCTAATACTCCTCCTTCGCTTTGACTTGAGCCGTGGTTCTTAAGCATCCTCCTAGGCTTTAGCTGTGGCTAGAAAAATAATTGGAAGATCTGGGACTAGGGGTATGGCTCCCTCTCCCAGGCAAGCTGATGACAATGGTCACCCCAGCACAGCCCTCCCTGTATATGAGGGAATGTTCTCACTTTGTTTAACCACACAGTAACCACAGTAGCCCAGAAATCTTTGTGGCGCTCTCTGGTTCCCCAGTGCAGTTTGGAACAAGATCTCACCAGCACTGCCTGAGGCTTCCCCATCGGGAACCTTATCTGATCTGCACCGTGACCACCATCATCCTTTTCCGTACAGGTTGTAAAGGGGTTAAACAGGTCACGTAAATTGTCGCTGGGCACCAGCTAGCACGGCAAGCTCTCCTTGAGTCTGGGAACATAGCGTTGCCTTCCCCCACGCAGGTGTTTCTCCTACCTTGATTAGGTTGGCCCTCCGCAAGTTCTCATTGACTTTAAGTGGGAAGCTGCCTGTCTGCTTTCCTAAACAGTTAGGGGACATGCTGAGTCCCCCGGCAGTCACATGGCCAAGGCTATCACTGACACAGAGAGATTGGAGCATGTAGCTTTGGTCCCCAACCACCGTCTCCTGGTCCTTCGCCCCAGCTTTGGCGGTTCTTCCTTACCTCCCTCTGTAGGTGCCTCTGTCTCTGCTCACCTTTGTCCTGGAGGTCCATCGACGACCATGCATCTTATACCTAGCACGTCTCAAACTTAATTCATTATCCTCCCACCCTACTGAGTTTATTGCTTCTCAGCTGTTTTCAAGCTAAGTCGTGATGATTTGATTTTAAGGTTACACATGTGGAAGAACCCAGTTAGAACTGGAAAGACAAAACAAACAACAGCAGCCACAAAAAATTGAAAACAACAACAACAACACACAAACAGGCAATCAGAAACCAAGACCCAAATCAAGGCTTGCTTTCAATTAGGGTCACTATTGCTGTGATGAAAACCATGACTGGAGAGCACCTCGGGGAGGAAATGGCTTCTTTGGCTTAGACTTTCTTGTCACTGTTCATCACTGAAGGAAGTCAGTCAGCACAGGGACTCAAACAGGACAGGGACCTGGAGGCAGGAGCTGAGGCCGAGGAGTGCTGCTTCCTGGTTTGCTCAGCTTACATTTTATAGAACCCAGGACCACAGCCCAGCAGTGGCAGGCCCTCCAACATCCATCACTGCTTTAGAAAATGCCCTATAGGCTTGCCTACAGCCTGGTCTTATGGAGGCATTTCTTCCCTTGAGGCTCCCTCCACTTGAAAGGCGCTAGCTTGGGTCAAGTTGAAAGAAAGCTAGCCAGCACAAGCCTCAAGGGAGGGGAGGGCATGGTGGGTCAGGTAAAGCGGGTCCTATGAACGGCTCCAGGAAGGTTAGCAGTGGGAGACTGAGGCAGGAGAAGAGCGAGTTCAAGGCCAGCCTGGACTCCAGCCAGAGATATACAGAGCATGAGGACAGGTACAATGGGATATATGCAAACCGAGATATGTGTGCATGCGTATATATACATATATACATACATATATATGCATATATTGTATATACATATGTATATGCATGACTATATTGATCATATCTAAAATAAAGGGACGAAGATGAAGATTATGACAAAAAGGAAGACCAGAAAAGAAACTATTGCCAAAAATAAACAGAAACCATGAGGTAAAGAAAATATTTGCATCTTCAAAGTTGGATGAGCGTGTCAGGAGATAATGCGTGGCGGGGCAGATCTGAGAGGACAGTGAATCAGACCAGTGATGGCAACCAGCTTTAGAGCACACTCCAGGTCCAGCTTGTTCTTCCTGGCCTGCTTGTTGTTCTGCCTCTGTGCAGTCTAACTTGTCCTGCCCTCTGATTTCCTGTGAAGGCCGTCCCATGCTTAGTATTTTCACAGGTCAAATGGAAGAGAGTCTGATTGCCTGGCCCATCTTTCTGGCCAGACCACAACCCTGGTTGCTGACCGGCATCTGGATTGGCAGTCCTTTGGTTGAGAGCACACTGATCCTATCTGCCAGCCGTGGCTAAGGGTAGGACCCGGGACTGCCTTTCTCAAGCAAGTTCCTCTAACTCTAATGTCCTATGCTAAGTGAAATCATCCAGTTGTATTATATAATCTCATTGATATGAAATGTTCAGAATGAGCAAATCTATAGAGCAGAGATGAGTGGCTGCCTAGGGCTAAGGGAGGCTCTAGGGGATGGGAGTGGAAATGAAAGAATGTAGGACTTCCTTTCAGGGGTGATGGGAATGTCTTAAAGTTGACGATAGCAGAAGTTAGGGAACTCTGTGGAGATACTAACCGCCATCGACTTTACGGTTGTAGACAGTAAATGGTATCTCAATAAAGGTGTTTTTTAAAAGACAAGCGTTTTATAGGTGCAAGTATCTCAGATGGGGCTGCGGCCACAGCGGAAGCTATAGCTTTCTTGCTTGTCTGGTTAAACGCCTTTGCTTCTGAGCCAATTTCTAGACAAATCTACCTGAGCTCATCCTCACAAGCTCTGGTATTCTATTCAGCAGCCACCCCCTTCCATGATGCTAAACATTAGTGTGCCAGTTTGGAACAGCTGTCTCTCCTCCTGTGTTCCAGGACACCGACACCCGAGCCTAGCCTACTACTCTGCATTATAGCTGGCCCCTGCTTGGCAAGTCTCTATCCTGGACTCTAAACCATTTGGAGGCCTTTCCTTGCCTAACCGCCTGGCGCCGTAGGGACCTTAGACTATTTCTGATGGGGATAGGGTGAATGGATGGATGGTGATGAACTATGTAGAAGGAAAAGGTCAATTATCGTCTATGTTCAAGTCTACTTCCTGCTCTTAGAAACCTTACCAACTTGGTAAAAATACGTGTGCTAAGGGTAGGATAAGAGAGGACTGGATGGCAGAGAACCTCAAGCCCCACGGGGCAGACCAGTTGTTAACTCCCAAGAACTCAGGTATCAGTCACCACAACTCAAATTGTTTCTGATGTGACCCATGGCATAATGTACTCCTTAGGGTAAAAGACAGGCCACCCCCTCTGCTCATCAGCCTTTGTAGACTTGTTTCCAACGATTTCTGTTCTGATGATTTCAGTACTGTGTCAAGCCCCCTGACGCCAAGATGCAGGGTGGGCAGAAGGGTAGAAGGAGAAGACACAGAGAGAACAGGCTTCTCATCTCAGAACAATGATCTATTTGGAATATGGAGCACCGTAGTGATAAAAGCAGAGCCCAGACAGAAAGGAGCAGTTTGAAAAGGATCGCGAGCATCTGTTGAGCGCCGTCTACGGCATAATGACGGCAATCTTCCCTGTTCGTATCTATTCATCTGATTATGCAGAGCAACAATCCTTTAGTCACACGTTTATTTACCCAGGGATTTTTTCTTAATGGATAATAAGTTAGCAAATCAGATAGCACGTGTTCCAGATAATACTCCAGCAAACTGTCTACCTCACAAGATAGTTACCATTCACATTTTACACAATACCTAATGTTCCATTAACACACACAGCTCGACGTGAAGCTGGGAGCTGTTCTTCATGAAGGAAAAGGCAGATTTTAATGATCGTTTAATACTGTTTAATCTAGACGTGTCTTACAGTGAGAGGCTGGGTTTGAGTTCCGCAGTGGAGCCCAGAGATGTGCACACTTATTTGAGTAGAATCTGGTTCTTGATGGAGTTGCTGTGTCTATTTACGTTGGAGGTCATTTTCTATTCATGGTGTTTGTGATCAAATTTAGGGTCTTTTGCTTTCTACGCAAGCAATTTGCCACTGAACTAAATTCCTAGACCATGCTTTTTGTCTTGAACCCCAGGACAGGATAAACTTTTTTCTGACTGACGAAAAATCCAAACTTGAACATATATTTGCATATATATATATATATATATATATGTGTGTGTGTGTGTGTGTGTGTGTGTATATATATCCATGCATTTAGCTTAGACATGATTAAATACAAAAAGTTCTTCCTCTCTTTCTTCAGTAAAGTTAACAAAGTTCCAGATTCTTCTTGGACTCCTAAGTGGGTCAGGAGGTCTTTTGGCTCAAGACCTGTGGTGAGGATGGAAGAGGGGCTCCATCGAGGTTCAACATCACTTGGCTTCTCACGCTCCTCTGGTGTAAGCCACAGGGAGTAAGTACGCCTGATGCTACGCATGGCTACCTTGTGTGCCAGCAATCTGTGCTTTGTCCACCAGTGCCGTCGACAGTGACCCCTGAAAAAACTCCCAGGGCTTCTAAAGTCATTGTGGTGAGATCTGCTGTGGTCTTAAGATCACTTTGTATACCTTATTTTAAGGGAAACAGCTCTGACAGATTTTTATTACATGCCATGTTTATGGGGTACTGTTAGGGGAAAATGTTCAACTCTGTATTATTTATTTGTTTGGGAAAAGATCTCGTGCATTCTCAGACTGGCCTTGGATTTGCTGGGTAGCTGAGGGTGACCTTGAACTTCTGATCTTCTGGCCTCCACCTCCCAAGTGCTGTGGTTCCAGGTGTGAGCCAAGGTCCTCCGTCAGCCAAGCAGTGACAGTGACGGGGCGGGGGGGGGGGGGGGGCGGGCAAGGATGCTCTAGAGAGGACTTGGCTGCTAAGCTGGGGTGGCCAACAGATTAGGTGCATTAAACATGTTTTTTCTCCTGATATTTTCAGCTTTCTGGGGGAGTTTTCAGGATTGACTCCGATTTATGTTGAGGAACACGTATCTAGGTGTCAGAACTTCTCAGAGTAAAAAGCAAACAGCATTTCTCTTCCCTCCTCTCCGAAGATTTCCAAGCTGGCCTTGAACTTGCTGCCCTCTTGCGTAGCATCCCAAGGAGGATCATAGGCATGTCCACCAGACCTGGATTTAATCACCCATCCTTCCCTTTCTAGGCACTTCATGTGCTTTAGCCACAGTGGCTGTCCAAGCCTCTCCTTGCTTTCTTCCCCCCATCTTCAGATGTTTTATTTTATTCTATTTTTTATTTTTCATCTTCAGATGTTTTTTAAAAAAAGGTTCATTGAGTTATATCCGGGAGTGGTTATACATGCCAAGCACATTAAAGGGAACTTGCGGAGGAAATGATCAAATGAAACCGCGTCCTCGACAGGGTCACGCCCTGGGTTAAGCGTGTAAAATGGAGACATTTCCAACGGTTAATTTCCTTTGCTCGCTTTCATGATCTTAGAATTTTCTTTTTGATTAGGCTGTTGTTTTGTTTAATAACCGGGATCTAGGTCTTTTGTCTGTCCTGATGCTGTGGAGGCCTATGATGGGAAGAGAAATTGTGAAACCCAAGCCTACGATATTAAATGTGTACTTCAGCCAGAGCTAGTTTTTCCAAGGACTTTCTCTTGGAATACCACATGTATTCTCTTTCAACATAATCTTTTTTTGAGGGGGGGGGTTCCTTTTTACATATTAATGCAATCACTCTCCCCTAAGGCTATGAGGATCTTCCTTCCTTCCTTTCTTCCTTCCTTCCTTCCTTCCTTCCTTCCTTCCTTCCTCTCTCTCTCCCTCCCTGCCTTCTCCCCCTCCCTCTCTCTCTCTCTCTCTCTCTCTCTCTCTCTTCATTCCTCCCTCCCTTCCTTCCTCCTCCCCTCAGTCCTCTCTCCCTCCAAGCTGGGGATGAAATCCAGGACCATTTCCTCACTAGACAAACTCTCAATTGAACTACAGACCCTGCCCATTGAGGGCTATTTATTAGACACAAAATTCCCTCAAAAACAAAGCAAAGCAAAGGAGCAACAGCAACAACCCCCTCAGGCATCTCTAGTATAAAAATTAAATTGTCTAAGCACTATGGTTATGGCTAGGAATACTGATGATCACTTGATGTAGTTCTTTAAAATGATATTATATCGTGCTCTCCTTGTTACTAGAGGCCCACGCAGAAAAGACCTAAACTAGACCTAAAACCTTTTAATGAGATAAAAAACAAAACAAAACAAGCAAACAAAACAAGACTAAAACCCTGCTGCTTCTGTCTGTGTCCTGTTTATTGTTCTCTACTAAGACAATGACCCTGGGCTGTTTCCAGCACTCTTTTTCTTTGAGGGCAAATCGTTTGTATCTCAGTTCTTGCTTTAGGTTTGCTTTAGCAAGAGCCTTTTATTTTAAACATATGGGGCAGAGATGAAAAACATCAGCGCTTTTGCTGTAAAAATAATTCAAAATGGACAAGTATGTTCCCAACACTTTCTCAAACTTGAATTTCTTTGAACTACTTCATCTTTCTTTTTCTGTTTACACACACACGCACACACGCACCCACGCACACACACACACACGTATTTCTTAACTGTATTCTAATTGCAGATTTCATTGAAGAAATGAGAGCAGAGGCACTATAGATGGTTTCACAAGGAAGGAGATACATTAAAATAAAGAAGTGTCATTCTAGCACATTGCTTTCAGCATCTTGAGTAAAGACTGTGAAGGCAGATGCTGGGCTGGGGAGACGGTTCAGCAGGTAAGGTCCTGGCCCTTCTGTTTGGGGATTCCCAGCACCCATGTAAAAAGATGAGAATGATGCCACAAGTCTGAACCCCAGATGCTGGGGAGCACAGAAAGAAGGACCCTGAGGGCTTGTTTATCCCAAAGATGGGAGGAGGAAAAAACCACTGACCCAAATCATCATGACCAAATTAAATAAAACAAGCAATTAATTAAAGCAAGGTGTGTGTGTGTGTGTGTGTGTGTGTGTGTGTGTGTGTATGTGTGTACATGGGCTGCATCCCCCTAAGGCAGGGTTTAAGAGGTCAGCAATGGATATGAGGAACACAAGACTTTCATTTCTCAGGAATAAGGAGTTTCAAAATGGGGGATTTGGTGGACAAAATAGGTGGGGTTGGCAGTGGTGGCGGAGCACCCCTTTAATTCCAGCACTTGGGAGGCCGAGACAGGTGGATCTCTGTGAATGCAAGGCCAAACTGGTCTACAGAACTGGTTCCAAGACAGCCAGGAATGCTCACAGAGAAACCCTGTTTCAAAAAACAGAACCAACCAATCAAACAAACAACAGCAAAAAATAGTTGGGGTTACAGGAGCAGGACATGAGCACAACAAGTTAGTCCCTCCTGAAACAAAGACAAAATGGTCCTAATAAGGCAGTCATAACTACAGGCAGTCATAACAACCCTTTGAAGCAAAGGTATGGTTTTACAGAAACCTTTTTGAAAAGAAGTTATGGCTGCTGTTTTGAACAGGCAGTACAAACCTGTAGCTAAGGTTACAGGTGGGGCATAGCCCACCCTTCAGAAGCAGAGATTTAGTCATAAACAGGAATGAGCCTAGTTTTGTCTTTACTACAAGATGGCTTTTAAGCCTAAGATGGAGACAGGCTGGTTTATCAGGCTCACTGGCTGGTTAGCCCGTCTAGCTGAAATAACGAGATCCAAAAATAAGGTTGAGAGCAATAGAGGAAGATGGGCTCTCTCTGGCCTCCATGTGTGCTTGCATTAGAGCGTACACACTCACCTAAGAGCCAAACTCAGTTACACTGGAGCTACAGCACTTGTGGTTGATACGAGTCATGTGACCTGGGTGGGCCATTTAATCTCTTTGCTTTATTTGGAAAAAGGAGGACTAATGGATTCCTAATGGATAACTGTGAAGATTAAACAGTCTGTGTGGGATGGTTAGACCACTACCTGAACAGGTTTACTACGAGACAGCTGTTGTTCCAGCTAGAGAAGATGCTTAGGTCTGTGGCAGAGTTGGGACAGCTGTGTGTCTAATGTGAATAGTCAGCTTTTTTTTTTTTTAAAGGATTTTTCTGTCTACTGAATTTTTTAGGCCCTGAGAGGATGCATGGGGCAATGACGGAGGGAAGCAGACCTCCCTCTCGTCCGTGTTACACTTCAGTGCCAGTTCATTGTTTTGCTTTGGTCCATTCAGGGATGCTGGACTAGGAACTTCAGCAGATGCTGAAGATGGGGACCATCAGTTAGCTATCTTGGCTTGGACCTGAGAACACTGCGCTTCCAGAAAATACGAAGAGTTTATAGAGGATTGCAGAGTACATATTCTTCCCTCCCTCCATTCCTTCCTTCTTTTCAGATCCCCAAGTCCCCTTCCCTTTTTCTCTTTTCTTTCTTTCCTTCCTTCCTTTCTTTCTTTTTCTTTTTCTTTTCTTTCCCTTTTTAAATTTATTTTTTTATTAGTAATTTATAAAAATTTCCACTTCCTCCCCTCCTCCCAATACCCTCCCACTCCCCCCTCTCCCTCTCCTCCTCCGTCTCCAGTCCTAAGAGCAGCCAGGGTTTCCTTTTCTTTTCTTTTTTAACTGAAACAGTCTCAACTAGGCCTGGCCTGGAACTCATTCTCTTACCAAGCTGGCCTTGAACTTTCCCTTATCTTCAGCCTCAGTTCCCTGAATTCTGAGATTACAGGTGTGCACCGCTGTGGCCAGATCTCCTCCAGTTATCGAAGGGATCAGTTCTTTAAGACACAATCCTTTTGGGGCTGGAGCAATAGCTCAGTGGTGAAGAGTATTGCTCTTGCCGAGGACCCATGTTTGAGTCACAGCCCCCACGTCCTGGGCTAACAATTGGCTTTAACTCTAACTTCCTGGGATCGGATGCCTCTGGCCTCTGCTGGCCTGGCATGCCCACACAGACTTACAGGCAGACACATTATTAAATATAATAGATGCTTTAAAAGAAAGACTACCGCTGTAGAAACAGAATCAGATGATGAGAGTGACTGAAAAGTTAGCGGCAGTGTTGTTCATGCGCCGCCTGCTTCCTGGCCCCGCCCAAGCTCTTCCACCTTCATTGCCCTGACCTGCCCCCCTCCGTATTTCCCAGGCTGCCTTTCTTCCCCTCAGCCTCCAGACAGCTCTGCTTCCTCCCTGGGCCCCAGGTCATGGTGAATTACAGGCAGGTAATAATGCAGGTGTATTATTTGCTTTGGACTTCTTGCTTTTCCTTCACCTTTGAGATTTCCTCTGAGCCCAGGAATTCTAAATGAACGTTTTAAGTTATGATTTATTTATTTTAAGGTAGTGTCTCATGCCTAGGCTGGCCTGGGACTATGTAATAAAAGTCACCTTGAGTTTCTGATATTCCTACCTTTACATACCTAGTTCTGCGATTACAGGCATGTGCCACCGTGCCTAGGTCATGTGGTGCTACGGCCCATTCCAAGGCTTGCTTAGGGAAGCTCTCTATGGAGTCAAATCTATATCTAAGAGGCGTGTTTCTTGTATCTCTGCCAGCTTTTACTTAATGGTGGTGTAGTATAGTAACATTCTTTCTAGCATAATAAATATGAGATTAAAGATGTTTTCCAAAGCTCTCCTTCTGTCCTCTAAGCTGGACCACATTTTGAACGCATGCAGTTAAGGCAAGGCATTCTTTCTCTAACTATACATTCATATGTCTTTTCTCCATCATAAGACAGCCCCGTGCAGCCCTCAAGTTGCTCATATTTTACTTGCATACTTTTGTACATTTACTCTTTTATTCTTAAGCTGTTTATTTGAATTCTTAACTAAATTTGATTTAATTCTAGCCTCTTGTGCCCTGGAGTCCCCTCTCCTGATGTTAACAAGTCTTTTTCCAGGAAGGCAGGCAATAGACCTAAATAATTCTGGGCTTGGGTGATGCCTATGGGCTGGCTGCCTACACCAGGTAGAGACATTTGAGTTTTGTAGCCCACATTTGCTTGGCAGAGTGGCCAACCCTAGCAGACAGAACTGAGTCGTCTGGCCAGGAGGCAAGGAGAAAAAGCGCATTAGAGACTTGGATGGACTGTGCTCTTATTAGAAGATATATTATGGAATCTGAATGCACATCAGAAATTTAAAAAAAAAAAAAAAGGAAGCTGGGTGTACTGGTGCACGTCTATAATCCCAGCACGTGGAAGGCAGACAGGAGGATGTCTGGAAGTTCACACACACACACACACACACACACACACACACACGTTTGTCTGGACTTTTTTTTTGATTTATTTATTTATTATGTATACAACATTCTGTCTGCATGGATGTTTGCAGGTCAGAAGAGGGCACCAGCTCTCATTACAGATGGTTGTGAGCCACCATGTGGTTGCTAGGAATTGAACTCAGGACCTTTAGAAGAACAGCCAATGCTCTTAACCGCTGAGCCATCTCTCCAGCCCTGTCTGGACATTTTCTAGATGAAAAAGCCAAGACTCAGAAGCTGACTTTTCTTGGACCAGGAAACAGAGAAGCTGAAATTAAAGCCTCATCCACTGCCCCAGGTTAGGGTTGGTCCTCCCACCCTCCTCCCCTCCGCCCAGTGTTTATGCATGCCCACTCTGCTCATTTCCCAATAAACGAGATCTTTACTGAGCTATTTCTGGCTTCAGGAACAAGGATGACATATGGCTGGGTAAGAAGGCGTGCACTGATAGGCTTCTACAGAAACAGAACACTTGGAATGGCAACTCCAATGGAAAACCTAATCTGTGTGTCCCTTGTCACCCAAGCACGTCAAGGACATTGTGACACCCACCACCCACTTCTGCTGGAAGGCTGTAGAATCCTGATTCCAAACAAGGCAGGCAGGACTAAGGGACAAGATGAAAGTTCAAATATACTTCCCACTTCAGCCCTGTGCAGAGACGGGGTAGCCTCAGATGTGTGTCGGCAGGCAATCAGAACACTGACATTTTGGCAAAATTTCCAGGCATTTCCATAAATTTCTTTTAGATGACTCTTCCCTTCAGCTCAGCAAGACAGTCGCATTTTTCTGGGCCTCTAACAAACAATAGCATTCAAATGATATTTAAAACCAACCCCCCAGCATGACAACTGAGTCTCAACCCATCCGAGAAAGGAAGGTCACCATATGCCCCGTGTTCTTTGTGTCCGTTCTGTGCCATTTTACAGCTGCCCCGGGCCTCTTTATTTGACTTGGGGAGACAAGAGCTCCACTAAAGCGCACAAAGGGGATTTAGGATTAAGCGTTGTCTTCTACCTCTCCAACCTACAGCATCTTTCATCCCTCACAAAGGTGGGAGGAGCTGAGGAGAAAGCCGCGGCTCACAGGAGGAGGCCGGGGAGGAAGCCAGGCGATGAGGGGGGCAGGGGAAGACAGCGCTCTTTTTTAAAAAGCGCTGTTTCTCGCGCCCTCATTTTGTCTTCAGCACACAGAAGCGCCATCTGTCCTCAGACTGGGTGTGCTCGCGTGTGTTCGCCGTTCAGCAGCATCTTACGGAGGAAGCCGATTAGGACGGGAGTAAACACGCTGCCGGCTGGATCAGCAACTGTACTTCGTCCAACCTGAAAACTTTGCGGCTCATGGCTCATCTTAGCCGACCCTGCTGGGTCCTGCCAACTAGAGAAGGGGAAGGGAGGAAGGACACACAGACAGACACAGACGGACGGACCGCGACACAAGAGGGTACCACCTGCTCCTTGTAGTCTTGAACCGCCTTAGCTCAGTGTCTGGGCACACTGTTCATGATATACTGAAAAACCCTTAAGTTCGAAGTCTTTCTAGCATGCCTGCCTGGGCAGAGCTTACTTGAGTCGAAAATGGTGTGTTTTCTGTTTCTTGTGCTTACCCTTTTCTTCCGCCACCCACAGAGTCAGTTCCATACTGTGCTTACTTACCAGTGGACAACACGACCAGGCATTCCCTTAAATATGTAGAACATTTTGATGGTACCTCCCCCAACTTAAATCATTTTAGGTTAGCATTCAAAATAATGGGTTTCATTATAGTAATTTTTTTTTTAAGATTTACTTTATTTTATGTGCATGAGTGTTTTTGCCTGCAAGTGTGTGTGTGTACGCCTCATGCCAAAAGAGGCCAGAAGACGGTGACAGATCCGCTGGAACCTCTAGTTATAGACAATTGTGAGGTGCTTTGAGAGTACTGGGAACAGAAATCTGGTCCTCTGAGAGAGCAGCAAGTGTTCTTAACTGCTGAGACCTCTCTCCAGAAATATTCTCATTTTTAAGGGGTTAATTCACATTTTAGATTTACAGATACAGAATCACATCCAGGAGATTGATTACAAACGTTAAAAAGAAAAAAAAGTCATCTTTTGTTTGAGTGAGGGGGAGAGGAAAGTGACTGAGACCTCCATGAAGAGACAGACACTGTGACCTCTGCACTGGGCCTCCTGTCGTTCTGTAGTGTAGAGGAGCCTATAGCAGAGCTATAGGGGAACAGAGCTAGGCGGGGACACCTAAAGGGAAGGCTGGGAAGAAGAGGCAGAGGGAAATGCCGTGGAGCCACGGGAGTCAGACATGCTGAGTCTTTGCTGGTAGGCCATGACCTCATAGTGATATACAGTTTAATAGAAATGGGTTAAATTAATATGTAGGAGTTAGCCAATAAGAAGCTAGAGCTAATGGGCCAAGCAGTGTTTTAATTAATACAGTTTCTGTGTGATTATTTCGGTTCTGGGCAGCCAGGACGAACAAACGGTCCCTTGCAACAGACAGGGTTTCTCTGTAGCTTTGGAACCTTTCCTGGGACTAACTCTGTAGACCAGGCTGGCCTCGAACTCACAGAGATCTGCCTGCCTCTGCCTTCTGAGTGCTGGGATTAAAGATATGCGCCACCACCATCTGGTGTGTAATGTATTTTATACATAACATAAATAGCCTATGCATCAAATTATAGAAGAGTAACAAGTACCAATTATAAGCTCGAAATGTTAAGGGTTAAATTATTTATGGACTTTCTAAGTCCAGCTAAATTTAAGTTTAATATGATTTTTTTTATCCCATTTTATACTTTCCTTGGGAAATATACTGTTTAAAAATTTTGCACTGAGGTTGAGCAGGGCGGCTTACACCTATAATCCCAACTTTTGGAAACTGCATCAAGAGAGTTACTGTGAACCAAGCGGTGGTGGTGCACACCTTTAATCCCAGCACTCAAGAGGCAGAGCAGGCAGCTCTCTGTGAGTTCAAGGCCAGCCTGGTCTACAAAGGGAGTTTGGAGTCAATATGAGCTACACAGAGAGAATCCATCTCAGAAAAATAAAAAATAAAAATTAAATTATCAGAGGAGAAGCCCTTAGAATGTCTCTTTTTTAAAATTTTCATTGTATATGTGAAATTGAAATTGTTAAGCTGATTTTAAGCAATACTAAGAGTTGAAGTACTTTGGCTACTCAAGCATTCTGTTTGGTTACATTGGTTTTTTTGGTTAATCTTTCCCTTTTATTATTAGAATTCTAGTTTTGATTGGAGCCTTTGTTTTTTTCCACTCAAAATTATTTGTGTCTAATAGCGTGGAACTGGAGAGACTGCTTAGCAGTTGAGATCACTCGTTGTTTTTGCAGAAGTCCTGGCTTCATTTCTAGAACCCACGTGGCGGTTCACAACCCTCGGCAACTCTAATTCCAGAGGCTCTTCTAGTCCCGTTGGCCACTAGGCACACATGTGATGGATGCACATATGTACATGCAGGCAAAACACTGTATATACATACATAAGAATCTTTTAAAATGTGCACCACCCTACTTGAATTGACAGGCTTAAGCACAAACACTGCTGTGTGCGTACAGCCTCCTGCCTTTTGGTTATGGTGTTTCATAGCAGCAACAGTAATGTTAACTAAGATAGGATCCCAGTAATTGAGCTCAGATCAGCAGGCACCTTTACCCCTGAGCCAAAAATGTATAATTTTTGTAAGCTGGCGTGAAGTGGTTCTAATAATGCCACCGAGACTTGAACCATTGCTTTTATTTAGCTGATGAATTTTCTGTACATCTCAGATTCTTGGTGTAATCTTCATTCCATGGTCAGTCTATTGCTCTCTTGACCTTTCTTCATTCCCACACATTTGTCACATGTTTGTCATAAGCCAATCAGTATGGCTTGTCAACCGAGACACGGTCCTTTTCTCTAGGACTTTCCTGCCTAGTGGGAGCACAGATCCGTGACCTGGCTAGCCAGGGATGCCGGTTCAGTATAAGGACTGCAGGCAAGTCCAGGATTCCCGGAAACTGAGAAGCACAGATCCACACTTCTTTCACAGATGCTGGAAAAGCTTCTGGTCACAGGTCCTGGTGACAGCAGGAGCATCTCTGTATCCTCAGAGGTGTAGCATCTCTGGTCCTGTTGCCACTGCCTTGAGAGGAGAGTCCCCTCCTTAACTTGGGATTCTGTTCACCGAGTTCTCTACTCCATCCCATCTCCCCAGCAGGTCTCATGTTAGCCACACCCTCAGGGAGAGGGGAGTCTTCAGTCTGATGATGGTTATTCCTGAAGGCAGAGCAGTCTGTCACCTTCAGGCTCTCTTTTTCCTTCCTCTTCCCCAGTCAATTCCTTCCGCTTGGCCTGAAATGACAGACAGTTGTGAGCTGCCATGTGGGTGCTGAGAATTGAACCCGGGTCCTCTGGAAGAGCAGCCCGTGCTCTTAACCCCTGAGCCAGTCCTCCAGCCTCTTCTGCTTGACCCTATCCTTCACAGCCCCGAGAAGCCCACTGTGGCTCCTGGTTGGCTGAGCGCATGAATACCTCAGCGCTCTAAATTTTAGTTTCCTTGTTTGGACAAGCGCCAGTGCCTAGCAATGCCATGGTAGATGAGACAATGAAGTAATTAGGTGAGAACGTCCACTGGTGTGTTGCTGATCTCTGACTCAAGTTCTAGAATGTTTGTGTAGAAGTGCAGCCTAAATACCTTTTTCTTTGTTGTTTTTTCTTTCACGTGTGCAACATTTGACATCTTGCTGGTGCCCAGTCCTCCTGAGACTTTGAGTGTTCCCTCCTGTGGTAAACACCACATTCCCTTTCCGCATTTGGCTTCCTGGTTGTGAGGAATTTCCAGAAGACAGTGCTTGCTCTCCCACCTTCATTCTCTTGAAGGACCACCCGCTCTTCCATGGCTTGCACTTCAACTTTTATGCAAATGGTAAATAATTCACATCTCACTCGGCCAGAGTGACCACTCTCCTAATTTGCTGGCCACTGAGTTTTTTCCCAGGGTAGTGCTTTGAGGACAAAACCCACAGTCTCTGGGTAGCCTGATTTTCATCTTGGGCTATATATGTATGTATGTATGTGTGTATGTATATATGTCACTGTGTTTGACCATTTGGGCAACTTGTCATTGCTCACTTCTGGTGCTTATCAGAAGGCAATTCATCTGTGTCTTGGTTCTTGTCATCTATGAAAAAGGAAGAACAATAGCTTTCAATGTTTCAGGTTTGGGGTTTCAGATGATTAAAGAGCATTAGATATTAGAACAGTGCTGCTGAGGGTAAGACCAGAGCCACTCTTAACTATTGACATCAGTATGGGGAGTCCCAGGACAGTTGCAGAAACTGGACCTTGGAGAAACCAAGCATGCATCTAGGGAGCTGGAGAAATCATCTTTATTATGCTACGATCGAAGCAAGAAATCTTAACTCATTTTAATCCACCCCCATTTTGATGTCCTTATATTTTTATAAGGCATCAATGTTGTTTTTTGGTTTTGTTTTTGTTTTGGCTCCAAGGTTGGTAAACTAACATCTCCATGGAAAGGTCGGGGACCATGGTGTGGTGATAAATGAGGAGACAGGTTAGTAACAATGAGTGGCAAACGTATACCCCATAAAAAGGGATAAGAGAGGATGACAGAATTTTCTTGTCACATTTCAGACAGCTCGGACTATGGCAAGGACTAGGGGAAACACTCCAACTCTGGATGATTAGAATTCATTCATCTTCACAGAAACATTGGCAGTACCCAATCCTGTGAGCGAGCAGACCTTCGTCTTTTTCTTTGACCATGTCTGACTCCAGGCTGAGCCACAAAGCTGCCAGTTAGTGACGAAAAGGAAGGCTACTCCTTCCAGGCCCTTGTGGTTCTCTACAGTCATTAGAGATCTCAACAGTTTTCCCTGCTTCCTGTCTCCACACTTGGGGCTCTTCGTCCCATAGCAACCATCTCTTTCTAGAAAACTCTTTCCATGAAAGCCTTTCCTTTACAGGAGGGATGTAGGGAGGAGGGAGCCCTTGTAGGAAGTCGCAGCCCCCTAGTTCCCTCCTTGCCTGTGGGTCTGATGGCTTGGCAGAGAGCGCTTTTGTTGCTCAGAACTAGACACCATCGTGCTCTGACTGAGGGTTGTTGACACTTCTGCTGCATGGTGGCTTAGTTGCCTGTGATCCTTTCTTCCGAGTGCTAATGGGTCTATGAGTCATTGGAGCAAGTCAGAAAAGCGAGTATAGCGAGGGAGAACAGAATAAACGGTGTTTGTCGTTTTTCTCATTGCTAACACCTTCCTTTCGTTGCTTCAAGTCAGCTTAAGTTGCTTACTTGGAGCAACTTAAGGGAGGAAATACTGTGGCCCATGCGGCGTGGGTCCTGGAGCCCTGGCTAGGGAGAGTGAAGGATGATGAAAGGGTAGACACACAGACACATGGACGAAAAGCTGGGGTCAGAGGAGCGCGGTGCTACTGCAGTTATCAGGATCTTCAGGTGTGGGTTATGCGCAGCACAGGGCAGGGGTCATCTCGTCTTAGGAGGTTTCTGCAGGTGAGCGTCCAGGTTGTAAACATCCTAGAAGAGAAAGAGGCAGAGGACTCACATTCTGTTCTCGGCACCCACATGGTAACTCATAACCTCCCAGGGGAATCCAACATGCTCTCCTGGCCTCTGTTGGTAAAGCACACAGGTGATGGTCATACATGCATGCAGGCAAATGGTCATACATGTAAAGTAAAAGTAAATAAGTGTCTTAAAATTTA
This sequence comes from Myodes glareolus, assembly GCF_982192425.1. Classification (NCBI taxonomy): domain Eukaryota; kingdom Metazoa; phylum Chordata; class Mammalia; order Rodentia; family Cricetidae; genus Myodes; species Myodes glareolus. Next base: position 53,433,806 of record NC_142046.1, read on the forward strand.
TTCTTTCATCCTTCTAGGTTTAACCACTCCACTATTTTAGTTCACATAATTCTACTTTTCATCAACTTATAGTAATAAGTGTATTTAAATGATATTGTACTGTATGTTCTGCTTTATAGCACACATTTTTCTCTTTAAAATATATTGCGATATTCATTTATTACCCAGAAAGTCATTTTTCTACCATTTACTTTGTTCCTAAGGAACGAGGAATTCCTTTTGGCTCATGGTTTGGGAGGACACAGTCCACTATGCTGGGGGAGACATGGCAGTGGGCAACTTCATTTGATGGGATCATGCAGTATCTGCTTACGTCTCAACAGACCAGGTGCCGCAAGACCTTGGGTTAGAACTCTTAACTCTCCCTCTTCCAACTTGACCCCATGTCTTAAAGGATACACAGTCTCCAAAATTGACACCATTTTCTGGGTACCACATTTTCAGTCACATGAATTCACAGGGGTCATTTCATACTCAAACTGCTAGCATTCCATCTGTGGCCCACACAGACTCATGGCCGTCTCAAAGCACATTCCACCGGCAAAAGTCCCCATACTCCGGAAGGCCCAACACTGCTTAAAATTCCATATTTTAATGTTGATTCTATGACTCATGACAATCTCTTAACTGAGAGCCTCTTTTTGCTGTCTAACAAAGAGAATAAAACCAAGACTAGTTATATGCTTCCAACATACAATGGCATGAGCAAACATTCCCAGTGTAAAAGAAAGAATGGGGCACAGCAAGAAACTCAGCAGGGAAAACATCAAACCCTGAAGCTCCATGTCTAGTTCCTAGTGCTATGATAGCATCCCTTACAGGTCAGCAGTCTGGGCAGCCCCTCCCCTCTAGCGCTGTTGCCTGTGGCACACGTATCATTTGTTTGGATTGTCTGTATTTGGTGTCTATAGCTTTCCTGGGCGCATGCTCCACATATCTGTCATCTCCATTGCAGCTTAGACTTTAGCTTCGTAGCTTCCTACACAGACCCCTCAAGAGCGCTCTTCGGGGAGTCTAACCTTATTACACACCTCCTGGCCTCAGAGGATTTCAGAGGACCTCAGTGCAAGCTGTTATGACTCCAGTACACTTACATCCTGTATCCCTTGCAAACACGCCACCTCATGGCTAAGTTCTGCTGTCTTCTAGAGATATAGCCATGGTCCATTGGACCATAGTCACAGTGGCTTCTTAGTGTCTGCCTGATTCAACCTGGGATAGTGTTTTCCCATGAGGCTGTTTTTGAGTAGGAATGCCTGGCTAGGTACTCTCTATTCAAACATTCTCTTTTCAAGTGAATTTGCATTTTTAAAATATGGAACTCTTGATGCGTGAATATTTTCCTTAAGACATCTTTCCTATTGTCCTAGTGCAAAATACCTTGTTTTTCTTTGTTGGCACCCGTCACCTCTAACCCAGTTGTCTACACCCTCTGTCCACCACTTTGCCAACGTTCCCATTCCTTTCCCTGTCAAATTCTGTTCTCCATATTTTTCTGATTTCTATTTTTTTTTTAGTATTAACTATGAACTCCATTAAACTCAGTAAATAATAACCATGTCACAGCCTGAATGTTATCCTGTAGGTACCTCTATGGCAGTGGGAGCATGTGACCACTTGCCCAGATCTTGGCCAACTAGGAAGCAGATTTCTATGTTGGGATAATCTTTCTGGACACTGTCTGAAGATGTTTCTGTCTTACCTTACCTGTCTAAGGTACCATCTGATTGGTTTAATAACGAGTTGAACAGCCAATAGCTATGCAGGAGAGGATAGGCAGGACTTCTGGAGAGAGAAAGGAATTCTTGGAAAGAATTGGAGGCTTAGGAGATTCACCAGCCAGAAGTGGATGTTGGATTATGATATTGAGGAGTAGTAACAAGCCACATAGCAAAATGTAGATTAATATAAACATGTTAATTTAAGTTTTAAGAGTTAATTGGGAACAAGCCTGAGCTAAGGCAAAGCTTTCATACTTAATAAGAAGTCTCCATGTCATTATTTGGGAGCTGGCAGTCCAAAGAAAGACCAGTTATATTTCTAATATTATTTTTAATGACTTCTAGCTTATTTATTATCTGAATGTTCTATTTATTATTTCCTTAATCTCCTGTTGCTCAAAGTTCTGGTCGCTTCCAGTGTCTATAATTTCTTGTTTCTCAGATGTGCTGGGGATTGAACTCAGGACTTTATACATGCGCAACAACACGCTACCATGGAGGCAAACCATTTATGGGCTTTTAAAAGATTTATTTTATTAGTTGTGTGTGCGTGCGTGTGTCTCCCCATGGAGGCCAGAAGAGAAGAGGTTACCAGATTCCCCAGAGCTGTGGCTCTGGTCACAGTCACAGGTGGTTGTGAATCACCAGGCACAAGCATTGAGAACCTAACTTTGATCCCCTGAAATGATAGTAAACACTCTTAACCTCTGACTTATCTTTCAACCCCTATACCAGCAATAATGTTGAGCATATACTTGAGGGTTATTGACCTTTGTCCCAGATCCCTCCACAACCCACCATTGCTTTCTGATGATAAGGCTGTGGCTATGGAGCAGAATGTGCATTTTCAAATTGCTTGCTATGTACTGACAAGTGCCCTTCACTAAAGTCTTCAATTTAGGTTTCTCTTAATGCTTTCTTCCTTGCTTAGTCAATCGATACCATTGGTAGACTTTGGCAGATATAACTTAGTTCTTTACCCTGATTTTTCTGTAGCATTACGTATCTTCTGTTTTAAGGGCCCCTGAGAAATAGTAGAGGTACTATGACATAGACAAAATTTAAAGCCAGGAAGGAAAAAAAACAAAAACAAAAACAAAAACACAACAACTCATAGTGGGGTTCACAAAGATGCCATGTAAGAAAAAAAGTTGACCTACCATGTGTCATGGAATGCTACTTTTGAAATTTCCCTTATTACTACCCAAGATGCAACCAAGTCATGCTTGGTCAAAAACTGCATGGTTAGTAGGCTTCAAACAGCATGCCCCATGTCCCGCTTTGAAACACTGGGCACTGTCGCTATTCACTTAGCTGTGTTTGAAGTGGTAGCACAGTGCGAAGCCAATTGCAGGCGTTTCTCCGTGGGGGCTTCTATGGCACAATGGTGGAAGGCCAGGTCTGGACACAAAGCCCTGGTACTCAGGTGACTCACAGCCCTACTTATCTCTATGTGGGGTCCAAACACATATGCCAGACTTTCACTTTGCCCAGTTTTCTATTTTTGCTAATTGCATTCACTGCGCAGTCGTTCTTTATAGCCTACACACGTTTGACATTTTAAAAAGGTGTTTGAGACTCTGGATTTACGCAAATTGGCCCCCTGAACACCCCATCGAACCACACGCTCTGAGTTAATATTCACGGTATCCTTGGTGTTAACACAGCTTGGTTTTACCATGCTCCCCTTACTTGATCCAGCTAATCTTAATTTGTATTTACAAAGGGGATTACTTTTTTCAGTAATGAGTCAATATCCAATCCAACTGAATTTTGGTCTTACATTGGTTGCTGCTCTTTACTTCTGAGAAATTATAATGCCAGTTTTAAAAACAGAATCCAGACTAGGTTTGTATGAGGGGAGTTTCAGTTTCTGCCTAAGTGAGGTCCTCCTGGGCTCTGTGTTCTAAAAACGTTTGCTTAGCAACAGAGAGTAAACATGTCTCTGGAAGTATTGTGGAATACCCCTGTTTTTAAAAATTCTTTGTCCCATGTAAGGAGCTGGCCTAGAAGATGACCAACTGGTATGGCAATGATGGCTCACAAAGTATATAACATACCCCTGATGTTTAAGTAGTTCCGGAAAGCAGGGTATACTGGTTACTATGCTTGTTGCTGTTGGAGGGAGGGGGCCGCTTGTTCTTCCCGGCTGCCTGACTAGCTTACACCCAAAATAATCACACAGAAACTTTATTAATTAAATCACTGCTTGGCCCATTAGCTCTAGCTTTTTATTGGCTAACTCTTACATATTAGTTTAATCCATTTTTATTAATTTGTGTATCGCCATGAGGTTGTGGTTTACTGGGTAAAATTCCCAGCATCTGTTTTTGGCGTCTCCCTGACTCTTCTCCCAGCATTTTGTTTAGTTTTCCCTGCCTACCTAAGTTCTGCCATATCAACAGGCCCAAAGCAGTTTCTTTATTCATTAATGGTAATCACAGCACGTGGAGGGAAATCCCACATCATGTCGCTATAACAAAAGTGAACTTATTTTGGCTCTTGACTTAAGAGTACAGTCCCCAAGGTGAGAAAGGCCTTGTGAGGGGAACATGAGGCAGCTGGCCATATTGCTATCAGCAGTTAGGAAACAAAAAGAAATGAATGCTGGCAGTCCATTTCCTTCTTTCTTTTCCTCCATACTGATTCCAGTCCATGGAATGGCACCACTCACATTGAGACAGGGTCTTCCCAGCCCATAAAGCTTCCCTAGAAAGGTACTTCCAGACAGGCAATGATGATTCTAAATCTTGTCAAATAGATAGTTAAGACTGACCATTACACAAGGTGGACCTTCTTATTGAGACTGAAACCACAGACAGGTGTCTCCAAGCAGGGGTGGAGATGCTTTAAAAAAACAAAAAACACTGGGCCCATATTGCTGTTTTCTCTTGTTCCTGATCCTTCCTTTGGGATTTTCCATTACACTCAGAAATAGCTACAGCCATTGTCTTGTCGCCACTGGTCATGAGGAATAGTGATAGTTCTTCCAACATATGTTCTTCTCATTAACACCACTATTATATCTTATCTTATATTCTTATAACAAGAATATAATTCTTATAACAAGAGCAATATCTTATAGTCAATATGTATTTCAGCCTTCCCAGATTAATCAATCTCTGGTTCATAAGGACATTATCTAGGGCCCATTTTGATTAGTCATCTTGTGACTTTCTCTGGTTGGGTGGTATTTGGCCCGCTTGTTGAGCCCCAACCCCTGCTCTCTCTAAAGACTTGAGTAGTGCCTACTCTACCTTTCTCTTTGAGCTGCTTCATCCTGAATGTGGACAAAATTGCTTCCCATAATCCCTATTGATGTCCAAAGGCTGTAACTTTTGAATCTTGGTGCAAATAGGAGGTGTATTCAGTCTGGGGACTCTTGGCATCCTTCACACCCCCTGGGTACCCTTCTGTTTAGGTTCTGCCAGTGGCTGTGTTGCAAGGTCTACCAATCTTCCTAAGTGAGAGGAATCTTGGTAAACCGAGACTGCTCCTTTATTTCCTAGCTGACCAGACCCAAATAATCACACAGAAACTATATTAATTGCAACACTGTTTGACCTGTTAGGTCAGGGTTCTTATTAACCAACTCTTACAACTTAAATTAACATATTTCTATTAATCTGTATATTGCCCTGAGGTTGTAGCCTACAGGTAAGGTTCCAATGGCAGCATCTTTCTCTTTTGGCAGTTACATGGCGTCTTTCTGACTCTGCATACTCTCTCTCTCTGTTTCTTCCAGCCTGGCTATATTCTGCCCTCCATAGGCCAAAGCAGCTTTATTCACTAACCAATAAGAGCAACACTTAAACAGAAGGACATCCCACATCACATCCTCCTCCTCTCCAATGCACTATCTTAGTTTTCCCTCCCTGGAGCACCCAGTCTTACAGCCCAAGGGAAAGCAAAAGGTTCTTCCTTCAACTTGATTTCCTTCCTCCTTTCCTTGACTAAAGAATGCTCTCCTCTCGAGATTGTGGTTCCAACAGTACATTGCTTTCTTTCCTTCTCTCTGATCTCACCCTTTCCCTTACAAAAGGTTTCAGAATCCAATGGTTCCATATCAGATATTTCCCATTAGGTGCTCATGTCTTATTTTCATTTTTTCACAGAGGGGTCAAAGTTGGCTTTAGCAAGTCCAGTTGCATTGTGAGAGGGCACTGCCCACAGCTTCTGTGGAGCCTATCTTGTCTGAATCCATTTTTTACCAGGAAAAATCCTGTCTGCAGAAGTGTAGGTCCCATTAAGATCCACAGGCAACACACACTGCTGAGACGGATAATTCCTCAGCCTGATCCTTTCAGGGCTGGCCTTTCCCAAGAGCACTAGGTGCTGGTTTTATAGGAGTGTGTCTCTGGTTGGGGGTTCAGAATGCCTTACCTCTTGTCATTCTCTAACATTTCCCCCAAGGAAACCTTAGAATAGTTCTGGAACTCAGATAAATAAGAGAAATGTTCACATTCTCAAATCTATTGCACTTTGAAGTCTTAAGATTTCTCTTCCTATTACATATCTCCTGGAGAGGAATGACAGAATGCTTTGCTAACTCCTGGTGACCACTTTCGACAAGGATTTATTCTTCTACAATGTTAGTCAAGGTTGAATGGATAAAATGAGGCCCCTTCGCCTTCTTTAGCGAAAGGATGCTCAGTCTACATCCCAAAGATAAACATGATTACCAGGATTACACTTTATAAAAATTGTGTTTCTGGCCTGCCTAAGAGAGCAGAGAAAATCCCAGGACTCCTGTGACCTGGCAGGACTTGGAGCCCGAGACCATCTGCTGTGTTCCAGATGGTTTTTGTCCAGTGCATCCATATGGAGCAGCACCATGCCCTCCCTACCCTCTTCCCTACCTTCTTCCCTCATTTGAAAGGCTTAAGATGCTGCCTTAGATTCTGTGCCTGTCCACCTGAGGGCTTAGCCCCTTCCCACTACTTTACAGCTCTTCGTTGCCTCAAAAGTATTTCTTCCCCTCCAGAAAATCAAACAACTGTGCTACTATTCTACAGACTTAAGGAGGACATTTAAATTTTTAAAATTGATTTAATTCATCCTTTGATAATTTCATATACAGACAACTTTCTTTAAAGGCAACAATTGCATAATGTCTGTCTCCCAGCAACAACCACTCACAGGAATTTGTTAATAGTTAAATAGTTCATTCATGCGAAAGATTAAAAATACAGACATTGTCTTATTACAGATGCTAGTACTCTCTTTGCTGCCAGGCTGCCACCATGATGGGTCGCATGCATGCTCCTGGAATGGGCCTGTCCCTGTTGGCGTTGCTCGACCGCTGGAGCTCCCCCACCTAGCTGATGCTGGCCTCTAACAGTGTGAAGGAACAGCTTTACACACCGGGCAAGAAAAGCCTGCCTCCCTCCCAAATAGGTGAGATCCTAAAGGACTCACTGGGTGTGGTGCAGGCCCGTTTCACGACTAGTAATAAAAGCCTGAGAATCCTTAAGTCCAAAGGCTTTGCTCCTGATCTCCCCAAGGGTCTCTGCCCCGTTTGATTAGAAAAGCCATTGCTATCCCCAAGTATCTTGAGCGGAGCAGAAAGCATAAGGATGCTAAATTCCACTGCATCCCGAGAGAGAGCACGATTCACCTACTGGTTTGTTATTCTAGAACTAAGTGAGTTTTCCAGCCCAGTTGGAAACATGAGTCACCCACAGTCTCTTCTCTAGTGGCCTAAATTCTTCTGTGTATCGGAGTGATAAAAATCACTTTAAATAAATAATAATAATAATAGAAAAGCTAATACATAATAAAACCTGCCTCAACACTTCCTCAATCATCTGTATCTTTAGATGATCACTCTGCACAGACACTCTGCATTCTTGTTCTTTGTGAAAGGCAGAGGTCTTGCCATACAATTCGGTGTAACCCTCCATCAAGTAGTATTTCTTATTATAGATGCCTTGGGGACCTGCAGAGTAAGTGTCTTCCAGATAGGTGAATAGAGCAGCATTAAGGAGCCTGCTTGTCCAAACTTTGGTGTGGGAGAATGCACTCCAGAGCATGTGCTCCCGGAATGAGCTCCCACCCACCTGCAAGGATTCTGTCTCAAGATGGAAGGAAACAGAATGCCTGCCAGGATGCCGAGTGAGATGGCTATGTCTCTGGAGACCAGGACGGGCACAAACAAAGGTGACATGGATGAGACATCAATCAGATTATTGATGGGCCCCGTCACAGTGTTGGAGAGTCCCAGCCCTGTGGGAAGATTGCGGGGGATGAGCTGCTGTGGGCAGAAAGGACGAGGAAGGTTCTGGGGAAAGGCAGACTCCCCTAGAGCAGATCAGCCGTTCTCACTTACACGGCGATTTGCTTTGCTACTGCCAACTTGAACAGGAATCAACTTTTTGGTAACACACAGGAATACTTATATCAACACACACATATATAGGAGTCTTCCCTTTATGAACAAGCCGGGATGCATGCTTCATTCTAGTTCAGTTGTTGTGGGAGTAACTTCCGCTGCCTCAACCAATAGTCGCTGAAATACGAGCCCACAGTGCAGCGGGGAGCGACTTCCGCTCCGTCAGCCAATAGCTGCTGAAATACCAGCCCACTGGGGCGTGGTATATTTCTCTTTTAAAAAGAGAAGCAGATCCGGATCAGGCCCTCTTGGTTCCGGCTCTTGGTTCCGGTGCTTGGTCCCGGCTCCTGCTCCTGGCTCCTGCTCCAGCAACTAGGCTCCCTTCCTGACGGTTTATGGTGTATGTAAGTTTTACCCCCCAAAATAAATAACCCCTTAAAACATAACTGGTGTGGGATTGATTCGCTGATAAATGGCGCCCCACATGGGGCGCCATTTGTAGCATGAGGGCCAGCTTGTTAGGGTTTCCGTCCCACCCGGTACCCCAACAGCCGGCAAATCCCAAAGAGAAATTACACACAGGACTCCATAAGGTTATAAACTGATTGGCCCATCAGATCAGGCTCCTTATTAGTCCTTGTAACTTACATTAATCCATTATCATTATCTATGTTAGCACATGGCTCCGTACCTTTCTCAGCTGGGCAAGTTACATGCTGCCTCTTCGGTGGTCTGCGCAGGAGTGGCAGAGGAACCTCCTTGCTTCCCAGAATTCTCCTGTTCTCATTTCTTCACCTCTACTTCCTGTCTGGTTTTCCCGCCTATACTGCCTGCCTGGCCAATCAGCGTTTTATTAAAATATGATTGACAGAATACAGACAATTCTCCTGCATCATTCAGTAAGTAAATGATAGAGGATTTCAACCTCAGACCAGCCATAGTGCTTTTTGACACTCGCGCAGGGCTACTCTCTCAGAACACAAGACATTTGCTGCCTCTAGCACTCATTCAACTGTCTAAAACAAACATGGGGTTGGGCATGATGGAACAGACAGTAAATCCTAGCACTCAGGAGGCAGAGGACTGAGGATCTCTGTGAGTTCAAGGTCAGCCTGATCTACATAGTGAATTCTAAAACAGTCAGGACTATCTAAAGATACCCTACCTCAGTAAACAAACAAACACATAAATAGACAAATATATTATTGAGCAACTTTTGGTCAGTATAAATTAGACATTGGGAAAGATATAAAGGCAAGGAGTCTCCCATCTTCTGGAAATGAAAACAATACAAATATATAATGTTAATGCAGCAATAAGACAGATTAGGTGACTTTGGGAGAAGAGAGAAGTTCAGGAGTGAGGAATTATTCAAATGGAGAATAAAGGATGACCTAGATCAGTGGTTGTCAGCCTGTGGGTTATGACCCCTTTGGGGACCAAATGGCCCATTCACAGTTGCCTAAGATCATTGGAAAACACAGTTATATACGTTATGATTCATAACAGTAGCAAAATTACAGCTTTGAAGTAGCAACAAAAATAACTTTATAGTTGGGAGTCACCACAATATGTGTATTAAAGGGTTGCAACATTAGGAAGGTTGAGAACCACGGCTCTAGATGAACAAACACTTCTTAGAAATGGAATGTTGCAATGGACCCTGTAGCGTAAGTGGGAATCCACCGAGCATGGTCAGCTTTCAGGTGGCAAAAGACACAGGAGGCTCTGAGCAAGTTGGAGTGATCACAAGGGGCACAGAGTGATTGTCACTTAATAGAATTCAGCATTTTCTGTTGGCCTATGTGTTAACTACTCATGTGATAGGTTAAAAGGGAAGAATGGAAGAGCAGTAGGCAAAGACAAATGCGTCATCTACATTGACGTCTTCTCTCTAGACACAAACATGGATGGAACTGTCGTCTCTTCACCCTCTCCCTGTTCTGACAGAGACAGAGTGGTTAACATTTTCCATTTGGTACAGCAAGATCAGACCTGAAAATAAAACGGGAGGAGAGGGTGTGCTCTCTCTCTCACTGTACCTTTCCACCCTTCACATCAGTGAGCTTGTGTGGTTAGTAAGAAAATGGCCCCCGCAGGAAGTGGCACCATTAGGAGGTGTGGCTTTATTGGAGAAAGTGTGCCACTGTGTTTGTAGGGGGAACTTTGAGGTCTCCTTTGCTCAAGCTACACCCAGTGTTTCAGGTTACTCCCTATTGCCCATCAATCAAGGTGTAGGACTCTCAGCTCCAGCACCATGTCTGCCTATATGCCACCATGTTCAACCACAATGATAATGGAATAAACCTCTAAAACTGTAGGCCGTTCCATTAAACGCTTTTCTTTATTATCATTATCATCTTCATCTTCATCATCATCATCATCATCATCATCATCATCATCATCATTGTCGTTGTCGTCATCATTGTTGTTTGTAGCGAGGGGCTGCGGGCAGGCCTGCTTTTCATCCTGCCCAGCTCCCACACGGCTAGCTTAGTCCCGGAAATAACAACACACAAATTGTATTCATTTAAGCACTGCTTGGCCCATTATCTCTAGAGAGTTAGTTACTGACTAACTCTCACATCTTGATTAACCCATTTTTAATAATCTGTATAGCACCACAAGGTGTGGCTTACCGGGAAAGATTCAGCATGTCTGACCTGGTGGCTGGCTCCATGGCATCTGCCTCATAGCCCTCTTCCCAGCATTCTCTTCTGTTTATTCCGCCTACCTAATTTTCTGTCCTATCAAGGGGCCAAGGCAGTCTCTTTATTGACCAATGAAAATAACACAATAGACAGATAACCCTCCTCCATCAGTTGTTGTTTGATTTTTCAAGACAGGGTTTCTTTGTAGCTTTGGAGGCTGACCTGGAACTAGCTCTTATAGACCAGGTTGGCCTCAAACTCACAGAGATCCACCTGCCTTTGCCTCCTGAGTGCTGGAATAAAAGGTGTGCACTACCACTACCTGACTAAATGTTTTCCTTTATAAGAGCTGCCATAGTCATGGCATCTCTTCACAGCAATAGAAACTCTAACTAAGACAGAGTTGGTACCAGGAGTGGGTATTGCTGTGAAAGGCCTGGTCATGCTCTTGTTTGAAGGAATGGATCCATAGCCCCTTGTTTGGGGGGGGAGTATGGATCTGAAGAGCAGTTTAATGACTTAAGTGCTGCTTAATGGGCCATCCTAGTAGGAGCATGGAAGTTGAATGTGATTTGAACTGTGGGTGCCAGGATCAAGAGGCTTCAGAGGAGAAGAATGTTAGTATGTGGCCTAAAGTTTGGGCTTGTGATATTTTGGTGAAGAATGTGGCCAAATGAGGCTCAAGTGAAGAGTTTTGGATTAATTCCCTTGGCAGAAGAAATCTCAAAATAGCCTAGTATAGACTCTGTTGTGTGGTTACTAGTGTTAACATTAAAGATTTATAATGAAAAGGAGTGAGCTGAGCAAGGAAAAATACAAAATGTACAATTTGAGGCCAAAAGGAGAATTAGGAAGTGAAATAGAGTTTAAAGAGATAAACAGATTAAGAGATGGAATAAAGGGAGTGGTGAGCTCAGGGCAAGACCCCACTCAGCTAAGTTTCCAACTTGCAAAAGAGAACTAAAGAAAAGTCTAGAGTCAAGTGTGGTGGTGAAGGCCTTTAAATACTCAGAAGGCAGAGGCTAGCAGATCTCTGAGTTTGAGGTCAGGTTTAAGTGGTGAAGAAAACCACGGAAAACAGAAAACTGGAGAAGTTGTAATTGAATGAGGGGACCATGTTCCAACCCCAGCAACATGGCAGCTTCAGCCATGTGGTTCTAGCTTTAGCATCAAGGAAGGAAGAAAGGCACTATGCAAACTTCCTCCAAAACTAAGGAAAACCACTGAGGCCAGTGTGGAAAACCACCTGTGCATCAAGATAATAGAACTCCCAGTTCTTCTACAATACCATGTCTGCCTGCCTGCTGCCATGTCCCACTGTGATGAGAATAGACTGAACTTCTGAAACTGTAAGTTACTTGATTAAATATTTTCTTTTATAAGAGTTGTTGTGGTCATTGCGTCTCTTCACAGTAATCCTATCTTAGACAAGCCCTATGTATTTTTTGTTTGTTTTTGAAGTATGTTGTTCCAACTCCCAGGAATGGGACCCAGAGCTTTGGCAAACTAGGCAAGAGCTGGATCACTGAGACTCAGTTCTGGCCTAAAATCTTTCTTGAATGAGTTCCTGAACTGGTACGGAGAAGTCTGTAAGGTTGAGAAAGCATGGAATGTGACAACAGACCTTAGAGAAGCAAAGTGACACAACCCAGCCTTACACAGCTCTGTTCTAGGTGTGACAAACCAAAATTCCCTCTTTTGGGAGAAGTATCTATGTTTTTAGAGTATTCCTAATGAGATGGAGGATGATATTTCTGACAGTTTTATTTTGACCTAAAGGTTCCATAGCATAGCATAGCACAGCACAGAACAGCATAGTGTGTGTGTGTGTGTGTGTGTGTGTAAGAAGGGAGAGAGGTGGGGGGAATTTTGATATAGGATCTTACTGCATTACCCAATCTGCCCATAAATTTGGTTTTGAGGAATGTCATCAGTTGCATTAAATATTGGCTCCTACAGCCTGATGGGAGCTCAGGTATCCATGTGCAAGGACTCTACAGCTTAGCGACGTCCTCAGCAACTCTTCATGCTGTTTCTGAAAGAAAAGATGTCAAGTTCACCAGCAATAGGCCTCAGCACCTGAGTTTGTGCACGCCTGGCGGTTAGGGGGCCAGATAACTCAAGAGTTGACCCTTCCACCTTCCCCAATTGAATGAATGTGATACATAATGATGAATACAATTTTACATAATTCCCATTTATAGGCTTCTTTCTCCTAAGTTCTCTCTCTCTGCCTCTCTCCACGGGATCTTACTGTGTATTCCTGGCAGGTGTGGTACTCACTATGTAGACTAGGGTGGCACTGAACTCACAGAAATCTGCCGTCCTTGCTTCCAGAGCACTGGGATTAAAGGTGCATGCCATCACAACTGGCTTCCTGAGGCTCTTCTAAATTAGAACAGCCTTTCCAGACTTTTTCTTCTTCCTTCGATGACCGTGACAATCATGAGCAAGTCTGATCAAGTAAGTGTCTATTGGAATAACCCTCCCTCTTAAAAAAAAAAAGTCTTGTTTTTTCATGACAAGACTGAAGGAAGTTTCCAGAGGGCAGAGTGTCATTCTCATCACATTGTGTCACGGTCCAACGCTGCCAGCACGTCCTATTCTGGTTAAAGTTAACCTTGACCCAAAGTCTGAGGAAGAGTTTTGTCAGATTTCTCTGCTGGAAAGTTAGCCACTCACCTACAAATACATGAGCCTGTGGGAAGGAGGCCGCCTGTCAGCTCAGAGCTTCCGCCCCATCCTCTCAGTTTCTGGCCGTAGAGTTTAAATAGGGAGTGATAGTCAGTGCCAGAGTAAGAGAGACGTCTGCCCTCCGCACTCATCTACTTAGATACCAAACAGGGCAGAGAAAAACTTCTGGTCGTTTTCTAGAAGATAAATCCACACAGCACCTTGTACGAGTGTGTATGAGAAGGGTGCTAGAGCTTTTTAAAAAAGTGTGTACATATTAAAGACTACCTGGCTTTGCTATGTGACAGGTCTGGATTTCCATAGAAGAGACAGCAATGGGACTAACAAAAGACCATGTGAAAGTCATTGCTTTTTGCTGCAAACGCTAGGCCTTGAAAACCAGGTTAGAATGATGTTGTTTCTCTGTCCATTCTTTACTAGATGACCTTCTTGTAAACCAGCTTCTGGTACCTACTCTGCCAGGAGCCAACCTTACGACCTGGGGTCAAAGCCTTTTGTCTTTGAAGCCAGCAGCTCCTAAGGCTGGACGGGGATGCCACCACCTGCCCTTTACCGACCCGAATGTGTGGCCAGCATTAGCGTGGTGTGCTGGAGAGGCGACTGGTATGCAGTTGCTTAGCTATAAGTCTGAAACTTAAAAAAGTACAGTCTAAGAGCGGGAAGTTATTGCGTAATTCCCTTGGCAGGAAAACCTGGTATGATCAGAAGAGAGGCCACTGATTATTTTTATTTATCCCGTTCAGTACAAACATTTATACAGTTAGCGTATGGAGCGCTGCCCAGACTCTAGTGGGGATATTACGTATCTATAATATGTGACATATGCCCTGAATTATGACTCTAAATTCCTAACATTGCTGAGTTCTGCAACACAGCTGCCACAAAGGATTTTGTTTACTTCTAGATAGAGTTCCCCAGCTAATGGTAGGGCTTTCTCTTGAAGCTTGCAAAAGTCACACTCACTTCCTTCCTCCCTTACATTCTAGACTGTCCCAGCAAGCTCTCAAGTCCTGTTTTTACTTACAAAACAGCCTCAGAATCTTTCCATGTCAGATGTACGGCAAATGTTCCAGACTGCCAGAGGTGTGAACTAGGGCCTGGCACACACACAGGATGTCATCACCTACAAAGAGCTGTCTGGGTGACTTTTAAAAAGGTCACGTGACTCCCTCCCCACACTTTCTATCTTCTGCAGTTCATGGCCTTTGTTCCTAGCTGGTGGTTTCTTCCCTGTGATTAAATCCATTTGGTGGTACATTTTAAATCAGCTTTAATTGAAAGCTTGCTGTGTTTTAAAAATACTGTACTTCCTTGTATCTGCGATATTTCTTTCCTCCCTGTCACTAATTTTAAGCAAGAGACTTGTGTGTCTGTATGTGAAGATGGTATGTAAAACTTTGTCTGCCCCGCTGTTACCTGGAGGCAATTTCTCCTCTAGCTTTTGCATCACCTGTTAATGACTCAGAAAATGTTCTAAATATTTTAAATACTATCTTTATTAGAAAGCTGTAAAATCAAGTTTCCCCCTTCAAAGAGAGAATTTCACACGATGTACTAGCAAGAGGCAGCCATAAAATTGAAATCTGAGCAGAGTCCTCAAAGTTCTGTATTGCCTTCTCCCCCACCCCCCAACCTTATATGGCAAACTTGGAATCTTTTGTCCTCTTGTGTTCTAGATGGTTGTGGGCACAGACAACAGCAGCCTAAGCGAGGCTGGTCTGATTAATAACCTGTGGTTTCTAGTGAGCCTATACTTCAAGACGTGGATGAAGATTGAATGGTCACAGCAGACCTATTAGCACAATAACTTAACAGGAGGAGCTGGTTACTGACCGAGTTACTGGCAGAACCTCATGTCCAAGAGCTATGTGACCTGAATATCATGCCTTCTGAATGTTTATTAGTCTTTGATCCTACTTATGAGACAAGAGTAAATAGATCTCTTCTGGAGAGTGTTATCTATTTCAGTCCTTCCTGACGGATCATAAAACTGGAAATACATAACACTGTGTTGGTCTGGATTTTCACAAATAGGTTAGCTTTCACTGATGGAGTCCCTAAAGGCAGTTGATTCAGAAGTTCTCTAAGAGGAAGGTGAAGGTGGGGTTAAGCCAATGGCTTCAGATAAATATTCACCCAACTATTTCTAGTTGGGAGCAAACATTTCCAGTCCAAACCAGTCATGAGGAGGATCTGCTTCCAACTAGGATATCTTGCTTACTGGTCATGTATTTTTGAAAGTTTTATTCCGCTTTCCATAGGTTAAAAAAGATTTTCCCTCCCTGCCTTCTAAAGTCAAACGTGGGTGTTGTAGCCAGAGATTTGAAGGTACGGTGTGCTGTGTGTCATCTGCAGAGCGGTGACCTCATCAAGGAGGATGCCTCTCAGTGTAGCCTGTGCTGCCACCGGAAGGGGTCCCTCTAAGTGGCCCAGATCTCTTCCCTTTGTCACTGAGCTACAGGCGGCTCCCAGGGAAGACTAAGAGCATAAAATGACACTGAGATTCCTTGAAGAATTTTCTGGGACAGGTGCTTGAGTGATCTTTTTTGTTTGTCTCGTTGTTTTTGTTTAGAGACAGGGCTTCTCAGTGTAGCCCTGGTTATCTTGGAATTCACTCTGTAGACCAGGCTGGCCTCAAACTCCGAGATCCACTTGCCTCTGCTGGGATTAAAGGCATGTGCCCCCGCATCCAGCACCCTTGAGTGATTCTTAAAAAATAACAGAATGTGCAAGGAAAAACAATCTAGAAGAAACTGAGATTGGGAAAAAAAAAGCTGCCCAATGATGTACAAAAATTATTTTTTACTTCTTTTCTCATTCAAGTGTGTAAGTTATCGTGTACCATAAACTCTATTAGTTTTAGCCTTTGACTCTGAGAAGGGCCCCTTTGCGTTTTGCTGAAGACAACCTCCCCACTTTTACTTCATACATGTAGCATTCGTTTGCACAGATGTTGGAGGATGAGGCCAAATGGGTTTAGTTCAAGCAAGATTCTAAAGAGCCTAAGATCTCAAGGTCAGTATAAGGCGCCTTCCGCCTCTGCCTCACCCCACTCTGCACATCCATCCACGCAGAAAAACCTTTAAACACATAAAGTAAGATAAATGACTCGTAAAACTTTTGCTCTTTTATATTCTAGGTTGGAAAAATATAAAATCCTCATTTTTCTAGTGAGCCAGTAAATTTTTAATTAAAAAAAAAACAAACGTCCAGGGGCTGGAGAGATGGCTCAGAGGTTAAGGGCATTGCCTGCTCTTGCAAAGGTCCTGAGTTCAAATCCCAGCAACCACATGGTGGCTCACAACCATCTGTAATGAGGTCTGGTGCCCTCTTCTGGCCTTCAGGTATACACACAGACAGAATATTGTATACATAAAAATAATAAAAAATGTCCAAAATAATAACAAAAACAACCTGTGTCCTATATTAATAAAGGAAATGGGCAGAAATCAGATGGACCTTTAGCTCCCCGTCGAAACCTCTTTCCAAATAGCCACAGGGCTGGGTGGAAAACACACACATGTACTCCAGTTTATTTAGAACATGCCTGTAGACACATAGTTTCTAGCAGGAGCAAAGGACTGTCTCCAGACCACTGTCTCCAAGACTTTACCATGGCCCTATCTGCCCTCAGCCGACTGGGACATTGGGTGCTAAGTGGGGAACAGCAGCTCTTTGACAAGGTCACCCAAGCAAGGCGGTGTGGCAAGAGGTCATGCTTGCAGACCTGACCACCGCCTGTTCAGACAGCATCTCCCCGAAATCTCTGAGGTAGTCCTGAATCAGACATCTCCTGATTCTGATGTCCTGTGACTCGAAGCTGGCTTGAGGGCTCATGCCATGAACATCATGGATAAGCAAGGAAAGGAAAATCATTATTCTTACCGTACACATTTCCTAAGAAGCAAGATGTCAGAAATAGGTACCCTTTAGTGGACAGAAGTCTGTTGTGCCTCTGTTCTGGAGGTCTGTCGTGTGAGCTCCAGGTGTTGGCAGGGTCATGTTCCTACCAAGGTCCAGGAAGGCTCGGTCGGCTTGGGCCTTTCTCCCAGCTCTCAGGAGTTCCTTAGCTTGGGACCACATAACACTAATGTCCACGTGGCTTCTGTACGTGACAAAGAATTTCTCTTTAGATATGGTCACACGGCACAAAGGGCTGCTTTCTTCTAGTGTGTGTTAAAGTCTTGTCTAATTATATCAGGAGCACTGAGGTGTTGGTAACTAGGGCCTATGCATTTTAGGGGGCACAAGTCCAGTTTCAGCATTTGTCAGAAAGACTTCCCACGGGTCAACCTGCGTCAGACCCCCAAGGGCACTGGGCCGCTCGCAGCTTCTCTACCGGGAAAGCGCTCGCTCCTGAGGCTCTGAGGAGATGAAAGACAAGCAGGTCGCATCTCCTCATTGACTTTTCATCTTGACTCCGAAATCCTTTTCTTTCTCAGCGAGCGCAGACTGAAGTGCCGAGAACGGCTTTTCAGACACCTCACGTCAGTCTTGTCAACAGAGGAAGCATGCCTGGCCACCCTTCCGGCTGGGCCTGACTGCGATTTCACAGCTCCCACGGTTCAATTTCCAGGCCACTGTCGGGAGCGAAATGAAACGTTCTTTCGCCTTTCCCTTGAAGTGACATGGCAAACACGAGAAGTGACTCTTTGTCAAGGCCTTCAGCATTAATGGGCCAGCATCAATACCTATCAGGAGACCGCAGCACAAAGACCCCGCTGCCAACAGCAGGAAGGGCCTGTGGCGAGTCCCACCTAGAGGGAGTGATTTCTTTCCTCTCGGTTCCGAGTGACAGATTTCTGTTCAAGGCTTTCCAAATTCATTATCCCCAATTAAAATCTTTGATTTCTTTTTCCTCATAACCAGCAGAAATAATCCAAGGTAATGTAGACTTAGATTTTAATTCTCAGAGCGGGTTTCAAAACTCATTGGCAAAATCACTTCACGTTCCTGATGGAGAAAGGTTTCTTTTATTCCCAAATAATCAGAAGCGATAGAGTAGGAAAAAACAAAAAACAAAAAACAAAATGACTGTGTACACAAATGCAGCCAAACTGCAGAGGTCATTTTACCACCAGCGAGAGGCACTGTAGGAAGTGGGGGGAAGAGAAAAGGTGATAGAAAGGAAGAGGAAGCATGTTAGGAAAGGAGGACTATGACCTTTACACAACTCTACTCCACACATGTAGTGTGATTTTGTCTCCTGCGTCTTTACGGTCTGAGAAGTTCATCTGTGCAATGAAATCCTCTAGCTGTAGGAATACAGAAAGGAATTATGTCCAGCAATTAACCTGCACACTCTATAATCCAGAGCCCAGATTCCCTAATCTAGAGCCGTCTTTGAGTCAGGGTGCTCAGGGTGGCTGGTCAACACCATACTGATGAGTGAGAGTTAGGACTCACGATTCCAAACGTTCTGTAGTTCCTTTGAGGACGATGCCACAAGAGTCTGCATCCTGGACACTAGGAGGTGGCCAGTAGCCAGATCCAGTCTGTTCACTGTTTAGTTTTCTGCGGTTAGCTGAAGACTCCGGGAAGCTCTATTAGGTTATTGGCAGAATTCAATTCTTTGAGGTCGTGAAACCGAAACCTGCGGTTTACTTCCTGCCTGTCAGATGACGAAGGTCCTGGCCTGACATCCCCGACTGTCTAGACTGCCACTTGGTCGTCCTTAATGTCAACGACGGAGCAATTCTCTGTGTTGAATCCCGGCCCCATGTTTCTTATCTCTTGATTTTATCTTCTGCCACCACCAAGACAGAAGCCTCCGCTTTTAATGGATGGATCCATTCAATGAGATCAGGCTCCCAGGGATAGCCACCCAGATTTAAGAACAACAGGTTTGGGACCTTATTATATTTGAAAAATTCCTTTAGGAAGCGTTTGGTGGGAAAAGGCATGTACGGCAAGAACTAGGAACCTTGAGGAACCTGTCAAAGCCTCCTTGTGCTCCCGGGACTTCAGCAGTGCGTCAGTTTTCCATCTCTCTGACCGGATCTCTCTACAGATCAGAATTCTGCAGTAAACTCTCCTGATACGTTTCTCAAGATTTCTATAGTATTTAAAAATTATCTTACTATTTGTAAAAAAAGAAATAGTTCTTTATGCCTTGGCAATAAAGGGGTGACTTTAAAAGTGGAGTTGGGCCAGGTTTGGCGGCGAACATCTGTAATCCTTGTCTTTAGAAAGTTGAGGTAGGAGGATTAAGAATTAGAATTAAGAATTTAATATAAAAGGGTGCCTTTATTTTAACGTTTGACGATTTTGAAAACATGCTAATGAACCAAAATTCATTTTGGTTTGGAATTTTGTAGCCAGGATCTGTCATCAAAACTTGCCGTTTGCGAGCGTTCGTTGTTAATACTGAAATGTAGACACAGAAATTACAACAAACAAAAAAAGATAAACTATATTGGAAACTATTGTTAAATCCCAAAGATCAGCATTTAAGACACATACAATCTCAGGATCCACTTAGTCACTGTTAACTTTTTGGTTCTTTGTCTCAGCGCCTCTCCCCACTCTTATGTATTAATATGTTTACTGATCAAAGCCCAAACAGTGTACAGAAACCCCCCAAAGCCATTTGAGCAGAGAAAAATTACTCTAAAGAACACTAAGTACAATATTAAGGTAACTAGGAAGGTGAAAAGAAAAGGCTAAAGAGATCTGTGTGAAGGAAGACTGTGTAAGGAAAGAGCATCAAAGGAGACCCACTCCCTAAGACAGATGGGTCCATGATGGAGAAGTTGTCTATAGCTGCATTGGATGGTGACGTTCTCTGGGTTTCCTGAGCCAGGACTGAATCTTAGTTGCTGGGGAGGTAGGAGCATACTGCGAAGCAGATCAGAGGCAGTTGGGACATCAGGAATCACTTTGTTGACAGGATGGGTGGAAGACAGAGGTGAGCGGTGTCCCTTTTAGGGGGACCGCTGTTGGGATGCACTGAAGCTTGCGGAGGGACTGCAGGGTCTGGAGGTGCGGCTGGTAGCGCAAAAAAGAATAAAGGGAGGCATGTGGACTTCGCACCTCTACTAACAAGCTGAGGATCATGTTCCCGGCAAAGAGAAAATGCTTTAACGTGTTAGCCCACTGCAGCAGAAGAGATATTGAAGGCAGAGTTGGGGCAGAGATACAATAAATTGCCAGACTGAGAGCAGAGCATAGATTTCATTTTGTGATCTGTATTGTATTTACTTAAAAATATCAAGAATACATTTAGGTAAAGATATTCCCCTAAAACAGTATTTTAATAGGTATACGATGCTCCATTTTATAAATGATCCATAGCTTTGGGGGGGGGGAGATGGAGATGGGGACAGAGACTTTCTATGTAGTCTAGGCTGGCAGTAGTGGTTTGAACGAGAAATGTCTCTCATAGGTTCAGGCATCTGGACCTGTGGTCCTGAGGGTGGTACTGTTTGGGGAAGTTTAAGAACTGCAGGCTTGCTGGAGGACTGTGCCAGCAGGGGTGGGCTCTGTGAGTACACAGCCTTGCCCTGCTCCCTATCCTCCCCATCTCACGCTCTGGGTTAAAGATGGGCACTTCCAACATCCTGCTCCTGTGGTCATGCCTTCCCCACCACAATGGAACCACTCTGGACCCGTAGGACACTTGGTCATGGTGCTTTGTCAAAGCAACACAAAATAACTTGATGCACTGGTCTTGGATCCACGATCCTCCAGTCTCAGCATCTGGAGTTCCAGGATTACAGGTGTGTGCTGCTGGGCCTGGTGGGTCATATCCAGTTTGGGGAAACTGAGGTCATGTCTTAGTCACAGCTTCTTTAGCTGGTGCTGCATTGCTATTCTGGGAGTGAATCTTAGTCATATTCTTATTTCCTCGGGACTGAGTCTCAGCACTGGGCTTTCTGGGTCAAGGGGACATGACCCTTAGGACATGATTCTTAGTGTTGGTTCCGCAGGCTCTGAAGATTCCCTCCAGACAGGTATCACTATATCTGAAAACAATGAGTCTTGCTGTAATTTGTGAGCTTCATTATTTTAACGGGTACTCGTTTTTGAAACATGCTAATTAAATTAATTTTATGATGGTCGTGAAATGGTCTTGGAGAAAGCAATTCTTGTAACAACATTTCATAATGAGTGATGCCAAAGAATTATTTAAAATGGTAATGAGGGGGCTATTAGTGCAATGCTAAAGAAAGAACCACGTAGAACTTACAGACAAGGACCCGGATCGCTCCAAACATGAATTTCAGTCTGCAAGCACAGAACCTATTTTAACAAGGTCATTTTTGTATTTTAAAAATTTGTATTTACCAATTTAATAGTCTACTTGAGAAAGGTTATTTTAAAAGCAACACAACAACACAAACCAGCAACAATTAGATTTACTCTTTAACCTATATAATACCCACTATCTGTAATGCCAGTCTCAGGGGTCCAACACCTTCACATAGACAGGAAATAACCAGTGTACATAAGAAAACAAACAAACAAACAAATAGATGTGGAATAAAAAGGCCCAGACAGAAAAACATGATGAAATGAGGAAGAAGAAGAGAGAGAACAGGAGGCAAGAATATTGAAAAGGATGATGTGGGGGCTTGGGTACAACTCAGTGGGAGAATAGTTAGCATAGACAAGGCCCTGGGTTCAACACCCAGAAAACTGAGACACAAAGGATAGAGTATTGGGGGAAAGAAGGAAAACTTGAAGGAAAGAAAAGTGGACAGGTCGGGCAGGTGTGGCACATGCCTTTAATCCCAGCACCCGGGAGGCAGAGGCAGGCGGATCTCTGTGAGTTCAAGGCCAGCCTGGTCTACAGCTCGAGTTCCAGGACAGGCTTCAGAACTACACAGAGAAACCCTGTCTTGAAAAACAAAAAAGAGAAACAAACAAGCAAACAGATTAAAAAAAAACAAACAAACAAAAGAAAGAAAAAGAAAAAGTGGACAGAACAGAACAAAAAAAGTGGACAGAAGCAAAAGGAAAGCAAAAAGATGTTTTAAAGCGAACCATGTCACCAGAAAGGTAACAGAGCAACATTTTTTTATTGATTTTTATTGAGCTCTGCATTTTTCTCTGCTCCCCTCCCTGCCTCCTCCCCCCTCTTTAGCCCTCCCCCAAGGTCCCCATGCTCCCAATTTACTCAGGAGATCTTGTCTTTTTCTCCTTTCCATGTAGATTAGATCTATGTATATCTCTCTTAGGGTCCTCATTGTTGTCTAGGTTCTCTGGGATTGTGATTTGTGGTTTTCTTTGCTTTATGTTTAAAAACCACTTATGAGTGAGTACATGTGATAATTGTCTTTCTGTGTCTGGATTACCTCACTCAAAATGATGTTTCCTAGCTCCATTCATTGAGCAACATATTTTTAAGGACTAGGAACAAACAAGTTAAGAAAGATATCCTTGCAGGAAATACGCCTTAATTGCCCAATGTCTCAGCGCAGCAGAGATGGTGGTGTGGGCCCTGTCATCAGGAAATTACAGCAGTTTGTGCCCTTCTGCATAGCTCCGTGGTCTCCAACACATTCGTTTGCTACGAAAGGTCTCAGACTAAATAGTACAAGTATTTTAACAAAGATAGAGACAGAATATTTCCACACGGTGTAGTAGAGGGCTTGTTGATGTGTTGTTAAGAGCAACCTGGGTCTCACCTGACGTGAACCGGGGTGGCGAAGGAGCCAGCGTTCCGGATCCAAAGGCTACCAAGGAGACGTCCTACCTTCAGAGTTCTCACAGACAGGTTTCTGTTGCCCCTGGTTCCTTCTGCTGAAAAGGCAAGAGCCACAATAAAGGTTGGAAGGAGCCCGCCCTCTCTGAGAAGGTTCTGATAGGTAGGTTTGGTTTGGGTCTGTTGCCTTCAGGGCTCCTTTAGCTAATGAAAGGCAAAGTGTGAGTGGGGGTCACAACTCTACTCTCCTAAAAGAAGGAAGCCCATCGCTCTCCCTCCACTGTTTCCTCCTGGTCTGTTCGGAAGCCGGCAACCAGATTTGATAAAACAGTGATAGGCCTGTCAGATTAAGATAGTAATTTACTTCTATTACTTTAAAAGACACCAGTGTCTCACAGGAAGAAGAAATATGTCTACCCTGGTAGGGACGCATTTAAATTCATTAGGTTTCCCGGCTTTCAGCCAAGACCCAGACTTTTCTTCTTAGCTGATAAATTCTCTTAGTTTTGACTTCAAATGGCACTCAACAAGCACTCATCAATGTATATTCTAACAATATCCAGTCTGATTAATCTGTTTAATTAGCAGTGGGTTGATGCTTTCTTGGCCCACGGCAAGTCCAGTCACCAAAAGAAAAGAGAAGTCTGAAGACCGACTGTTTGTTCAAATACAGGCCTCCAACAACTGCGGGGAACGCGCAGAGACATTCTCCCAACAAATGTCAACCCAGGGCAAAAAAAAAAAATTTTTTTTTGATTATACACAAAAGATTAAATTAACAATAGATGAATGGCAAACGAGAGAGCTGCCAGTGACCAGACCTTCTCAGGAGCCAACCTTTAACAACATGGATTATTTCGATTAATTCATGGTTTGCCATTCTTTATTCTTTGTCTCCTCGGCAATATCCAGGGCACATCTTAGACAGATAATTAGGGCATTATCATATTCCTTAACTAAGTCAGACAAATTGCACCATGCTCTGTGGCAAACCAACTTACTGCTCTATCATTAGCATTGTCTAATTGTTCCAAATAAAGTCCTCGCTTTTTTTTTTAAATTTTTATTGTATCAACTTGATTTGTGGATAATACTCAGGCAAGAGTGACCATTCACTTTCCTGGAGGGTTTCTTGAATGTACTGGCCACTAGGGAATCTTACAGTTAATACAGGCAGCATCATGGTAAGATGTCAGAAAATATAAAGGTCAGAGCCATGTTTCTATTATGGAAAGAATGAATGATAATGACATAATTTTGTCAGCTCATCAGGCCCTTTGCTAAGTGCCGCTGTTATTGCCAGAGCAGTCGTGGCTAACAAAGCAAGGCTTTCCGCAGCTCCGCTTCATTAGCCTGCCCTGTCGGACTTCACCTCCAGACCTTCGACTAATCTGCTGGCCGGCTCAATGGCCTCCCGAGTTCTATTCACTTCCTGACAGAGGCTTGTCTCAGCTGTAGCCCTCCCAGAGGCTGACAGCGAGAGCAGCCAGGTTTGTGTCTAGAGCCTTTAAATAAAAACAGTGAGAGATAACTTCGGAGATTGTCAGAATGAGTCCGTGGGGGGGGGGGGGGGGAGCCGCGGACTTATTTTGTATTGCGGAAAGTTAAATTACACCGCGGGCCCAGAGGTAAACACAATCGCGTTGGGAGACTGTGCCAATTCACACAATAAGAAGGTGCAGGAGGGAAAATGGAAGCAAAGGATATTCGACAGTTTATGTAATTTTTGTTGTTTGTTCAAAACAGCACTGAGGGGGAAGGAGAAGGAAAAAAGAGAGCGAGAACATGGAGACAAATTCAAAATCCTAGGAGGAAATGGAGAGTGTCATTTCCCCAGACAAATCACCTGAAGTCACGAAGATTTAATACAATTGATTCGTGTGCACCATTAGTGCCAATAACACACTTAATACCAAGCGTCCCAAAACATTTTGCATTGAGGGGTGACAGCAAGATAAAACCTGGGGAGGGGGGAAGCTGTTAAGGTGGGATTTGGAGATCTGGGGTGTTAAATCACTAAACTCGGAGGGAGGGAGCCTGGGTGGGAACTGGGGCTGGGCCAGCCAGAGCAGAACTTCCAGCTGTGGAAGTAATGGAGAAAGCAAGCCGAGGAGATTGGGGGGCTCCCTGAGCTGGCCGCAATGACAGAGGAACGCACTCGGGATAAGTGGAAGGAACAGGTAGGAAATGAAAGCCGAGCCGTGAGCAGCCGTGCTGGAGACTTCGCTGTTTGTAAGGCGGATGCGGAGGGGGAGAAGACAGATTTGTTAGCGACATGCAAGAAGCATCATTGTTCAAGCAGTCGGAGGACGATTTCTCTCTGTGTGTGTGTATGTGTGTGTGTGTGTGTGTGTGTTTCTGATTTGCTGTTCTTTCTCAACAAATCATCTGCTCATTTAATGCTCATACAGAACTTCCTTGAAGAAAGGAAAGTGTTGACGCTTTCACTGCACATGGCAAGTGCCGGCAGATACGGCATTATGTAGAATTTTGTTCATGGTGTATTTACGGAAAAACACTAGCGCTGGGGTAATTAGATACGTAAGTTGTGGGAGACTCTCAAAGCCTCTTTGGGGGCTGACTAAGGGAGCATCAGTCTGTTTTCCATGTAGGGAAACTGAGGCCAGGGGCCTGGCAGGAGAAAGGAATGAATGGGTGGCAGACTTTTAGGAGACTTTCTGCTGTTGCTCAAGGCTGCCTTCTCAACCTCCTGCCCCAATCAACCTCCCACATGAGCTCTGTTGCATGGTTGGACACTGTGGTACCCTCTGGTTTCAACCTGTCCAAGGTTACCTTCTACTGTTAAACTGTTACACTGGTATCCTGAAGCTGGCAGACCTTTCTGGTGGCTCCTCCTGCCTATTGGCAGTCCGAGGCACACCGAGACCCTGTACCCAGCCTAACTGCAACAGGTTCACTTTACAACTAACCAATTTCTGGGCACTTCACCCAACACCAGCAATGACTGGTGACAAGTCCCTCTTCTCCCAGCCAGCGAAAAATGCTTCCTTGGATCCGTGGGAGTGACCACCGAGCATCTGGCATTCTTCTGGTATTCTTGGAGGTGGAAGAACCCCCAGCCATGGTCTTTAAAGCTATGGTTAACACCCTTTGCTGACCCTCACCTCTGGCCACTTCTCATGAACGTGGCTTAATCTTTGGAGCGTGGCCTTCACCCTCTGGCTTAGTTGGTAAGCCCAGGCAACCGCGTCTTGCTCGGTCTCTTAGCCCTTGGCCACTGCTCAGCGCATGACAACTCATTGGACAGCTTGCTCACACTTAATCCAGGCCTCCCTGGATCCTTGGAATACCAGGACATTCAGGCTTTGGGCCTTCTTCCTGTACCTCACACTTGGGAACTACGTTCTCGACCATGCCTCTAAGTTCCTCTCTGGGATGCCTTTTGGAAAACCTCAGACCTCCACACCTAGCAGCTGAATTAAGGACGTCTAAACTTATCTGATTTTGCAGTCAAATCTTACCCAATTGATAATCAATACAAATGGTCACATACCAGTAACCTAGATCCTGAGATTATACGAGACTTCAGCACCTTCTGTCAGAGATCCAGCAGATGGAAGGAGGTCCCCTATGTCCAAGCTTTCTCTTATCCGTGCTCCAAGCCTTCCCTCTGTTCTTCCTGCCCCCACACTCAGTTCCTGTAAATTATGAAGTTCAAACTAGGGGAACCCCCCCACTACTCTCTTTTTTTGTTGTTGTTGTTTGTTTGTTTTTTGAGACAGGGTTTTTCTGTAGCTTTAGAGCCTGTCCTGGAACTAGCTCTTGTAGACCAGGCTGGCCTCGAACTCACAGAGATCGGCCTGCCTCTGCCGATCTGCACACCTTTAATCCTCTGCTGGGATTAAAGGTGTGCACCGCCACCGCCCAGCCCCCTCTACCACTCTTGACCCTGCTAAGGAGCCTCCGCCTTACCGGCCTAGACACAAACTACTTCTCCTCCGCCAGCTCCCGCGGTCTCCTCTTCCTCCTCTCCAGCAACAGGCCATTCTAACTCTGGCACCCACTTTCACCCCACCAGCAATCTTCAGTCCCCCTGCTACCTGGTCCCACTCCTGGCCCGCTATGGGACCCCCTCCATCTCTCTCTACCCTGCCTAACCAGGCTACAGGTGTCCCTTTGCGGGAGGTTGCCAGGGTGGGTGGACTGGTTAAGGTTCATGTCCCCTTTTCATTAAGTGAACTCTCTCAAAAGGAAATAAAACAAAGCAAAACACAACAAAACTGGAGTCTTAAACATCTAACTATACTTCCTTCATTAAAGAATTCCAATATATCACCAAGTCCTGTAGTCTCACCTAAATATGAATATAGCCAAACTGGCTTCTTCTAAATGTCTTGCCCAGTTGGGGCTATAGAGTCTCACCATCTAAGGTTCAACTGTTCACTATAAAAGGGCTCAGACAGTGTCTGACCTCTTCCTCTGGGGGATCATTCCCTGATTTGCAATCCCTGCCTCGCTCCAGTCAGACAAGAGCCCTGAATTCACCTCCCAGATTTCCCAAATCATATCTAAATCCCTCACCATTCCTTGGCATTTCCATAGCCCACACTATCCTCGGGAAAGATAGAACAAACTAACTGCTCCTTAAAATCCACCCTTGTCAAAGTGTGACAGGAACGTCACCTTGATTGGGTAAAGTCCTTCCGCTGGCCTTTCTCGGGCTACTTAGGCTCTCCCCAAGCGACCTCTTTCCACCTCTTTGTTTGAGCTCATGTATGGATCATGTATTTTCAGTTCTGACCCCGCCCCCCAGTCTTTCATGTAAGCCCTCACCTCTCCTTGACTGCCTACTTACCCCACACTCTGTCCTCTCCACTCCCTCCCTCCTGTGGAACTTTTCTGCCTCCTGCCTACTCTGGTCCGTCCCCAGTCAACATCAGGGATCAGGCCCTTCTCCCTCACCCCTTTCTTCTAAACTTCAGGGCCCCTTCCATGGAATTCTCGTAACCCCCACAGCCGCTATGCTTGGGGGCCTCCCTCACTGGATTCTCCTATCTCACCTCAAGCTCTTTACCCTGCTACCTCAAGACGATTTCCCTTCGTACAAAACCACCCCAACAGGACCCTCCTCCTGTAAGCTTCAGAGGACACCGAGATCAACCACCTTGCCTTGGTTCCAGAAAAATGAGGCTTCACTCCGGCAGCCGTGCTCAAGTCTACCAGACTGAGAACCCCAAATGGAGTGGATGCTTCCCTTCCTGACCCCTCTCCTTCTCCTGTCCCTACCGATCATATCCTGCTTTATCAATTTCTTCCCTGTGTTCCACCAACGACATATTCAAAAATCTCTACTCGAACAATTAATCAGCTCTTGTTACAAGACTACCAGCCGTTCGCCACAGAGCTGGAGGCACAGGGATAGCACATATGCCCAGATGGTGAGATCCAACTGTGGGACCCTCACCTCTTATTCTCAAAGGGGCAAGAAGAAAATTCCTAGCAGAATGTTTTCCCAGGAAGATGGTGGCCTTCCCCTCTCCCACCCAGGAGATTCCAAACACAAGGTCACTTAGCTCAGCCCAGCCAGCTACCTGGTACAGGTTGATAAAGATGGCCTAACCCAAGAACAGTGGCCTTGTTCTAAAAACAAGGAAAAAGCTGACTTAGCAGAATGGGAGGGAACAAAAGTCCTTGTACCCATGCCAAAGCATCTTCAAAGATTCTCTTTGTAGTTACGCCTTTAAAAGCTTACCCCACAGAGGAGATACAACTCCTCTCTACCTTGTAACGGGGATGGAGATGAGTTCCAAACATGTTTGTATTGTGTTGATTAAACCTTGCTTATTACAGTCTGGGCCTCTCTGGTGGTCACTCTCTGGGGGTTGTAATCTGGGCACAACACCAACAGTACCCCAGAGATCCCTATACCCCCAGACAATAGCAGTCTAAAAGACCATGATGCCCCATCCCTACCTCACCATCTCCCCACTTCTATTTTCTCATCTTTTATAATAAACCAAAGGGAGGAATGTTAGCATAACAGGCATTTATACCGGCCTGCCCTCCGGGACCTAGCAGTACCCCTCATCAGAGGCTGCCAAGATGTGACACTGCCAACGGCCACCACTAAGAACAGCGCTCCCCCTAGGAGCGTGCGCTAGGAGCGTGCGCTAGGAGCGTGCGCTAGGAGCGTGCGCTAGGAGCGTGCGCTAGGAGCGTGCGCTAGGAGCGTGCGCTAGGAGCGTGCGCTAGGAGCGTGCGCTAGGAGCGTGCGCTAGGAGCGTGCGCTGTGCCCCCTTATAAAAACCAAGCCAAGCCCTTCTCGCCCTGCTCTCGTCCTTCTGCTTTCACTCAGAGACCGCCTCTGAAGCCCGCTTCGATACACATCTCACATGAGCTCTGCGGGATGGAGTGGATTTTGTGGTCCCCCTTGACTCCAACCCACCAAGGTTACCCTCTCCTGTGCAACTATCACAGCTGGCTTACTTACTGGCTTACAGCAGTATCTTGAAAAGACCATCTGGATTGTTAATGTGAATTAGGAGTCGAAGGCCCCATATTGCAATGTGTATCAAATAGGGTTAAGGGTAGCACAGCTGGCAAGGGGTCCTGCAAGGAGAGCATGACCTCTTCTCTTCTAGACCTTTCTGACTGAATAATCTCCCGGGCAAATTCAACCACCCTATCGGTTTACTTGATAAACTTGTTTGCACGGTGACACAGCTCAGTGGTTTGTACTGAGTTATTGCCTCAGTGTTCGGAGTCACATCGACACCAATGTCGAGTTGTCGGTAGAGCTGGAGTCTTCCGGGATTGTGAGAGGAATGTCTGTGTCTCTCTTTTAGCATCTCACGGTCACTGGGCATCTTGAGTGTTCCTTAGTGGATGAAAGTGCCACCGTCACCTTTGCCTCCCTGAAGCCATCTCGCTGTTTGCTCAGCTATCTCCAAATCCCCTTTCCTTAGGCACATATTGGGTTAATGCCCTCTCTAACAACCGCCTACTAACGTCTTCTGAAAAACAAAGGTCAATACAAGTCTCGTCTCCAAACACAGTTAAAGACTGAGCTCTAGGGCTCGGGATTTCAGTACAGTATTTTGGAGAAACCCAACCCAACCCATAACAGTGATCAAGGGTAGATACTGCTACAAAATGGAAAGGGATGGGTTGTGCAGAGATGAATGGGGGGCAGCGCTTGACCTCACACACTTGCGCTTAAGTGAAGCAGACAGATCAGCATGCACATGAGTGCAAATTCTGAAAAATAAAAGTGGGGGGGGGGCGGGGAGAGAGGGCGGGGATTTACAGCCAAAGCTGAGGAACTGAATGACAGGGAGAGTTTGTTCTGTGGAGAGGCACTGGCCAGGTTTTCTCTGAAGGTCTCCTTGTTTTCATACATCTGAGGGAAATCCTGACAGATCCTTCCAAAAGTCATTGGAGTGGGTTTCTCAGCGGAGGGTGGTTTTGAAACTCCTGGCCTCTCGCGAGGTGGGGAGAGTATCGGACAGTTTCTGTGACTGAGCTGAGTTCCTGGGCAGAGAGTTTGCAGTTGGGAAGTCAGGAGAAAGGCAGAGTTCTGGAGACAGGAGCGGTAATGCATGTAGGAGACTCTGGCTTCATTTCACGGGCTTTGGAAATCCCCAGGCAGCCAGTACTAAGGGCCGGGAGCTGGATCTTTGAGCACTCTCTGTGATTCTATAGCTCGGTGGGTAGAGCTGGCTCCAGCTGTTTCTTCATCTCTGCCAGCTGAAGCCATCTTCTTCTGCCCTGCTCTGCACCTGTGGAAGGGAACAAAAAGATCCTGTGGCATAGTGGCACTGTCTCAAGTCTTAATCCCTTTTAAATCTATGAAGCCACTATTAGACTCCAAGGCTTTAGACCTCAATCACTCTAGATCTCTTGAGTTCGCTTTGGAAAGAAAGAAAGGAGTTAGGAGCTACAAAGAGGGGGAACAGGAAAGAAAGGGAAGAAGAGAATGGTGAAAAACAGGGAAGGAAGGAAGACAAAGGGATGAAGGTAGAGAGGAAGGCCGGGAGTATCAGGGGAGAGAGGGGACAAGAAATAAAGGGTGGTGTCCTCTTTCTCGCCCATCTTCTTCACACCCGTGCTCGGTTCCCTCTCTAAAACTCAGGCTCTCTCTCCACTAAACATTGGTGTGTCACCACCTCCAGGTTTAGATGCAGACTCTTCCCTCGTCTCTCTTTGGTCTAGCCCCAGCTACCTTACAAACTTTGCTGGCATCCTGTCCCACCCTTCCACTTTGCAGAAATATTTTTTAGTTCTAAAATTAGTCAAGCTATTTCACATCTTAGAATCTCATAAATGTTGTTTTCTCTGCTCAATCTTTCAGGCTCCCAAACTAGTTTCGTACTAAAATACATCAACTTATCAACTTCTTCATAAAATCTCTTTCGGACCCCCCCCCCCCCAGCAAAAAGGACCA
This sequence comes from Myodes glareolus, assembly GCF_982192425.1. Classification (NCBI taxonomy): domain Eukaryota; kingdom Metazoa; phylum Chordata; class Mammalia; order Rodentia; family Cricetidae; genus Myodes; species Myodes glareolus. Next base: position 53,465,253 of record NC_142046.1, read on the forward strand.
CACCTCTGCTCTGTCAGAACAGCCTTGCTGCTCATCATAGTGTGATGCAAAAAAAAAAATTAAAATTGCATAGTTCTCATTCATCTTCCCACAGACTGCCTTGGTTGTCAGGGAGGTCCCAGGGCTCAGCTCCTGGCTTGGCACGGGTTCTGGAGAATGAACATGTATCTATCAGGCTGAGCAAGGAGAGGGAAGAAGAAGAAAAAAGGAGGAAGAAAAGCCCGCAGAGGGGGATAGAGTGGGAAGAAGGTAGGAAAAGAACATAGTTCCCATGTGTTTCATTCTGAAGTCTGCCCTGCCCCATCCCTGTTCAATGGATAGTCGTGGGTTAACAGGTTTGGCTAACAGGTTCAAGTGTAGACATCTGGATGTATTCTGTTCTCCAGAAATTCATAACTTGGGCAGTACTAGGGGTGGTATGAGGAGGAGGTGAGATGTGTTATAAGAACCTGTGAATAAATCAAGCTCATTAATAGCATCATAAAGGAAAGCAATGGACCAAGCTCACAGGAGCCGAGGTACGTCACTGACCAGAGCGATGGAAGGCCGGTCGAGGGACGACTGTAAGGAAGCCAGTCAGTTACATCTGTTCTGAAGAGGAAAACCTTTGCGAACATTATTTCCTAATTTCCCTCCTCCCTGTCTGAAATGAAAGGCCTTGCATAATGTGTCTTGAGGCATAGATTTAGTTCTTTCTAGAACTTTCACAGCTCAAAGCAGGTTGGTGGAGGGTTTGACCCTCAGTTTGCTTAGCTTTGATAATATAAATCATCATAATATTACCATATATGTGTGTGTGTGTATGTGTTTGTATGGAGGAAGGGCTTTTATAATTTTGTTGGGGATCTGCCCCTTTCATGCCTGTGATTAATTTGGGATTTTTTAAAAGCTAGCCAGTGGAGGAATCAGAAGCATAAAAATGTCCAGCCCTATCTTCTGTTGTCACCCTGGCCCGGGACCTAGTCCCTGCTGCCCACTGGTGGGACCCTGGTGGACAGAGGGGCCTCCTCTCCTCATGGTACTGCTTTGCTTGTGCTTCACGCTATGGCCTCCATGGTCTCTTTCAGGCCTTTCCTCCCAGTCTGTTTTGCTTAACTTAGTCTTTTCTGACATGCTGGGAAGAGATGTGCTAAACAGATAAAAGATAATGTCATTATTTCTCCATTTTCCGTGTGGCTGATAGCAAGACCTAGCCCTTCCCTTACAGAATGTGCCCATCACTATGATTAATATGCAAGAAATTGCCGGATCCTCCGTCTTTCCCAACCTCCTCTCTTCCCCTCTTCCATGTCTCTTTCTTTCCTTTCTCTCTTTCTTTCTTCTCCCTCCCCCCTTCTAAAAAAGCTTTGGCCTTTTCCAAACAAGGAGGGGGATGCAGTGTAGTTGCTGTGCCCCCGCCATCCAGGAGAGTCACGTCACTATGGCAATAGCTGCCCAGGGCAGGATCGCGGAGCAGCTGTAATTGTGCAACGCCTTATTGCTGGTGCATGTCAATCAGAACCTATGAATTGAGAAAAATTTGCTCTGTTCATTCTGTTAAATGATGTATCCAATTAAACCTGTTAGAATTCATGATCTTCAGTCAAGGTTAAATGAAAGTGGTTACTCCTGTCAGCTAGGTGATTAAATGCTGCCTACATCAGGCACATTTATGTGCAAAATTAAAATTTTGGTATAAAGCATGAATCTTTATGCATGCCAGTTAATTATCTTGTGGTTCCTCCACTTATTAAATGCCCACTGCATTTCTTCTTAATCATCAGCTTCCTTTCAAAACTTATTTCATACTTCACATTACACCACATTTCGACGTTTAAATGAAATGCCGTACCCATGAAAACTTCCTCTTTTTGAGGTCTTGGCTGTGCTATGCTTCTGAAAATAATCACTATTAATTTTTTCTCATTATTACGTACACACATTTCTAGAAGCCGGCTTGACTAATGTCAAGGCATTTTGGAGACGATTTTTGTTCGGGTTCCATCAGGACTTATTTTTGTCTGGGTTGCAGCTTCTTGCATGCCCTGCACACTCCCAGCCACCTATGCCTTTCATGTGCAGAGGTTCTCGATGATCCTAAGGTATTTTCCCTTCTTGCTTTTCTCTACATTCTGAGTAAACACAAGTGAGCCCAGGGATATTCATGAAATGACGTACTATGATTCACAAAGTGTGTTAAAGACAAATGGGTCAAAGTACTGTTTCTTTCCTAAAATGACACAAAAGCCTAACTGCATCAGATCTGAGACCTTAACTGCAGTCGCCTCATCTGCTGGTTTGTAAAATGACTGCCAAGAACAAAGCAGAGGCAACAGGATTGCGTCGCTTGCAAACGCCACAGGTGACGTGGGGTACAGGGCACTCGATGCTCTAAATCATATTAAATTCTCCTCTCAGAAGCATTTCGTACCATGGAAGTCACCTTTGTGATTTTTTTTTTCTGAAAAAAGCAAAGCAAAGCGAAATAAACAAACAAATCAATAACCAGCCCTCCCCTCCCAAAATCAATCCAACAACAACAACAAAATCTCCCCCAACACTGTAATTTATACACTTAAATTTTTACAACAACCTTTCGGCCACTGCTATTATTTCAGGTGTTTATTTCTCCCCTCAGCAGCCTGCAGTTACCTCATATGCTTTTTAAACTTGATAGTTTATAATAATCAATGTGAACAGAACCAATGTCCCTGAAATCAATTTCCAATGTCTGTAAGTCTGTGTGACATTTCACAGTGCCGCAGTAACTACAGGTAAAAGCTACCAGAAAAACACCTCTGATGATAAAATGCTTCAATTCTCAATTTAAAAAAAAATACTGCTCACACTACAAAGTTATGAAAGGTTTCTCTTAAATTATCTTGGAAATGATTGATTTCCATGAAAATTAAGTAGAGTCATTAACAAGTGGAACGGGAGGATAGTGTTGGGTGACACTGAGGAATTCCCTATAAAGAGCTGACCTTTCACCTCTGTGTGCTTCAGACACGCCTCTCCTCCATGAGACACACTTGGGCTTCATTGCTTTCCATACAGACCATGTACAAATGTCAACTTACGTTTTAAAGTGGAACAAGGCTTCTCTGTGTAACAGTCCTAGCTGTCCTGGAACTTGCTTGGTAGACCAAACTGGCCTCCAACTCACTGGTATTCGCCTGCCTCTGCTTCCCGCGTGCTGGGATTAAAGGCGCACGCTGCCACCACCACCTGGCTAAAATGGATCACTTAACACAATAGATTGAAGAAATGAAGGGTGAGCTCACTCACCTGTAACCCTTTCATTTTGTTTGAAGATCAGGCTCACATGGATGGGAGGGTGGCTTGATCTTGGAGATGAGGAAGGAGGCCGTGTCTGTGGGGAGGTAGTTGTGGAGCCTCAGTTGACCTGTCCCAGGCGCCCTGAGGGTCTGATACGATTGCATCGGCTTTTTGTAGGGTGCAAGTATGGATAGTGGCTAATACTCCCCCTCCCCATCCCACCCTTGTTTTGCGCCTTGCCTTGTTTCTGCTCAATAGTAGCTGTTGGATCCCTGGTCCCTCCCCACAGACTTCCTCTTTGGTCAGTTCTCAGATACACTCAAGAAGAAGCAGACCCAAGTGGTCACAGAGTTGAGGGTCAGATCAGAACAAGTGGATGGGACGGAAGCATTCCACTTACGTGACTCGGAAAACAACTGGACAGAAGGACAGAGACCTACGTGTTTGGGCTGCGTTTCAGAGACAATAACGCCCCCAGAGGGAAAGGATCTTTGCTATGCCCCTGGGAAGTGGGCGGGAAAGATGTGGAGACCTCCCCAGTGCCAAGAAAACACCCGAGCAACAGCAAGTGGTCGCCAAAGAGCCATCCACAGTGGGGAGGGCTGACTGCATTGAAGGCTTTGGTGCCGTGGGGGGCGGAGCACTTTACAAGGGTAATGTGCGGTTTCTTTTTCCCCCAAGGAACCCGGTTTAAAGTGGACCTTATTTCCCACACAGTCTATCAGGCTCAGAGAAGGTGGCTTATGCGGGGTTCTGGAAAAAGTGGGGAACGGAGAGCTCTCCTCAACTCTCTGGAGGGCTCGGAGGTGGGGAGATGTGTACCGCTGGCCCGCGGACAGGAGGTGTGAAGATGAAGAAACAGCAGGTGAAGGACGGAGCAAGCAAATATCTCTTTGAGTTAATTCTTACAAACCCTTTGGCTTTTGGGTTAGATGTCAGAAAAACATCTTTCTCTCTCTCTCTCTCTTCTCTCTCTCTCTCTCTCTCTCTCTCTCTCTCTCTTTTTATCATTTAGAAACAGGAACAATTTTCTGTTCAAATGGTCGCTATTCCCAAGTGGCTTAAAAACTCTCAGTGGGAAGGGCAACAGCCCACTCAGAGGCAGAGTGGCCTCTGTCTGTGAGAAATGTCCACCCGCAGGCATCCTTTACCTGCGCACTTTATCATCGCTTTGCAATGTGGAGATGTAACATGGCTTGAGATCAACCGTGTGTTTAGCTCTGCTTTGTCAGCCCACCTGGCGACAGATTGGGCTGTTTTGTGGTCCCGTGGCTTTCCCCCTGGTCACACAATGCTACGGCAAGGAGAAGGAGTGGGTCCGATTTAATCAAAGGCTTTTGATTGTACAAAGCTTCGAGCCTCGTTCCAACAGGGAAGCCTCTTCTGGGATGGAGGAAGAAAGGGGTTCGGTGGGCAGCACACACTGGTTTCAAGCTCCATGCGGAGAGATTGATTCCCCTGAATCTGCAGGCAGCCACATCAGCCATCAGCCACTGCTGCTACTGATGGCTTACCCTGGGGAATGGGGGAAAACCAGCGGAAGGGGCTTCCCCTTCAGGGGGCTGCGGCCCAGAGGTGACCTGGGCTGCTTCCGAGATCTCATTGCTCTGGTTAACCTCCAGGTGGGAGTGAATTCAGCAAGAACAAGTTGTATTGTTCCTTGGGACTGGTCCTGGGTGGACAGTTGGTGCACAGGGTTCCGTTGTGAGACGGGAGAACCATCGCGGAGGTAGCGTCGGTCGTGTAGACGGCAGTGTTTTTATCCTGACAGTTTGCTGGCCTGAGGTTGAAAAGAACATTCCAGCAGCTGCCTCTTCCTTCCTCTAGGGAACCTAGAGATAAACATACTTCCTACATTTCAACCTCTCAGGGTGTAGATAGGGTGGCTTTGGTAATATCTCCAGCACCAAATGTCAATAGTCCAAAGGCCTTTAACTGAGACAAGGTGTGTCACTTTCTGCGTCAGGATTAGTACCTTTGCCTGCAGCTGTGTGGAATGCAAAGTCTGCAGACAGCGGTGGCCTTGTAAAGCTCTCCTTGCTGTTGCGGCTTTCTCTGAGTTTCTTAGATAGATCTCATGAGCTCCAGTGGCTTACTGTGGGTTTGCAGACATATGCTTTGTGCATGTGTGAGAATTTTGTAGTTCTTCAGTTGGCTGGGCTTGGGGGGGTCCTAGCTGTCCAATGATAGACCAAGTTGAACACAGGTTTCATTCACAACAACTTATGTTTATCACAAAGATATTTACTCAGATATTTTGTTTTATTAAAAACATGTACAATGTGGCAGAAGGGACACCCATTTGAAAAAAGAAGGAAAAATCATAGACTGCTTCAGTCTCTAAACTTCCTAATGGATTTGACACTCTTCCTACCGTGCATAATAAGGGAAGAGAAATAGGGAAGTATTGCATGCTATTTCCAGGTATCTGGACAAAAAAATGTGCATCAAGAGCTCTTTGGAAAACAAAGAGAGTAAAGAGGAAAAGGTAGATCGTGGCTTCTTGGAAAGGGAAGTCCACTAATGCACAATGGGTTCATACACCTTAGGAGGCAGGACCGCCAGCCCTGGGCTGTGGATTACACTGGAGAGCTGGGGGGCACCTTTGCTGGAGGGACAGATTGCTTCTCTCAGACGGTGCTGGCATGGGGATCCCTCATGACAGCGTTTTCTCCTCTGGAAGCTTTCTCACCTCCCACGCCTGGCCCTACTACAGGGTGTGGGGTGGGGTCAGGTCATGGTCTGTGACAGAGGCCAGAAACAGTTGGGAGGACACAGCACCATGATGGAAGCAACTTCACTGCCACCATCTGCACTGAACTGAACTCTACAGGAAGGGTTGGAGGGCGGTCAACGAGAGCGAGACGGTAACGGGTTTAATCATCCAGTGGATGCGGTGCTGGGAACTGGACTCCGGGCTCCATGAGCTGGGAACTGGACTCCAGGCTCCATGTGCTGGGAACTGGACTCCGGGCTCTACGTGCTGAGAACTGGACTCCGGGCTCCACGTGACTTCATCGCTATAACTTTGCTACTGTTACGAATTGTAATGTAAGCAATTTATATGCAGGATATCTGATATGTTGACCTCTAATGGGGTCACAACCCATTGAGAATCACCACGATAAGTAGACCGTGATGACTATAAAATCTCAGCTTAGAGCTAACATATATTTAATGTGCTATCATTAGGAACCATAGATGAGAGGAAGTACAGCCAGGATCGATCACACAATTCTTGGATTCCCCTTTCCACTGCACTGCTGTGTGGCTTTGGGCAAGTAACTCAACCTCTCTGTCTCTCCTTAAAAGGATTTTCGTCATAGGGATTGGTATGAAGATTACAGTTCTCACATTCAGTCCACTTATTACAGAGTTTTGTAAACAGAGTGTGAGGTGGCTACATAATATTTTTACAATTGTGTAATCCATGATAGAGCATGAGAATTCAAAAAAAAAAAAAGACATTTCTTTCTCATGGCCTAAGAAGCAATTCCTAATAGTCCTCGGTGTCCACATAGCTGTCTACCTACCACTGTCACCATGGCCCCTGACACCGGTTAGGGGCTCAGAGACCAAGAAAAAAGAGATTCTTAATTGCTTCTTCCATTGAAGCAGCATTAGGAACATCCTTTCTCCTTTGAAGCCGAGTTGGAGCTTATCAAAAAGAGATTTGAAGCCTAGGTTTTAACACGAGGTTAGCACAAAAGCACGCAGTGGAAGGATAGCACGCACTCAAGTGTAGGCGTGGGCTTCGCAAGGGAGTGCTCACCCTCTGTAGAGGGTGTGTGTGTGTGTGCATGTGTGTGTGAATGCACTCTCACCTGTGTGTATTGTGTGTGTGTGTGTGTGCACTCAAGTGTAGGCGTGGGCTTCGCAAGGGAGTGCTCACCCTCTGTAGAGGTGTGTGTGTGTGCATGTGTGTGTGAATGCACTCTCACCTGTGCGTATTGTGTGTGTGTGTGTGTGCACTCAAGTGTAGGCGTGAGCTTCTCAAGGGAATACTCACCCTCTGTAGAGGGGTGTGTGTGTGTGTGCATGTGTGTGTGAATGCACTCTCACCTGTACATATGGGGTGTTTGGTATCTGTGTGTGTGTGTGTGAATGTACTCTCGCCTGTGCGTATGGTGTGTTTGGTACATGTGTGTGTACAAGACCGGAGGCTGACAGTGTTGGCTCTCTTCCTCAGCAGTAAGTCTCCACCTTACTTTCTGAGACAATCTGAAAGCTACTACAGGAGATGAGCTGCCAGTGAGCTCCAGAGATGCCTCTGTCCCCACCTCCACCATGCCCACCCCAGAGCTGGAGTTATGGATGCACATTGCTGTCTGACTTTTATGTGGGTGCTGGGCTCCAAATTCGGGTCCTCATGCTTGTACGGTGAACACCTGACCTAGTGAATTATATTCATCTCATCTGTTAAAGAAAGGTAGGAAGACGTTGCCTTTCCTTTTATTCCTTTTATTCTGTGGTTGCCCCCCAACCCGCGTGAACCCTCACAGTACGGGGAACGACATGACCGTGGAAAAGCGCATGTGGATGAAACATTTTAAATTGAAGCAGCAGATGTGGTTAAAAATAAGTCTTTCTGAATTATCCAGGTGATAAGAAGGGGCCAGTTGATAAAGGACAAGGGAGATGCTAAATATGCACCGTGCCAAACAGTGAAAAATTAAAGATGGAAACTAACATTAATTACATTCCTGTAAGATGAATAGGCCGCTCACCGTTAATGAGAACGTACACCTTTGTCCAAGTTGCACATCTACCTGTGATGAATGTGCTAATGGGGATAAGATACATCACAGCCGCGTTTGAATTAACAGCACACTAATAGATTGACATATGAGTGTGGATGAAGCATTTAATCACAGACGTGAGGCCACACCCAACAGCCAATTTTCATGTTGCCTCCTTGGAATCCAAGCAGGTGCAGAACACATCGGAGTCTATTTGAAATACTACATGGAGGGTGTTGTCCACATTTTATGGTGTTCTAGAAATCAATGGTTGTCTGATTGTATGCCGGTAAACGTCACAGAAATGAATAAAAGGGTAAGCCTCACTCCGATGAAAGAAAGGCGATTCAAATACTCAAGCTAGGGTGTTGTGGCTAGCCTGTCCAACTTGACGCCTAGCATGTGTGTGGCTGGTAAAATGTTTTGGAAATAATATCGAGTGTGAGGTATACAGAGGGGGTCTCTGTCTTGTGTTGCGGCAGAGTTCTATGAAAGTTACACACATCCTTTGTAAATATGCCATGTTGTCTCTGCAGCATCAGAAAACTGTCTCATAAACAAGGCAGTGCCTTGCTGTTTTGATGGATGTTGGATTCCTGATGCACAAAGTAATATTATTTAAAGCTGCACTTAAGATGATTAAGTATTCTTGGAAGAGAGCAATTATGCATATATCACAACAATAGGGATAACAAGCATATGTTTATAATCTAGATCCATGTCCGTGGAAGAAAATATATGTGCTGTGCAGTATTTTCAAGCAACCTTGAGGACATATATATATATATATATATATATATATATATGGACATATATATATATATATATATATATACCAGTGTAGTCCTTATACTTCTTGAAAAACTGGGGGCCAGAACCATTTGATTATAGGATAGTAAGAGCTTTTGCAAGGTGTGTGAGCCATCAATCTCTGAGCTGCTGACATATGCCAGGGGCAGTGGTGATGCTCGGACAGCTATGTGGACACTGGGGACAAGGATCAAATATACCAACCGTGGAGAGGCAGAGGGATCAGCATGCACGCAGAAGCACTCAGCTACAGGCCCATGCTGGGTAGCCAATGGGAGAGACTCCTTGGTGGTTGTCACACAGGAGAGGACAAACATCGAAAAGCAGACTAAAAGAACTTTAAGAGTTTTGTTACTCATACTGAGGACTGAACAAGAGCCTTACACTTACCCCAAACCCTTGAAAAAAATTATACATTGATGAAAATAGTGTCTTTAATATATAAGATCACGCGCGCGCGCGCGCACACACACACACACACACACACACACACACACTGGCCAAAATGAGCTAATTAGCATTTATATTATATTATACTCATATTTTTGTGGTGAGAACCCTTAAAGCACTTAATTTCCACTCTATCTTTTAGTGATTCTCACTAATGATAGATTATTAACTATAGTTATCATGCATGATGCATGATACAACTTAAGCCTATACCGTCCACCTAAATGAACTTTTGTGTCATGTACCCATCCATTCCCTAAGCCCTTTAGCTTTTGGTAGCCACAATTCCACTATAAACATCTATGAATTTATCATTTTTAGGTTGCCTGTGTAAATACATCATCTGGCATTTGTTTCTCTGTGCAGTTTATTTGGTTTGCTCTAACAGTGTTCAGTTCTGTCGTGTTGTTGAAACGGAAGGAATTTACTCTTGCCCTTACTTTCTTTACCTATCCATCGACTGATGGTTCTTTCTTGTTCCCATCTCCAGCCACCGAGTAGCGGTGCAATAGGCGTGAAAGTGCAGGGCTCCAGCGACACACTGGCTTCATTTGCCCTGGTTGGATCTCAGTAATAGGATAGCTTGATCCTGCGTTAGGTATACTTTACTGTTGGAGAATCTTCTGTAGTTTTTCCAGGATGACTGTGAACTGACATTTCCATGACAGAGAGCAAATTTTCCCTGCCCCAAGTCCTTGCCAGTCTGCCTTTTGTCCTTCGGATAAAAGCCATTTTTGCTTGAGCGAGGTGACATCCCATTGTGGTTTGTTGTTGCATTTCCAGATAATCAGCGATGTTGAGCTGTGTGTATGTGTGTGTGTTTGAGAGAGAGATACAGAGAAAGAGACAGAGAGAGACACAGGGAGACATATTTGTTTGTCTTCTTTTGGAAAATGTCTGTCTAGTCCTATTGCCCAGGTTAAAACTGGGTACCTGGGATTTTGATCCTGAAGTCTGGAGTTCATTATGTGTTCTAGACATTAACCCATTGTCAAACACACAGCTTTGCGACTGTTTCCTCCCATTTTGTGAGTTGCCTCCTTCCTCTGCTGATTGCTTCCTTTGATCTGAGGAGACACCTCTTAGCTTGATAAAGTCTCCTCCATTTGAGCCTTTGTTACCTGTGCATTTGGTATCATATTAAAATGTCCTTATCCAGATCAGTGTTGGGGAGTGTTTCTAAAAGGGGAGAATTGAGCACCCCCTCTTCTTTCTTGCCAACAAACATATGCTCAAAGTGCTGGAAAAAAATAGACGTTCAAAGTGGTTTTCTGAAAGATCTTTGACTCTAGGAACATGGCAGCACCCTGAGGAGGGAGACTGTGGTCAGAGTCCTCCCTCTGCTGGAGACAGAGCTCATGGATGTGGGACGGGCTGAGATTAGTGGCTGGGAGAAGCAAGCCTACTCAAGTTACTTCAATGGCCATTCTATGGCAGCAGCTATTGGCTGAAGGAGCGGAAGGCGCTCCCGCAGCAGCCGAGGTCTAGCAAAAAGCTAGATGATGCAGAAAAGGGACCCTTGTTTTGGGAGACAAGTGTGTGAGGAGAACACAAGGGGATAGAGTGCACTAGGGCACGCGTGTGCGGACACAGGAAAGCTTATGGCATGGCAGCTGTGAGCGGAAATGGCTTCCCCCATTACATCTATATTTCTCTGTGAGATATATGACAAGAATTTCAGTTGAGAGTTGGGTGGGAGGAGTGATGGAGATTGGAGGATTGAGGAGAAAGTACCTAATAGGCATCCTGGGAGAAGGCTAATGAATTTACAAGTGGAGTTGATATGTCAGACCGTGTTGAGCACTCACTGAAGATTCTTGATCATAAATTTGGAGTGAGTCCTGACAGGATGGTTGTATAGTTTTTCTCTAGCCCCACTGAACTGCTTCAGTAAAGGGATCCAGCATGCAGCTCGTTGAGCTGGAGTTTGGAGTCAGCAGAGGGTGAGGGTGGAGAGGAATCGGAAGCTGTTTTCCTATGGAAGATGATTAAATTCCAGAGGGTCTGCTGGTCAACAGTGCTCCTAGGGTTAACATTATTCTATTACACTTTAAAAATTGTTTACAAGGTATAGCTTATGATGAATATTCTTACCACAATGAAAAGAAAGACATAAATACAGGTTCCATGTAACATCAAATAGCATTAGATTTGGATACAGGGCTCTGGATAAATTCATAGCCAAGTTTATAGCTCTGGTTATGTCTACTAGAAATGCAGGAAATAAAAATGAACATCCAAATAAAGAGATTAGGAAAAATAATAAGAGAAAGACCTGGAATCAGAAAAAAAGAATTAATTTGGACTAATAAGAACTAAGAAATAGAAAAAATGTGGATTTGTCAACTCTAGAACATTGGGAAGTTTGTTTGGCGGTGAAGAAGCAAACAGACTGGAATAGAAAAGTTATTTGTTTTGGGGACCAGAGAGATGACCCGGTGTTTAGGACTGTGCGTTGCTTTTACAAGGAACCAGATTTTGGTTCCCAGAACCCACGTTGGGCAGTTCACAACCACCTATAACTTCAGCTCCAGGGGATACGGCACCCTTTTCTGGCCTCGACAGGCCCCTGCCCTCACATCCACAAACACACCCACATCTGCGCACACTTAAAGAACAATCTAAAAAGAGCTATTGGTTTCTCTTAAAGACCGTTGGTAGTGTGGTGGGGCACACCTGTAATCCCAGCACTTGGGAGGCTGAAGCAGGAGGATGGTGCATTTGAGATCAATCTGGCCTGCCTAGTGACACACCTCTCCCATCTTTCAAAGCAATGAAGCAAGGAAGCATATCGGCAAACCCCAAATTTCATGCGTAGCAAGATTTCTGCTTGTGCACTGGACCCTGACTGGGGAGGGTGTGTTTTCTGCAAGGCTGGGGGCAACAAAGCATCAAGATGGGTATGTGAGATGGTTCAAATTTTCCTTTGGATTTGATGCAACACATGATTTCACTACTGATACAGCACAAGGCATTAATAATTGGTTGTATGCAACATCACAGCATTTAGCGTCCTCCTGTCTCTTTGGAGGTCCTGCCTCAGGATGGACAGGTGTCAGGACTGAGTGAGTGTCTATGAAGTCAGCATGTTGGAACACTGTGCCACAAAGTCTTCTGGCTGCAGAACTTAAGGAAAACCTCAGAGTTGACAGTCATGGTCAATGGCCTGAGTTCTGTTTTTGTAAACAACTAATGTTCCATAAGTTGAGCCCCAAACACTTTCCCATTCCCGATGCACAGGTAGGGCATTCCGTAAAGGGGTGTAGTATGCAGCTCACTAGTGTTTGGAGTCAGTGGAGGCGGAAGTACAGACGTGTTTTCCAGCTATGGAAGAGGACTGACTTCTGGAGGGTCTGCTGGACAGCAGTGCTCCTAGAGTCTACATTATGACACTGCACTCTGACCGTCTGTCTACAAGGCTAACTCACGCTAAATGGGAAGCAGTGTACTCATGGTACGGACAGTGGCATTGGAGAGGACAGTGTCCATCTCTTCAGCACAGTGGTCAGGCCTTCTCCCTCTCGTGATGATGGCACTCCTTGGCTGGAGGGGGCAATGGATGACTGAGACCATCGCCAAGAGCAGGACTGGCTGTCTCCTCATGTCTTGCCACCCACCCCCATCACCTCTACAGGTGAGGAAGCAGTTCAATGCCAATTGTGCATTGGGGGGGATGAAGGCTGACTTGGGGAACAATCGCCCGTCACAACGCTTCTTGTTTGGCTCCCAGTTCTTCTCGCTTCTTCAGACGGCTCAACAATTTCTTCCCATTTCTTCTTTTAGGAGATTCCATGTGTTTATGTTTCATTTTGATCTATGAAAGCATTCCCCTTAGCTATAATTTATTTAAAATATTTTAAATTAAAAAAATTATACGTAATTTAAATTTATTTTATAAAAAATGTTATTGCTTTTAGGTGGGATGTTATTATCATCAACAAAATATCTGAAAATTTTAAAAAGGAATTTGTTGGGGAACCTCCTTCAGCCAATGTCCTTTGAGAGGCTGGACCAGGTTGGGCACAGCCTTGGGTGCCAAAAAAGTGTGCACTCGCTTTCCTGCTCTCTCTTTCCTCTCTCTCCTAGCTTCTGGATTCAGTCCCTGAGCCCCATTCGTGCAGAGGATTGTGATCAATGAGTCCCCCCTAGATAGTGAACCCCTTATTATACTCAATTCTGAGTTGGTGCGGGATTACTTTATTCGCCTTCTCCTACAGGAATTGTGGTTTTCCTAGGTGTGCACAGTAGGGGGAGACAAGGTAAGGAGGATAAGAATGTGGGATGACCAGGTAGAGTCTAGAGTGGGCTGCTAGAGTGACGGAGACTTCAGGGCAGTGAACCTGTAGTTGGGTCAGTGCAATGATCATCTCACTGACAGGTGTTGCAAGGACAGGATGTGATGGTCAGGGCTGCTCTGTTTGATGCTGAGTTTTCAGAGGTGTTCGTATCCTTCCATGAGTCATGCACAGCTATACTGGGCACAACAGATTAAACAGAATTCCATCACACATAAAATAACAGGAGAAAATATAAAAGAACAGATAGACAATTAGGTGTCGAAATGTATCAGACAACGATAAATGTGGAGGAAAAGGAAAGCAGGTAAGGGAAGGAAGGGATGCCAAGGGAGCATCACTGCAATAGTTATAGGGAGGCCACTGAAGGTCTTAGTAGGAAGGTGATATTTGAACAAAGGTTGGAAGGAAACATGAGTAGACATAGCAATATCTCAGGACATCCAGGCAGAAAAATAACTGATGTGAGATGGTATTGTGGAATATGACTTTAACTATGTAAAGGTGTGTTGCTTTTGTTTATGCTATTATTTGTTTAATTATGTAAAGATGCGTTGCTGTGTCCCCTTGCCTGCTTAAGACACCTGATTGGTCTAATAAAAAGCCGAATGGCCAATAGCAAGGCAGTAGAGGAATAGGCAGTGTAGTTGGTTTTGTCCTTATTCCTTTTACTCTTACTCTTTGGTGGAGGGGGCTGCCACCCAGCTCCCAAATAAATACACGGAGGCTTATTCTTTCTTATGAATGCTGGACCTTAGCTTGGCTTGTTTATTGCCAACTTTCCTTAGCTTAGATTATCCCATCTACCTTTTGCCTCTGGGCTTTTGCCTTTCTATATTTCTGTATATATTCCTTTCCTTCTTATTCTGTGTCTGTGGCTATATGACACCCCGTCCCCTGCATCCTCCTCTCCTCTCTTCCTTTTTCCTTTCTCGATATCTCTGCCCAGATTTCCCTTCCTATTTATACTCTCTGTCTGTCAACCCTGCTTTTCCTTTCTCCTGCCTTGCTATTGGCTGTTCAGTTCTTTATTAGACCAATCAGGTGTTTTAGGCAGGCAAAGTAACACAGAATTAAACCAAAAAGAACGCAACACATCTTTGCATCATTAAATAAATATTCCACAGCATAAATTAATGTAACACATCTTAAGTTAATATTCCACAACAAGGCAGGGCTGGTGGGCAGAGAGAATAAGGAGGAAGAGGAACCTAGGTCAAGAGAGAACGAGGGAGAAAGAAAGGGAGACGCCCAGGGCCAGCCAGGAAGGCAGCTGCCAGCCAGCCAGACACAGAGGAAGCTGGAAAATAAGATGTACAGAATGAAAGAAAGGTAAAAAGTCCTGAGGCAAAATGTAGATGAGAAACAGGTTACATAACTTATAAATTAAGTTATAAGAGCTAATGGGGCAAGTATAAGATAAGGTAGTGCATTCAAAACTAATAATTAATCTCAGTGTCTTTATTTGGGAGCTGGTTGGCTGCTCAGAGAAAGACTGCTACAAGATGGGACCGGTGGTTGGAGTGAAGTGACCAAGGGGACAGTGGCAGGAGGGAAGGTCATGGAGACAGTAGTGGTGATGATGAGGCAGGATCAGACAACATGATCTCATGGATCAGTCTGTGATGGGTGTTGTTGGCACCGCAAATGGTGAGGGGCCTTGAACAAGAGACAAGATTGACTTTTAAAAGGATCACTATTTACAGTGCAGAGAAGAGACTGGAAAAGACAGGGTAGAGGGATGGGGACAAAGACAGGAAAAGGGGACCCACTAAGAAGTTCTCATAGTAGTCCAGGTGAAGTGTGGTGAGTAGACGTGAGAGCAATCTGAACCTGGGTATTCATGAGGAAGGTGCATGAAAACAAATTTTTCAGAGTTCTGGAGGGGTGCGTGTGTGTGTGTGTGTGTGACTAGAGTCCAGAATTTTGAACTTCAGTTTAGTTCCACACTACACAGAAGATGAAAATGGGGAAGTCTTCTTACCCACGGGACTGCATGTGATTTCTAGGGAACATGTGTGGGTGACGGTGAGAAACGATGTCCCAGTTGCTACAGGTGAGGGAGATGAGGGGAAGCAACAAAGGTTCTTGAGAGGACAACAAGGAGACCATGGTTTCCATTATTGGCCGTGTCCTGGGTAGTCATGATGATCACACAAGTGGATGGCGGGCGTGTGGAGGGAAAGATTACTGGGCATCGGGCAGGAGAGGAGCCAAGTGTCACAACGCTGTTCAGTTCCAAGGTGGTGATAGGATAGGAAGGATGGTGGAGAAGGGGGGCAGTGAGTCATATGCTGACACGTGACTCCACGGACCAGGGAGCAGGCAAGGTGACAGCAATGAGAATCTTACAAGGCTGTAAAGTTTGATGACTCGCTTTAGAAAGAAGCTAGGGTTTTGAAGGAGAAAGGACAGCCATAGGAGTTCCAAGGCATTTCCAGGGGGATACTTATTCCACCCAGCCTTGAGTTGCAGGGATGCGGTTTTGGTCCAGAGCATGAGGCTCGAGATGGCATGGCGAAAGGAAGACAAGATGACTGGGGACTAGCCTGAGGATGGGTACACCCCAGATTAGGGGACAGAGAACACAGTGAGTTGCCCTTGTAAACAAATAGAATATTTGTTTAACTATGTAAAGACGTGTTGCATTTGTTTCATTTTGCCTGCCAAAGCACTTGATTGTTCTCATAAAAAGCTGAATGGCCAATAGCTAGGCAATAGAAGGCTAGGTGGGGCTGGCAGGCAGAGAGAAGAAGTAGGAGGAAGAGTCTAAGCTCAACAGAGAATGAGGGAGAAAGAGAGGGAGATACTCAGGGCCAGCCAGCCAGGCAGATACCAGACAGACAGACATGGAAGAAACAAGAAAGTAGGACATACGGAATATAAGAAAGGTTAAAACAAAATCAAAACAAAACAAAACAAAAAACCCCAAAAAACCAAAATCCAACCAACCAACCAACCAACCAACCAACCAAAAAAACAAGCAAACAAAAACTTGAGGTAAAACGTAGGTGAAGAGAAAGAGGTTCAATTAGGTTATAAGAGCTAGCGGGACAAGCATAAACTAAGGCCAAGCATTCGTAACTAATATTAAGTCTCTGTGTTATGAGTTGGGGGCTGGTGTTCCAGGAAACCCTGCTACAAATTATAATAATGCTATGTATGGTCTCCAGAGCTCAGGGGAACCCATCAGCAGCAAGGCCAAAGAGCAAGGAAAGCTGACGTGCAACTAGGTCGACACTGACGAATCGTTTTTCATGTCAACCCAGCTAACTGTCATCGGCACACACAACTCTGGCTGATAAAAATAAGGTAGATTCAAGGGAATGTAAGGAAAGAAGGAAGTGAGCCTTTTATGAACCCAAGGAAATGGCCAGACCACTGGTTTTCACGGTCAAGTGGCCCAGCAGGGCCGAGCTACCCAGGATTTTACTTCATCGCTGCACAGCGGACAACAGGCAGGGAAGTTCATGTGGTGACCTGACTACAAGATGGATGCCAGAGCGGCTTCCTCTCCAGTTCTTCATTCTTACTCTTTTTCAGGTTCTATGTCCCGTGTTTTGGGGGTTATGTCACTTAGGAAGAGCTCAGCTATCTTTGTGCTTAGCATGTGGATATGCTGGACCTTTCGCCTGGCAGTTTGGAGGACTGGGCCTTGTTCTGACTTTATCATAGCTACCATGTGAGTTTCACCAAGTCACTCGACCTCTTCAGACTGATACCCCGACCTCTCCAGTCTCTTCTCCTGAAGTCTTTCCCACCTCTAATATCTCATGCCTGCAACATTCAGTTCTTGCAGGCACTGTTAACGGGCATAGCTTTGCTGACGGTTGGCAGAACTGACATAAATAGCAAGTGTCTTTCTTTTTATCTAAGGGCATCTGTTGAGTGATGAGATTCTGTTGGAGTTGATGGGAAACACAGCTAAAGTAGAATACCATAGTCTCTGACAATGATGAGATTTAAATCTAATGTGTCAAATTAAACACGATAAAGCATTGAGGGAGTTTAATCCCAGCACTTGGGAGGGAGAGGCAGGTGAATCTCTGTGAGTTCAAAGCCAGCCTAGTCTATAGAGGGAGTTTCAGGACAACCAGGACTGTTTCACAGAGAAATCCTGTCGAGAGAGAGAGAGAGAGAGAGAGAAAGAGAGAGAATGTAACATTAAATCAGGCTGAGGAACATAAATAAGACAAAATACTGCAAAAGTAGGACTGTTGATTGAAAGTTTATTTGTTTATTTGTTTATTTGTTCAGGAGTAAAGGAAGAGGAAGGAGACACTGGTATTGATGAGTATCTGCTTTTCTGGCTATTTAGATGTTAGCTCATTGAGCCTGTAAAGAAGGTATTGGGGCACTCCCTTCTGTGGATCAAACAGCTGGGGCTCAAAGGGATGAAATTGCTTACGGCCATCAAGCCAGCTAGTTAAGAGGTAGAACTTTCTGAATCAAAGTGAGTGATTTTTCTAATCAACTCTTATATTTCTCACCCTCTATTATGCAGTAGATGTGTGGCAGGGGCAGAACCAGGGATGAGTGTGGTCCTGGTGGCATTCAGCATGGCACATGCATCTTATATAGCCAATCATGAGTAATGTCACATGAGGTATACATAAAAACAGGCTATAACTTGGCCTGGCTTAGCTCTAGAGTCTCCGGGTGAATTTTCAAGGCTTGTTGTAACTGACTATGGAGGTTCTTCAAGGAGTTTTACTCCTTTCAAATGACCGCCTCACACTATTATGGTTTGGGTGTAAAATGCCCTCCGCCATGTCTATGGGTTTGAACACTTGGACCTTAGCTGCTGACACTGCTTTCTGGAGGTTGTGGAGCTTTTGTGGTAGGAGGCGCAGCTGGCAGAGCTGGGTCACAAGAGTGAGCTTTGGAAGGGAATTGCCCAGCCTTACTTCCAACTGAGCTCTCTTCTTCCAGATCTGCCAAGATAGAAACAAGCCTTGCCACAACCTCCTACCAGCACAGACTGAGCCTCTCCAGTGGCCATGATGGCCCTGCCATTCTGGACTGCTTCCTCTTAAGCTGTTTCCATTTGATTTTTTTTTTAAAATGATCTGTTTTATTTTGGGTGTATGTGTGTGCCTGAGTATATGCATCACCATGTATATGCAGGTGCCTGTAGGGGTCAGAAGAGAGCATCGGATCCCCTGGAACTGAAATTGCAGGCAGTTATGAACCTCTCTGTGGGTATTGAGAATGGAACCCACATCCTTCGCAAAAGCAGCAAGTGCGCTCAGCTGTTGGGCCATCTCTTTAACTCCCTCTGTCAGATGTTCTGCAAATGACGAGGAAAGCAAGAACATGTGGTGATGTCTCTTTGGTTGCTGTTCTGTGTGCTCTTCAGACAGATGGGGAAATGTTGAAATCAGAGGGGTGCAGAGTAAAAACCAAGGCAGAGGAGGTTATTGCTAGAAATTCTGCTAAGGAAAGTCATCTTCCCCAAATCGACCTTTCATAGTGTGCTTAGATCTAAGACCTACTCATAAATAATGTCCCCATACCATCCATTCATTTTTCTCTTTTTAAAGGAATAAGAACCACCATGGTTTTTCCTGAAGCATAGGCACATATGTATCACGAACCCACTCTATAATCTGGCCCAATAACCGACTGTCCAACCTTCATTTGATAGACATGGAAAGTCAAGCCCAAAGATTTCACTGCCTTCTAGAGAGTTGGAAACAAAGGAGTCAATTGGGATGGGTTTCGTGACCTCAAATTTGTAGGATTTACTTCAGGCAGAACTGTTTCTTTTTTGTCTTGCAAGGAAGCAGAGAACAGTCCACCATGGCTGTTTGGAGTCTAGCATCTGGGTCTGTTTGAAGTTGAATGCCCATCAGGTGATCCTGAGCAAATGATCTAACTTTTGTGACTAGGATGTCTAGCCCAGTAATAACAACTATATAATAGAGATGTTCCATGGGCCAAATGGGGTAATGCACTCCCTCATTTAGATCACAGGCAAAGATCAAGGCTAAGGACCAGTTTCCATGCTACTGTCTTGCTCTTGCAAATAGAGCAGATGGCTGCTTGGTAAATTTGAATGAAGCCACTTAAGAAACTAATGTCCTTCTCCCTGACAGCAGGTGTTTGGAGAAAAGCTTCCGTCTCTGTGTGTTCAGCGTGTAGGTGGGAGAGTGCCTGGTATACGGCAGGCATCTGGAAATGCTTACAGAACGACGCTGAGTGTTACTCCCCAGCTAGATACAACTTACTCCTGCATTCAGTTCCTAATCAGACTCCAAAACAAATCAGGATGTGACCTCAGAGCAAAGGAAGTGCACCCTTCCCAGTTCCATTTGTAGGAGGTAATCTTGGAGCAAAAGTGAGTTTGATCAAGGTCTTTTGGACCACACGTTGGTGCGGGAGAATTGTCTGTATTCTGTCAATCATATTTTAATAAAACGCTGATTGGCCAGGCAGGCAGTATAGGCGGGAAAGCCAGGCAGGAAGTAGAGGTGATGCAATGAGAACAGGAGAATTCTGGGAAGCAGGGAGGTTCCTCTGCGATTCCTGCGCAGACCACCAAAGAGGCAACATGTAAGCTGTCACACTGAGAAAGGTACTGAGCCCATGTGGCTAACATAGAAAAGGATAATGGGGTAATATATGTTATAAGAGTTAACAAGAAGCCTGACCTAATGGGCCAATCAGTTTATAACCTAATGTAGACTCTGTGTTATTTTCTTTGTTGCTTGCTGGCTGTTGGGGTACTGGGAGGGACAGAAACCCCAACAAGCCAGCCCTCCATGTTACAACACGTCTTCCTTTACGTGTGTTAAAAGTATGCTTGGGATGGAGAGATAGATGGCTTAGAAGATAAAGGAACCTGCCAGCAGTCCTGTTGGTCTGACTGAGTTCAATCTCTGGAGCTCACGTGGTGGAAGAAGAGAACTGACTTTTGAAGGCTCTTGTCTGGCATGTGCACACACACACACACACACACACACATGCGTGTGTGCACTGATAAAGGTTCAGATAGATATTGGAATGCATGGATGAACCCCATTTGCTGTTTTTGCAAGATTTGATGCCCACAGTGACCAAGTCAAGAGGATAACACTTTTTACAGGACATTGTCATGACTATTGCTGTTAGTTCAATCCATCCATCCGTCCACCTGTCCATCCATCCATCCATCCATCCACCCACCCATCCATCCACCCACCCATCCATCCACCCACCCATCCATCCACCCATCCATCCATCCACCCATCCATCCATCCATCCATCCACCCACCCATCCATCCGTCCATCTGTCCATCCATCCATCCACCCATCCATCCATCCGTCCATCTGTCCATCCATCTGTCCATCCATCCATCCACCCATCCATCCATCCACCCATCCATCCATCCGTCCATCTGTCCATCCATCCATCCGTCCATCTGTCCATCCATCCATCCACCCATCCATCCATCCGTCCATCTGTCCATCCATCCATCCACCCATCCATCCATCCGTCCATCTGTCCATCCATCCATCCACCCATCCATCCATCCGTCCATCTGTCCATCCATCCATCCATCCACCCACCCATCCATCTGTCCATCTGTCCATCCATCCATCCACCCATCCATCCATCCGTCCATCTATCCATCCACCCATCCATCCACCCATCCATCCATCTGTCCGTCCATCTATCCATCCATACATCTATCTGTCCACCCACCCACCCACCTACCCAGTAAATTTTGTTAAATATTCACTATATTCAGGCCACAATTCTGAGTCCTGTTTGGTTAGCAGAGAGTAAGTGAGAAATCATACTTGTCTCTTGTGCACTTACGTTAACTACTTTTTAAAAACCAAAAAAAAAAAAAAGAAATTCATTAGAGAAAATAAGTTCAACAACATATAGAGATATATTTAAATAACATCTATTAACCAAAAAAAAAAAACCATGAGTTTCTTTAAATATGCTTGCTTAGACCCACGTAAAAGGGGAAAAGTGGCCTGAGCTCCTAGGGAACTAAGCATTTATAAAATATATTTTCCAGTCTTCCCATAATGTTTGCCTTCCTGGGAACAGAGACCAAACATTCTATTCCTGTAGATATCAGGGGCAGGAAAACTGAAAGCTTCGGTTCCGTCAAGTTGAAACGAGAAGGTGTGTGGAGGTTAGGCTGGCAATTATTTTAACTGAATAATGGGTGGTGTGGGGACGGGAGAGAAGAACATGGTCACACTTCGTGTGTTGAGAGCCACCTTTGTGGGGTGGAGATCAAGCTTTTCCGGGCAAGGTCATTTTCAGATAGCTGTGGCTGGTTCATCTCTCAGCCTTGAAGAGCAGCGACCCAGAGGACTCTGCACCTGCCTGGTCTCAGCCTGCCGTCATGCTGCAGCATTGCAGGGCAAACAATGCCTTCCAGATGATGCTCCCGGCTTGCCAGATTTCAGATAGCAGAGAACCCTCTAGGGCCACATCAGGCCCTTCATATACCTGGGGCGGGCCAGGAGTTGATCTACCCCCTATCGTGAACTGGGGAGGTTTTAATAGAAGAATATGTGAGATAATGATTACTAGGTTGGCTTTATATTTTTTTGTTTGCAAAATAATGGGGTTTGGGTTAAACTGAGGCAGGTGTGCGGATGTTCTGGTGAAGTCCATGCAGCCTCTCTCCCCCTAACATCAAACCATAAAAGACTCTGATAATAGTTGTCAACCAGCATCAATAATTGTAACAAGGGTCTGGAATATCAATCAAAGGAAAGACAAGCATTTTGATAGCATTAATCAGAGCTAGTCTCCTCCTGCAAAGCGCTCCAAAGCTCTTGGAGTGCTGCCTGCTCCTATTGTCTCCTGTCTGCTGCTTTTGACTCCCATCCACTCCCCCTTCCCCCGCTGTGGCCATCATGAAATTGGGGAATTAACTCCGAGCAGAGTTGGTCTAGTTTGGATGGGAAGGTAAATACAAATGGAGAAAGTTCAAATGATGGAGAACAAACACCCCGTGTTACTAAACATTAGCTGGCAAGGGTAACAGACACGTGCAGTGGGCAGCCATCGTGGATGGTTTCCTCTCCTGGCCAAGAGGAAATGGTCATAGACAATGAGGCCTCGGTATGTTTCTAGAAGGAATTCACATGTGTTTCCAATTTGAGTAGTCGGGAGCTATATGTTTAGGTTTTTTTCTTTCCCTTTAATAAACGTGTGTGTGTGTGTGTGTGTGTGTGTGTGTGGCGGGGTGAGGGGTGTCTCCACACAGAGGCCACAGGTCTACATTAGATACCTTCCTCTCCACCCACTTTTTTAAAAGACTGAACCTGGAGCTCGCCTATTGTCTAGACTAGCTGGCCAGCCAGCCCCCTGGGCTTCTCATGCCACTGTCTCCCAGTGCTGGATCGCAAGTGTGGAACCCTGGCTTTGTTATTGGTGTTGGGGATCTGAACTCAGGTCCTAACATTTACTCAGCTGCCCCAGCTGTAAGGCCTCTCAGTAACTCTCTGTTATCTGCTATCACTGACTCTGCTGGTTGCTTCCCATGCTTGGTTTTAATGATCCTCCTGAACTGAACAGCTCCCCATACCTCTTAGAGATTCTCTCTGTCTTTCACAGGACAAACCCTCTTTCGCATGCGTACTCATGGGGTCCACCTGTTTATTTAGGACTTCATTAGGCTGGCTACACAACAGCTAAGAGGGTGACTTAGAGATTTAAGTATTTTTAGATTGAAAATTTCCCTAAATCACCTTCAGTATTGCATCAACTGAGTTATTTTTATTTTTATTTTTTTAAGACAGGGTCTCACCGTGCAGCACTGGCTGGCCTGGAACTCACTGACTCCTGCCTCTGTCCCCCACCCAATGTGGTGATAAAAGTTCAACATGCCTAGTTTATATTCTTTTATAACTGGCTCAACTTGCATAGATTAAATATCTGGGAGTTTACCCAGCAAAAGGTGAAGCAGAATACTGGATCAGTGTATCATGTAAAAAGATTTTTAGCATTACATTTTTTTTTCATGGATTGAAGTCACTGAAAATTAGAAAAAATATTCATATGCCATAAACACATGCTTATAAATTTATATACTAACACAAAACCAGAATAAATGGTTGAAAAATTCGACCAGTGGCTGATTCATCTTAATGCTGTCAAATGTTCATTTTGATTAATATTTTTTTTTCTCTGAGTTGACTGACATTTTGTGGTAAATCATGACTTTGGATAGACATCACCAATATAAACCACTACAGACAACTCCCTGGAAAATTAATTGGTCAGCTTCTGCTGCAATAACAGATAACAACCTACATTAGAAATTTCACACATAAACAAATTATTATTCTTTGTTGGATAAGGTAACTAATTAATTTTTCAGGGATCTGTAAGTCCTGGAAACTTACTAACTAATGGTAAGTGAAAATGTGTTTGAATTTCAAGTGTCTGGATTTTTTTCACCTTTTATTTCGCAGTGAGGTACCCAGTTTCTCCAAGAGCTAATAAATAACCGACATCAAAACAGTCTAAGTTGGACCATGTCTTTTTTCAGTGTTCTTTTCCACACTATCAAAAGCCAGATTTTAGCTATGATGTGCACTCACACACACATTTTTGGATAGATCTTTTAAAGAGCAATTAAATAAGCATGAAAAATGTTGACCCCAAATTATACATACCTTAATTTGAAAAAGTCAAGGAACATACAGAAAACTAAAGCAGAGGCAGAAATGGCTCACTGAGCTTATAATCCACAATAATCACTATGTATAAAATCGTGTCTTCCTAAGACACTGTAGCTTTAAACATGATCAAGGCTTGTACATTCCCTTTCTCTCTGAGCAGCTGCCTTTGTCTCAGCACCCAACATGGCTCCTCTTGATGGCGCTTCCCCTGTTGTCCTGTTTGGGCAATTGGTGCCTTGGTGTCTTTGTTTCTCTGATTAGGTTCTGTTTTGTGAATGGCAAGTTTAGACTTTAAATCTTCCACCTGAATTATTATAAGAGAGATTTGGTAATTAAGTTCTAACAAGATTTAAATGATATTAAAAACAGTCAGTTAAAAGGAAACACAGCCTTGGGCTTTGTTGTAAATTTGTATAATTATTTTTAGTCCTCTGGAGGATGCATAATTATGTTTCTGTATTTATAAAAATACTGCCTCTGAGGCACCAAAATGAATTTTACAGTATGCTAATTTACATATTAATGTTACTCTTTGTATGTCGACATTTCTTTGGCTGTAAAGAAAGAAGATTTTTCTAGGAAATTTTCAAAGTTACCATGAAGCCTGCAAAGGCTCTTTGATTGGTAACTCTGGGGAAAAAAAAAACAATGCTTAGGGAGAAAGTTTGATTGTCTAAGAAAGAAGAAACTTGAGGCAGACTCAACACTAAACCTCGAGACTTAGAACCTGGGAAACCTGGAGGACCGTAGAGTGCTACCACCAAAAATAATATCCCATAGCATTTCCCCAGCACTGTTCATGCTTTGAGATCTGGGTTCTCTGTGTGTGTTAGTCAGCTTTCTAGTCCTACAAACCACCCAACCCAGTCAACTTAAACAACACCAAGGTTTAGTTTGACTTTCAGATTCGGTGGTTTTCATCCATGGTCAGTCGGCCTTCTGCCCCTGCATTCTGAGTGCTGGGATCATTGGTATGAGTGACCATGGCCAGCTTGAAGACACTTTTCTTAAGGAGAAATCTGGAGTATTCTTCTGGGGGTGCGTGCTTGTGTTCTTTGGGGACTTTTAGGATCGTGAAAAAGGCATGGTTAGGGCTGGGAAGGTCAGCAGACTTGAGTGAGGGTGTGGGTGAGACATGGCCTCTTTGTAGGCATGGACCTCGTGTTTGGTGGGTGGCATTCAGGGAGGGAGAAAGGCAAGTACACTGCAGCTTTCTCAAGAAGGAGTCTGTTGGGGGAGGTATTCTGGTATCTCAGAGCCTAAACTGCTGCTGTCTCTATAACTGGTAGACTGAGAGACCATTCTAACACTTGTGTCTCAGTCATGTTTCTATTGCTGTGACAAAAACGCGATGACCAAGGCCACATACAGAATAAAGGATTTATTTGAGGCTTATGACTTCAAAGGGTTAGAGTGCATGACCACCATGGCATGGAGCATGGCAGCAATCAGGCAGTCATGGGATTGGAGCAGCAGCTGAGGGCTCACACCTTAAGACACAACCATGAAGGAGAGAGGAGAGAGAGAGAGAGAGAGAGAGAGAGAGAGAGAGAGAGAGAGAGAGAGAGAGAGAGACTGGTGTTGTGGTGGCATGACTCTTTGGTTGGATTTGAGATCTGCTCCATGGACGAATTCATGCTCGGTACTATAAACCATGTTTAAAAACAAAAACAAAAACAAAACCCATGGCTGGGAAGGTTATGGGCCAGAGAGAAATAGGCTATTGTTGGCTAAGTAGATGCATCAAAATATCTTCTCAATATTTATATTTGTACTCATAGATTACTGCTCTCTCAATCTTGGTCAGGGGAGCATCTTTGCACAGTGGGTGGCAGTCAGTGCAAGACTGGCAGCTAGTCAAGGTGCTGAGTAGTAGTAACAGTTGAGTGATTGTTTCTAGCTGAGATCTCAATACCAACCCCATCAAGGCTCAGGGAACACTGAAAAGGTGGAGGAAGAGCTGCAAAGTAGATAGGACTTGCCTGTTACACCCGTGAAGGCACAGTTATACAGAAGGATGTGCAGCTATGGTTACCTACAAAAGCCCTTCAAGAGATCAAGCCCCTCAAAGTAAGGACATGGATGGGAGAGGGTCTCACGAGGCCCCACCCCTAGATGAGGAAATATTGGGAACCGATGGGCTGCTGTGAGAAGGGGAACCATTTTTCTCACGGAAATGGCTGTGATTGGTTGCCCACGGTCCAATGAAAGACCTACATCTGTATGCTTCATCATTTGGCATATGCATATTCTTTCTTGTTGCTTTATAGGTGAGCATAACATGACTTGATGGGACCAGGAAACTTCACAAAATTGACAGCATCAAATGACAGAGCAAAGATCTCACACCAGATTTGATTCCAAATCTTTTTCTTGAGCCATAGCTCTGCTTCCAGGGTTAATAAGGAGGCTGAGCCTACAGTATCTGTAGAGAGGAGAGCTAGGAAACTGGTCTCTGAGAAAGTGCCTAGAGACTGAAGTCCTGCCACGTTTCCCCAGAAGCTTGAGGCTGGAAAAGGACACTCACTGATTGCTATTGTCTGGCTGGGTCCCCTTTTGTCTCGGCAGCTCATCACCATTGTTCGGCCAGATGTCCTCTTGTGGTTGAAGAACCGAGGCTGGCCAAAGCCACTCAGAGGCTGATTATGATATGCTAATGAGCACCCGGTGCTGGATGCTAGGCTGGGCCTTCTTATTATGTAATAAGGAAAGGGCATTCAATAGTGGTTTTCATGTATTACCGAGGTCCTCCGCCGTCATCAGCATCCTGCCCACGTAGACCCTGCCTTGAACTGGTGGTTGTTTTACATCTCGAGATTAGTCAGCTCAAAAACGTTTGGAATACCTTCAATCCCTGCAAATTCGTTTGCCTTCTGACTGCAGGTTATTAGCGTGCTGGGGTTGGTGGGAGGAGAGCGGTGTGTTTTGGACAGAGCCCCCTCCTGTACTAGTCCTTTCTCCACTTTTAAGGCTAGCTCGGGACTAGGAAGGCCTTAGCCCGGATTCCTGATTCATTTCCCCCAGGCTCCATCCCAGGCAACTTGCTTGACTTCTCGGTCTCCGTTACACACTGTAAAAGAAAAATAACCATAATGACATTCACTGTAGAGTAATGCGACCCTGCGATGGTTACAGGCAAAGGCTGCACCTGTATCTTTCATCTCTCCGAGCCCAGGTGAAGGCCCTTTGTGAGTAGCTGTGATTGCTACTAATCCAGTCCTTAAACCAGTTCCAACCGTATTCGCTACATTTTAATTAGTAATGCAGAAGGATGTGGAGTTCTGGAACTAGGCTGATTTGGGGCTTACATTGCCCGAGTGTGGGACCCGGGGGACCATCCTGCTAGGGTGACCATCAGTCCCAGTTTGCCCTGGTTGGCAAGATTTTGAGAAAAGGAACAGTAATGTTTGGATGGAAAGCCTCAGTAAACAGGGCTGAGCCTGGCACCCCTCCGAGCACGTATTTGCCTGTGATAAAGCCTTCATTGCTGCTTTAAAGTTCAAATGCCAAAGCCCACACACACTTTACCTCCCCACGATGGAGGTAGGGAGGAGGCTCAAAGACAGGGCTGATTCTGTGCCTGTGATCTGTGATGTTGCCTGTGGGGACTGGGAAGGGAACCTGATAAGACTCTGGTCACCAGACATTTCCAACTATTTGAGACAGAATTAATCACTTTCCCCCCCCCCCCTCCGGAAGAACCTAGCAAAGAATAAGGTCTTAATTAAACTCCCCTGTATAGTTAGTTAACTTTCCTTTTTATGGGATATTGAGATATTGTTAATATAAGTACGATTGTTACATTATCAAAAGACAGTCGGTTGCTTGTGCTTCCTCCCCTGGTTTTAGGAAATCCTCGCTTCCTGTTCCCTGTAGCGGCGAACGATTCACACGTGGGAGGAGGGTGTGTGTGTGAGAGAGAGAGAGAGAGAGAAAGAGAGAGAGAGAGAGAGAGAGAGAGAGAGAGAGAGAGAGAGAGAGAGAAGGGAGAATTTAGGCACAAAATGTTCCATTTTTGTGTCCTTAGAGTTCCAGCCAGGAAGAGTTTCACTAGACACATGACTTCCTAAAGATGCTAGAAAAACGGAAGCATTTTGTCTAAACCCTCGGCCTTCCTGTGGATGAGGTATAAGGACCAGCTGATCCACAGGTGGGCACTGACTTTGTAAACCCTCCATTCTCTGGGTCACGCCCCTCTTAGGAGCAGAAAGGTTGGCCAAGTAAGAGGAGCTTGGCTAAGGGCCGGTTTTACGTTCTTAGGTCTTCAAGACATGGTAAGGTGGTAACCTCACTTGTCTCAGGCCACAGCAGGGCCTTGCAGTCAGGAATGTTTTCCCAAGGGTCCAAAACCAAACCAGAAGGAGTCGATTTCAGTCAGCTGCCAGTACTGAAAGCAGTTTCTGTTTGCATGCATACTGGTATTGGACTGATGGTACTGGCTCCTGACTTGAAAGGCAATTCTAAGCATCAATGATAAAAATGAAGATACACGAAATGTTGTCTGGGAAAGCTTTGATTTTTTTTCAGCTATATTACATAAGAAATCAGTATCCTCATGTGAGCTCTTGATTATTAAATGACAATGAAGGGCCAATCAGCATTATAAAAGTCTTTCTCGGCACTGAGTAGGTTTTTAAAAAATCTGTCCAGTACTCTGTATGGCCCAGGACTGTCTATTCTGAACAGGGCCACCATGGGGGTCACAGATGACCAGATCACCCAAACTCCAGCTTAGCTGACACATGGCTTCATCATATCGGAATACCATCTGGCTGGCTTTCTCTCTCCCGGGAGTTCAGCGTCATCTGACTGGGTGATGGATTAAGAGCATGGCACAGCCTCCCACTGTAATACATCAAGACCCAGCTCTCCTTTGAAGGTGAATTAGTCAAAGGATGGAGTTCCTGCAAGCTCCAAACCTCAAGGAGGGAGCTCTTTAATGATGGAAGGAAAGACAAGACAGCTGGTGGGAGGGCGAGCGCCAGCCAGGGCAGGAGTCCTCTTCGAAGCTGTAATCAGCATTTGAGTCACTGTTACCAGCTGAACTTCCGTGTGGTTTCACGCTTCTGAGGTGCGAATCACAACTTTGCCCAGCATCTCCACCACCAGCAGAGCATCTGGCTATAGCCAGGGTGTATGTTTTTCCATGTGTCTTTATAAAGGGCGTTAAGCCCACTTTTGCTGCAAGCACCCAGCCTCCCTCTCTTTGAGTTCAAGCACTCTCTTCTTTCCCCCTTCACACCCCTTTGCACCTGCTGCATGCAGAAAAGGGGAAGACTATAAAGCAGGGAAATCTTTGTCACTGTGTTCCACACAGGGCATATGCTCTGGGGCATTCATTCATTCACTCATTCATTCATCTGATGAGTTCGGGAATGTAGCATAGTCTCACTGTGTATCATTTTCAAAGTGCAGGGCTTAAAAAGGAAACACATTTGTAATGGTGGGAAAAGACATTCACGGTAGAGTAACACAGTAGCTCTGTGACATCATCGATTTGGCTTTTCTCCCATCCAGGTACTAACCAGGCCCGACCCTGCTTAGCTTCCTAGATCAGACGAGATCAGGCGCGGTCAGGGTGGTATGGCCGTAGACCTATCTGACTTTTCTCTTTAGGCATATGCTTATGGTCAAAAGATGGCTGCTGCATAGTAACACAGGTCGGAGGAAGAGAGAGAAGAAAGGACATGCCCTTTTGTTCTTAAGAGCAAAGAAAAAACTTGGAAGTTTCTGTACAGAATTGTGTCTGTTGTGACTAAGCCATCACTACTAAAGGGAAATTAGATCACCCTGAACAGTAGGGTGATCCCTTCCTCCCTCTTCTTACAAGGACATGGTTGATTGGAATGTTGAAAATAAAGCAAAGGGTTGGGCATTTACTGCTGGAAATGGGTTTTGTCCATCGTCAGCCTTCTAATCTGGGGACCAGGAGAAACCTCCGGGAGCCACCATAGGACGGGTTGTGCAGGATGGAGTCACATATTTCCCAGATCTGAACTTCCTCCGTCAGTTCCTGGGCAGCCTTAGACCAGCAGCCCTCTGCAGAAGAGATGCGTCCTGCCTACGGTCGGGCTCCCTTCGGGGTCAGCTGTGTCTTAGGACCCATCAAATCAGTGGCAGAAGAGCCTGGCCTCCTTCGGGCCACCCTGCTTCAGGGTTCCTGAGTACCATGGGCTTCATGCGTCTGAGTCACTCTGGGGTCTCTCTGTCTCAGCAGCTCTTAACTAGCACTCAGATTTGGATGGCAGCACTGTTATTCCTGTTGAGTTCAAATAGATTCACACTATTCAGCATTCAGAATAGCAGAGAAACCCCCGCTCTCTTCACAAGACGCGAACATCAGAGGAAGAGATTTCTACACGGCGAGAGCCAGACCCCTAAGGACAGCTTGTGCAACTAAATTGGAGAAAATGCGGGTATTTGAGAACTAGGAAATAATCATTGTCTCATCCCTTCTTCTTCTTTTTTTTTTTTTTGTTATTCCTCCTCCTCCTCTGTGACCACTTTTTAAAATTGCTCTCAGGAGGGCAAGAGTGAGAGTCAGTCTCCCTTCAAGACAGCAAGTGAGCCGCCATCTTGTTTTGAGGCTGGCAGGCTCTGTTCTTCAGTCTAGCTTTGTTTTTTGCTTTTGATTTTTAAGTTTTTATTTAATTTATACAGGGCTACGTCTGCACGTACACCTGCACGCCAGAAGAGGGCATCAGATCCCATTACAGATGGCTGTGAGTCACCCTGTGGTTGCTGGGAATAGAACTCAGGACCTGAAGAAGAGCAGTCAATGCTCTTAACCGCTGAGACATCTTTCCAGGTCTTGTTTTTTGTTTTTGTTTTTGTTTCAGGGCTCAGGATCAAGCCCAGGGCCTTGTGCATACCAGGCAAAAGCTCTGCTACCAAGCTGCACCTCCAGGCCTAAACACCATCTGGAGACACAATGTTCTTAACATTTGGAGTCAGATTTGTGCTGTTAGGCTAGGCATCCTGGTCAGAGACTTACTAGGGATCTGATACCAGCCAGGCAGCAAAGGAGGCAGGATTAAGGCAGAGGGTCTTTCTAAAGATATAGAGAGTTAGCCTTGAGACAGGTGTCATTTACACAACAGGAAGAATGATAGCAAACAATATGATTAATAACCAGTGGGGCCCGACTCACTGGGAGCCCTTCCATCCACTTCATAATGACAACAAAAGCTTCTGCTGGAAGTGATGCAGATTTGATTGTGAGTGTTGCCTGGCATGTCCTCAGCTGCCACAACACATTATGTTATTGTTTCTTGGAGATCTTGCAGAGGAGATGGAGCAGGAGACAAAAGACACACAGGATAAGGCTGATGAATATCTGCTTTGTTGTTTGGCTCCTAAAGACCCTGTGCACGTAGGTCAAGCAGGGACTTACTGGCAGGAGGGGAGGAGACGGCAATTACTGAAGAGATTTCAATCTCTGTCTGTCTCTAAGGGTGTCGTGACCACTAAATGAACACCCATTAAAAAAGTCAGTTTTCCTCTGTTCTCACTCATCATCTTATTTTTTAGTCAGGGCACCCGTGAAGAATAAATATTATTCTCAGGTAAACATGAAATCATTGTGAAAACAAAACTAGAAGGCTTTTACCCCAGATTGTCTGACGCACCTCTAGAGAGGAACAGGCAGAGCAAGTCGTGAGAGCATTTGATCACACCTGGCAAGGTGTCCCTTGGAACACGGCAGCCTCATGCTTGTCTTGTGTGACGACTGTCTGGGGCTTGAGTCGCAGCTCTTCTGATCTTTTCAGGGTACATATGACATTTCATGGCAACATAAACCGTCTTGGGAGAGGAGGAAAGATGACTATTACCTTCATGGGGGTGGGGACAGTAAAACCACAGTGAAATTTCCCCAGGGTTTTCCACATCCCTGTACCCTCTCTCTCCTTTCGTATATAATGGTTTCTAGCACATGTCAGACACCGAGGAGACAGAGGGAACCAAGCCGTCTTGATGAATACTTGTCAGATAGAGGATATAAGGCCTACAAAGAAGTTGGTTATACCAAACATGATGGCACATGCCTGTTATCTTTGCCCACAGGAGGGGCAGGCAGGAGGAGGATCTTGAGTTCCAGAGAGACCTGTCAGAGCTACTTACGGACCCCAATGTTCATAGGTAACTAGTTAAGAAATAATGAAGGAAGGCAAGGTGGAAGGCATTTAAGGTCTCAAGAGAAGGGAAGACTGTCAGTAGTGCAGTCCTGTGAGTGTAGGGACATCCCGGTGGAGGAATATTTCAGTACAAGACCCAAATCAGGACAGGACTAGGGAAGGAAGCCCCTCTTCTGCAGATCTTCCATCTTTTCTTGATTCCCCTGTTAGTCAGACCCAACCAGAACCCACTGATAAGAAGCCCCAGGTGACAGAGCTCGGAGAGTGTCTGTTATAGTTTTAAAAATGAAGGGAGAGAGGCGCTATGTGACAGAGCTCATGTGTAGGGTTTTTTTGGGGAGGAGGCAAGTGGAGAAAGGGGTGGGGGCAGCCTCCAGAGACAGACATGGCAGAAGAGAGAGAGAGAGAGAGAGAGAGAGAGAGAGAGAGAGAGAGAGAGAGGGCAGGCGGGGCCGCCTTTTATGAGGGGATGTAGCTCATGTGCTGTAGCAACTTAGCTGATGACGTTGTCAGGTCCCTGAGCAGGCCAGAGTATGTCCTGAGTGCATCCTGCCAGAGCCCCAAAAGGCAAGCTAGCATAGTATCTGAATGCTAAGAGTGTCTTCCTCCCAGATCCCAGAGAAAGGCAGAATCATCAGAACTAGAAATAAATTGAGAATCAGGCACACAGAAAATCTCCTCTGTCTTTTTAAGACCTTCCAGGATGGATCAACTCTGTGGCCTGTTGGAAATGTAGTATACCAACAGGTCAATTTGCTCTTTTTCTTGAGACTTTTATTTTTCCCTGAATGATTTGTTCTTTTCCTTCAGATATCTCATTTGTCCAATAGTCTTCAGATTCCTTAGCTTGATGTCTTCATTCTCCTGAAAAGACAAAAACAAAGCCTTTTCCCAACCCTAATTTTGGGGAGATTCTCTTTTGGCAAGTTATATCTAATCAAATGAAAAGCATTTGTTAGTATTATAGATTAGTTTAAACAGCCATGGTGCTCATTTCTTTTAACTAAGAGGTATCTCTTGTTCAAATCGAGTCTTTCTCAATTTTGATGGTATCCATAGCTTTTCTTCTCCTGTGGAAACAAAAGCAAAACCCCTTCTCCAACGTAACACATGTCCTGTTTTCCATTCTGAGGTCAGCACATCTTTAAAGTATACAGACTGATTTAATTCTGTAGTTTTTCTGCTTTCCAAAGTCTCGCTGCAGTTGCTGTTCCTTTCTCACTAGCATTTAGGAAATTCAAAATTAATAAACATTATGCAACCTATTTCTGGGGGTATTTATCATCCCTTTCTGTTTATATAACATATCCCTTAGAGTTTGTTTTGATCTTTCTGTAACTGGCTGCTCTGTAGAATTGTATGGAATACCTGTAATATGCTTTATATTATACTAAGCAAAATACTTTCATTTTCCTAGAGACATATGCTGATGTACTTTAGTTATCTAAATTCTACAAAATGGAACACATCCATCTGCCAGGTTTCATTCCTTTGAGAACCCTTTGGGTTACTTTCTGCAGGTAGTGGTGTTTGTTTGTATAAAGAACAAGTAGGACATTTTCTTAGAGTTTCCTTGACTTGTGCCACGTGATGGAAAAAGTCTTTTTAAAAAACTTTTGCTATTGATATGATGTTTTTTAACGAAATTCTGAGGCCTTCAGCACATTTCCAATTATTATTATTAATCAGTTTCTGTATTTCTTTGTGCTAGAGAACCTGGTAGACCTGTATGGGATTGGATGTGTGTTGTACATATGGGATGATGGCTGTTCCTGATTATACCTTGTAATTAAATAATAAGAAGTCAATTCTGTTTCACCTGGTGTGAATTCAGTGGTTTCAATATGCAAAACAATTCAGCATGTTGTGAATCAGTAACTGTGTTGAGAGATTCTTTAAAATCCTTTAGTACCAAGAGAATAGCATATCATTCTGACTTTTGGACAGAAACATAAGGGGTTTGATTAACTTTATTTAAATTTTCTGATTTGTTACCTGACTTTCTTGATTTATTTACATTAGTACAAAATGTAGAAGCTCAAGTTATTGGTGTATCTCATATAATGTGAGGAAGGATCCAATTAGTTCTCTTTATAAGTTGCATTCTCTTACTTTTGAAATAGTTGTTGCTAATCTCTCTTTAAAAATTACTACAAGTTCTTTGCCAAAGTTCACCTTCTTCCCATAATTTGTCAATTTCATCATTATTAAAAGATACTATAATTTCTGCTGAGTCAATTCCTGCTAGATGTCAAAGTCTCAATTTTCCTTTTAAAGTTAACTCTGAGACCTTTTCTACATAACTTTTTTAAATTAATGGTAAAAAGATCCTTTCTAAGATAATATCTTCCCTCTGCATTATAATTTCTATAAGGGAATGTTTGGAGGGTAATATGACCAGAATGCAGTTAAGATTTGGATCCATACCGTCCACATGTGCCTTCTGTAATTTCTCTTCAATCAAAGCCAATTCCCTCTCAACTTCAATTGAAATTTCCCTGGAGCTATTTAAATCCTTGTTACCATCTAAGGTTTTGTTTAAATTAATCACATCATCAGATTTTATCCCAATAGTGCACTGTATGTAGATGGGAAATGTCTCCTAGCAATCTTTGGATTAAGTCATTAAGAGTCTGCAATCAATCTCCCTTAATTTGTACCTTTTGGTGTCTAATTTTTTGTAAATCTATTTTAGAACCTAAATAGAATCTTCTCTTTGTGTTTTTTTAGGAGCAATTTATAATCTCCAGCAAGGCTAAGTTTTCTTTACTGTTTCACACATTGTTTTCTAAAGTATCTACATTTAAATCAGATAGCAAATTGTTGTACATGTAATGATAAGGTATAGATCTAGGAAATTGTTTATGTGTCATTTTCAATGACTGACTTACAAAATATTGGCATCAGGTGGGGCTATTTAACATTCCCTGCAGGAGAATCTTCCATTGATATCTTTTAGCAAGCTGAAAATTACTATAAATAGGCACTGTGAAGGTAAATTTTTCTCTGTCTTTTTCTTGTAAAGGTATAGTGAAAAAAACAGTCTTTTAAATCAATAGTTCTAGGAGGCCATCTTTTAGTTAATAGAGACGGCAAAGGAATTCCAGACTGTAGAGAGCCCGCTGGCTGAATCATCATAATAACAGCTCTTAGATCTAATACCATTCTCCATTTTCTAGATTTCCTTTTTAACAACAAATACAAGAAAATTCCAAGGGCTGGTTGATTCTTCAATTTGCTGAGTATCCAGTTGCTCCTATACCATCTGTTATAAACCCTGCAATTACTCTGTTGTTAAAGGCCACTGCACAACCCATACAGGTTTGTCCGTAAACAATTTTAAAAGTAGGGTTTTTGGTGTGTTTGAAATATTAGCAGCTGTTGTGGCCTGTTCTTGTTCAACCTGACTGGTTGGTAACTGTCCTTTATAATATCTCGAAATATTTTTCCCAGAAACATAAATTAATTTATGGTTTATTTCTAAGATTGGGGGAATGTTAATCTGAATATTCCATTGTTGTAACAAATCATGTCTTCACAAATTCATTGCTGTGTTAGCCACATATGGTTTTAATATTCCTCTTTGTCCTTCTGGCCCTATGACATTTGACCCATCTTGCACTCTGCTTTATGTGAGATAAAGTTCCAGACCCTAGAAACTGAATGATTATGTCCTAAAGAGGCCAATTTGGATGTCAAGATTCTGATGAAATTATTGTTACATCCACACCTGTGTCTACTAGACCCTCAGTGACACAACATCATTTGTTTGTATTTTTAATTTTGGTCTTTGTTAATCTATAGAAGTTTGCCAAAATACTCAGTTTATGGTTTCTTCTGAATTTTCTGTTCTGTCTTCTATAGCTGTTCTATTATCCAGAGCAGTATGGTGTCTTACAATAGACATTAGGTTCTTTAATTGCTCTGGGAAGGAGTTTCCTCTACAATGGCAGGAGACAAGTGAATAGGATTTGGCATAGTGGCCTGTGAGAGTCCCCTTATGGAGTTTCCCAAGGGCAAAAGATTACCTTAAGTATTCCTCATTGACTTATATTTATTAGTTCATTGCCTGCCTTTGCCATACCTCCTGCATAATCCAGAAGGAAGGGGCATTCTGAACAGATTATTCTTAGAAAAAATATTGTTTCTTGGAATGCCCTACATAATACTTTTATCTTGTTTACCACAATTTTAACATTTGACATTTCAGTTTTCCCTCAAATCTCTGGAAATCACTTCTCTTATCCATGTATCATCATGGTCATGAGATTCAATATTAATTTTATCTCAAATCTATTTCTCCAAAGGTGCTAACCCTGCCTTTAATTGGCCTGATTATCCTTTTGCATAGAGAATTGTCATTTTCAAAAGCCAGAGATTCAATTATTATTTGACTAGTTTTTGGATTTGGTATCATTCATTGACTGCTGATGTCAATCTTTGTAAGAAATTTGTAAAGTCTTCCCTGTATAACTTTAGTAAATGACTCAATTTTCTTTCCTATTTCTCCAATTATATGCAAGCATTCAAAATTGCTGTGTGGCATAAATCCACGGTGTGGTCATTATATACAGCTTGACTTTCTATAGTAGCATAATCTCCTTATCCACAAGTTTGATCTTGGGAAATTTCCCTACTTCTAGCTTTACTCCATTGTTAATAATCTTAGCCTCTTCTCTGAACCACATGCTCCATTGTCATTGTGGACATGGCTCTAAAACACCTTCAACCAATTCTATCTAGTCTTTAGGGATATTTCTATTCCAAACTGATTATGAGTTTAACATTTACTTTATAAAAGGTGAATGCATGCCATATGAAACAATTGCTTTGTTGAATTTCCTTAAATCTAACATTGGCACAGGAGTTCAGTTAGCTGAAACAGAGCCTCTGTCATTTGACAATTCCTGAAAGGTTACTGGATATATTAAGGTTGGTTGTCTGAAAACTTTAGGTTGTTCCTCTCTGTTCTTATACTGCAGTGCTGAAATTGACTCTCCATTAAATTTCTCTGTATGGACTTGGATATCTCTGTGACCTGCTTTATTAAGTTTTTCTGAGGCCCGTATCTTAGCACTCAGGTTAATCACCTTTTTTTAGTATTAGACAACAATGATAAAACTGATGTTTACAATTGACATTACATAAATCCCATCTAAATTAAATATCCTCTCCTTAGTCATTCCACTTTCAAAATGTCTAGTATATTATCATACAGAGACCCAAATCCCTCCATTGCAAAGGTTTTCCCCATTTTCTAATGTGGGGGAAAAACCCCTCTTTCTTTTAACTAATCCCTCCCTTTAAGAATTCCCAATTATTTTACCAAGTCTACCGACAATGTTGATGAAGATGCGAGACTTATTGCTGCTGTATAGAGCAGTAAAAGCCTGACTGGATTTCATGGCAGCTACCTAGTTTAGCAGAAGCCTGAGAAGAGGGTTCAGGGGGGTTCAGGGAGAGCCCACAACCCATGGGAGGGAGGGAGGGAGGGGAGAAAGGGATGGAGAGAGAGAGAGAGAGAGAGAGAGAGAGAGAGAGAGAGAGAGAGAGGGAAGGAGGGAAGGAAGACTGTCTGAAAAACGCACAGGGGATTGTTCAGGAAAGGCATGTGTGGTTTCTGGTTTTGAGTTGCCTAGAGACGGAACCAGGCAGTCTAGGGCGGACGAGTCCTGTGATATTAGGAGCCCAGGTGCTTCTGGAGCTTAGGTTACAGCTGGAAACTGTTTCAGAGAGGCTACAACGGGAAAATTCCCAACTTCTCAGAGGCTTGAGGAAAAAAGAAAAGAAAGCCTAGCTGGGGAGGGGGGCTAAAGCCTCCCCCCACCTCCCATGCAGCTCTGGCAGGAGCCCCATGTGCAACTCAGGCCTGTGCCAGTTTCTCAAAAGCCACAGGCAAACCACTTTTTCATGAATTCATACCCCAAACATTGGGCACTAAATGTAACACGAATAATAAAAACCCAGAGACAGATATTGGGGTTCAACCTGAAGATCAGAACAGCAAAACATCCAAGCCACTAGAGAGCTCTTACCACTTTGAACTATTCAGATGGAAAGAGAGCAAGTTCCTGTCTCATTCTGTCTTATATTCCTCTTTAGTGCTAGGATTAAGAGCATGTACCACCACCACCCCAGCCTCTATGGCTAACTAGTGTGGCTGCTGGGATTAAAGGTGTGTGCCACCACTGCCTGGCCTCTATGACTGACTCATGTGGCTGTTTTTCACTGACATTCAGGCAAGCTTTATTTATTAAACTACAAATAATATACCACTACAGACCAAGACAATTCATTAAAAAGTAGTATTTAATTGGGAGCGTGTTTATAGTTTTGGAGGCTTAAACCATTATCATCATGGCAGTGAACAGGGCAGCATGTAGGTAGACACAGTGTTGGACAGGTAGCTGAGAGTTCTACATTCTGATCCATAGGTAGCTGGGGGAGAGAGAGAGAGGAAAGAGAGAGAGAGAGAGAGAGAGAGAGAGAGAGAGAGAGCTTCTGAAACCTCAAAGTTCACCCCAGTGACGCAGTTCAACAAGGCTGTATCTACTCCAAAAGACCACACCTCCTAATCCTTTTAAATAGGACTTTAATTTGGTTCCCAGAACCCATGGCAGGTGGTTTACAACCATCTGTAACTCTGGTTCCATGGAATATGATGCCCCCTTCTGATATTTTTTAGTCACTTTACACACACACACACACACACACACACACGGGTAAATAAAAATAAAAATGTATATATTTAAAATTCTTTATTTTGTGTTCTTCATTAATTCAGAGCTTTTCCAACTATTCTAACTGAGTGACTTTTTCTATAGTTGAACAGTCAATTCTACATTACCTTTGCACTGTTCATATAACACTGAGGTTTGAATTGAGGGAAGATGTCACCTAGCTAACAAGAGTGGCCTTCTAAGGGATCTTGAGACTCAGATGAAGTGTGGTAGATTTTGAAACAAAACAAAACAAAACAAACAAACAAAAAAGCTGTCACATAGCATCCTCAAAATACCCAAGTGTTTTTTTTTGTTTTTTTGTTTTTTTTTTAATGAATTTCTCTCCAGGGTCAGAGAGTGGTAAATGTCATGGTGGCAAGCTGTCCTCTGTGGAGTCAGAGCCCTGCCAGACCCAAAGGACTCTTAAGCATGTGAGCTGAACCCCGCCGAAGCGCACCATTAGAAACCCTTACAAACAGGCTCCAGACCTGTACTGGCAGCTCTGCGGATTCCCTGCAGCCTCGTTGGACATCAGGAGTATTCTCTGGCACATGTGGGCTTTTGTCATTCTGAGGTTTATTTTGCTGATTTTCCAGACTGGGGCGATAGAGAAATACTTGATTGGGCGGCTCTGACTCTTTCAGCCCAAGTTCCCACAGTACCAACAAGATTGCCTTTTTGCTGAGGTTTGTGGGAGAAAGGGAAGGTTTAAGATGGAGATGCATCCCTACCTCGAAGTGAAAGCTCCACACAGAAATGCTCGGAAGGGGAGGTACGAGGTGCTTGCAGATCTGCAGATTTCCCCGTAGTTCCTTGCAGAATACACAAAACACAAAACCCCAGATTTCTAGCTTTTATCTTTGTCAGAAATAAGGGCAGGCCCAATATTTAACCTTGTAACAAACGTCTAGTTCAAAGAACCCGTACTAAATGTCAATCAGGTTGTTTTAAAATCTAAGCGAATCATCAACCAACTCTGTTTGTGCAGCCTTGCAAGTCTAGATAGTCTCGGTATATCCCAACTGCATGTGGACCGTGGATTGTGATTTTGATGACCTTGACTATCTGTCTCTAGAAAAAGCAGGTGTTGTATTTGACTAGACAGATTTCCATGTGTGGGTATCACTCTTCAGGACCGGTACCCCCGTGGGCTGTCACCCTCCGCACTCTACTTTTCCGAAGCAGCCCTTCTGACCCACTAGGCTTGCCGTGGCTTATGCTGCTCAGACATCCGGGCATGATCCACCCTGTTTCCAAAGCTTCTGTGGTGTTATTGGCATGTTAATTATTACAGCCAATGATAAAATGTGCAAAACGGTCTCCCCCCCCTTAATGACATAAATAAATGAAGCAATTAATTTTACACAATAAAAACAAGCAATACAATAACTTACAAATTTGGAGTTTCTTCATTATTACATCAACTTGCAAAATGGAAACATGTAATTTCAAAAGGCTCATAAGTAAAAATGGAAACACAGCTGATGCCACATCCGCTTGTGGGCTGCAGAATAATGTGGGGATTTCGCGCAGTGCGGAGCAGTCAGCATCGTTTAGGCACACCAGGCCAGATACATTTCGAAACTATAAATCTGCAAGCCGTCCCAGTGATCTCAGCCTTTTAGGTGCTGTAATGAAAAACAAAACAGCTTCTCGTTGCTCCTCGAGATGAGTTTGGCATTCTCGGAGTTACCTTGCTTAGGGACTCTCAGCTCCTCTTTCCACTTCCCCGCCGCCGCAGAAGCTGGAAGCCTGTGATTGATCTTGTAACTCCAATATCTCGAGGGAGATAAGTAGGGAAGCAAATTCCCCGAGAGGCTCGACAACAGTGTTTAAAATGAAATGTGCCGACGCCAGGCCTGACACACTCTATTGCCCACCGTCTTTGAAACCGTCAGTTTCCAGGCTGACATTTGGTGCTGTGTGTTTGTTTGGGGGAGTGAGAAAAGTAACACCTATTTTCCTTGACATCTTGTGCAATTTTACGAGTACTCCGGGCACCTTCCCCGCTTTGCATGGAAGATGTATTTACGCAGTTGTCAGGATGACGGACAGGGGAGCGAGCGGTAGGACAGAGCGCTGATCTTTGCTTGTTATTACATACAATAGCCTGGTAGGAATCGTGATGTGTTGGTGAGACAAACTGTGTCCCATTCTGGAACATATTAAGTTTGTCTCCAGGACACACATGACTTCGCTAGGGTGACGAACCTCATTCATAATAGATGCTAATCTTTCCAGGGCTGGCTGATGACAGAACTTCCTGCCCTTCACGGAATTAGAGCTGGGTTTTATCAAAGGACTCAAACTGCCTGCTAATTAGACTAATTCCCTTCATCATGAATTATTTATTTCCATTGGTAACTGATCACTGTGACATTAATGGGTTCTGCTCAACTTGGTTTCATACCAATACACACTAGGAGTTAAACGCTTTTAAAATTCCCGATACTTCCCTCTAGGTCAAGTGTATCTCTAGGATTTGACAGATTCGATGGAGCTTCAATGATTATGTTTTAGGAACAAATAAAATGGGATGGAGTTGCAGATTTTGTTTAGATAGGAAAACAAATCCATTTCTTTCTCTGCTCAGGTGTCTCCTTGCTTGGCCGGAACATGTCATCTTAACGTTGGGCTGTATTCTCCGAGCTCCTGAGAATTTTGTCAAGGTCACACTAGTACGTGAAGTAGATGCAATGTTAGCTAGTCAGATAGAGGTATTTTACTCTTTATTAATGTCATTCGATACAAAATTAAGAATGTTAATATCTTGTTTACTTATTTATAAGTGCTTTTTTTTTGAGACAGTGTTCTTACTATGTAGCTCTGGCTAGCCTGGAACTAACTATGTAGAAAGGGCTGGCCTCAAAGTCACAGAGATCCGCCTGCCTCTGCTGCTTAAGCACTGGGATTAAAGGTGTACGTGCCACTGGGATTAAAAACTGTATTTTATCTAAGAGCCCTGTGGTGCACCTGTTAACGTCTAAGTTGCACACAGAGCAGACTTCTCAACATATTGTCAGTGTGTCACCCATGTCCCCCGGGGCCACAGAAGCGCTGCTGCCAGAATCACAGCTTTCCAGGCCTCCACTGACCCATTAGAACCTGAGAATGGTGCCTCAGAATCTGCATCATCAACCCATAGCTTGACACGGTGGCATGCACCTGTAATGCTGGCACTCTGGAGGCTGAGGCGGGAGGATATGGGGATTGAGACTAGACCAAGCAGAAGTAAACAACCCACACAGGCTGTTTGACTCTTGGATAGTGGAAGAGTTGCTGACATTGGCTAGGCATGAAAAACAACAACAACAAAATCCAACCCACCGAACAAACAAACAAATAAAAAAATGAATAAAAAAACCACCCTGAAACTGGTCAATACTTTCTCAGGAACACTAAGCTGGCTGCCTATAAGGGACAGAGGCCCCGTGCAGGGCTAAGGAGGCTTCTGGAGTTATTATCCACACACAGACAAGTTGCACCATCTGCATGGGGTGGCCATTAAGCCAGAGCATCAAGGCAGCCTGTGAACGTCAGACCCAAGTGTCAGGCATCACACCTTGCTCGGGGACACGATGGGCAAAGATGTCAAGGCAGAGGCCCTCGCACTCAGTGTTCAGAGAGGTAATTGGAGTCAGATGGAGAAGCTGCAGCGCACACCCTAGGTCCATGTCCACGGTAGACACTTCGGTCATTATTGAGAGGATCATGGGAGATGGGCAGGGGGAACAAAGTGGAAAGGAAGCCAGATAATGAGTGGTCAGTGGAGATGAGGTGACAGACGCAGAACAAAGGTGCCACGCAGTCCACAGGGTGGTATGTCAAAACCACAAACAGTTGTAGTTTCAAGAGCAGCTAGGTCTCCACGCACATCCCACGGTCGAGAAGACTGTCTCAAGTGGCATGCGCCTGTGTGAGCAGGGGCTGTGCTGCCAGCCGTCGTGGGTAACAAGGAACAACATGCTCACCAACTCCCTGCAAATTCCATCACTTTTCTTCTTCTGTAAAGCATAGGGAATCTTTCAGATTTTCCAGGGCACAGCAATGCTGCGTGTGAATTAAAAAAAAAAAAAGTCAAAGACACAGAGAGCTCTATAACCAAGGGAGTATGTTATAGGGGTTTGATTCATGGCTGCACGGTCTGCTGTCTTATTATTGCCAGGAATATACATTCATAGATCAAATAGTTACATATGAAGTTTCCGCCAGGTTCCTCATACCTATTCTGACAAAATCAGGCTACTGAAAGTCTACCTGAAGGAATTATGGATTCATGAAGAGTTTCACACACTTTCTCAACTATTTTTGTGAGCAAGTGGCTCATGGTACCCCAGGTCACAGATACTATGAGGGAAAGCCGGGCATATTGGGCTGTTGGTGAAGGGAGGGAATTTCAAGTGTTTGTTCCCTTTCCCAGGCCCACATCACAGGCATTCAACTGTCTGCTGCACAGAGACAACCCACACCCCTATTTACATATGTTTAAGAAAACCTTGGGGGCCATTTCAATAGCTGACACCCCTCCTTGAGCCACTGGTATTTAACGCATCTTATTGATCGTCACGTGTCAGTTTACTAAATTGCTTTCCTCTCTCCTCACCCCCCTTTTCAGCCCATCTATGAGTCACACTGCAGCTGGAGTAATTTTACATGGAGAAGTTCATTCATGTGTTAATGTCTGGTGTTTTGAATGGATCTCACTGGCAAACCGTCTACAAAGCAGAGTTATCAGTTAGATCATAGAAATAAAGATTTTTTTTCTAAGAATAATAAAAAATATATATAAAGCTATCAAGGGCTGCTGGCTAGGGATGGCAAATGTTCCCAGGAGACTCTGGCCTGATTGCATCTGCTGGTGTTCATACCAGCTCCGGAGGAGATCTTCAGGAGATGCACCGGCTTTAAGGTACACGGTTTCCAGTGGCTTTGGGAAATCACGCCCTCTGCCCATGTCTGAGATACTTTCTAATCATCAAAGAAGTCTTCTTTACTGGTTTTGAATTATACTTTTATTCAGAAACTCTTCACAATGTTCAAGACTACGCAAATAGACTTGCATGAGTAAAACCAGACAATCTCAGGAGTCATCCACCTGTCTGCAGGCCACAGTCCCAGGACAGAATGTGGAGGTTTTGTCATTAATGCAATGTTCAAAATAGTGACCAAGAGAAGCCATTGGGTGGGATTTGAAGTCTGAAATGCAAATAAGGTTTCAGTGGGGTTTCAAGTCTGGAGTATCATGGCAGCCTCAGACACCTGAACGGGGGGGGGGGGGGGTAGTAACTAGGATTACAGATGGCACAGCTTCTGAATTCCATCCTAGTGATGGACTAACCATCAGATGACAGCTGGGATCATCTGGGTTACCCAAGCAAGCACATTCAGTCTTTCAACATTTGGGAGGAACTCCCTAAAGTTACACGTTTCTTGTTAGGCAAGCAACTAGAGGCTTTGAGTATTGAAAGAGAAACTTATCAATTACAAGTTGATCGGGGCTTGAATACTTAGAGGAATCTAAATATTTGAAGGAATATTTGGAGGAATTTGCACCATCATTTTTTC
Organism: Myodes glareolus; assembly: GCF_982192425.1. Lineage (NCBI taxonomy): Eukaryota > Metazoa > Chordata > Mammalia > Rodentia > Cricetidae > Myodes > Myodes glareolus. The sequence goes on from NC_142046.1 coordinate 53,509,871, forward strand.
TGGTCCAAAACGAAAAACAAAACTCAACATAACCTGATCAAAGCAAAAGTAGTTAAGTTAGCCTGGCAAGGAGTCGTCTTTCCTGAACTTTCTCTTCCCCTTTGCGCTAATTAGCCAATCACGTCAGAGTGTGAAGTCATTCCCACCAATGGGATAAGAGGCAGTCACCACCAAGGTCAAGAACAAAAAACTGGAGCCACTTTGGCTCGGGTGCTTTGCTAGCCCAGTTTGGGTTCAGATTTTAGGCGTTCCTTGGACTTGTTCCCTTTTTGGACACGTCATAGAAACCAGATTTGCTTTTCCGTCACAAGCAATCAGGAAACTGGACAAATTCTATAGACAATTCATACACATTGGTTAGAAGAGCTCGGAGCTCCAATGTTTGAAAGACAAAGGTGAAATGGTAGGTTCCATCATCAGCCTCGGTTTGTTCGCACAGAGAGTTTTCAGACCACAGTGTAAGGAGGGACTCAACCCAAGTAGAGCTGATGTACTGAGAAGGAGCCCGGGAGGCTGAGGATCCTGTTAGCTAAAAAGTGCACCTTCCGGAGGGGAATGCACTTCACAGAAACGAAGCCACATCAATCCACATGACCGGCCCTTGAGTCTTTGCCTGCTACGGGGCTGAGCATGCATGGGATAAAGATTCCCAAAGCCAGAACACATCATGGCCGGGGACTTGCCAAGCTCACAGAGCAGAGGACTTCTAAAATATTAGCCATTCAGCCCAGAAGCTGAATGATCACCCAAAGTATTTGATCAAGTCCATAGCAGATGCCTTTAATAATAAAACTGAGCAGCCCCTGCAAGGAACCGGTACCACATGTGGCCTAGAAAAGCCAAGAGATGGGTCTGGGGAGGATCAAGCGGAAGAGCAAGTAGCTTATTTGTCAAAGCAAAGTCCATACCACTTAAAGAAAACAAACAAACATCCAGATATTCAGCAACATTACATTCCTAATACCTAGAATCCAAAGTATGAGAAAAACCACCAGACTTGCTACAAAGAAGAAAAATGTAACCCATAATCAGAAAGAAAAAAAAATCAGTGTATAGGCAGAGGCAACTTCTGCAGGCAGAACTAGCAAGAGTGATGTTAAAATAGCTTTTAAATTTTTTTTTTCCAGACAGTTTTTCGCGGTGTGGCTCAGGGTGGTCTCGGATTCCCCCATACAAAGATGCTTCCACACTCATGGTCCTTGCTGTCCATTCACGGTAGCCAGGAAATCAGCCTAGATGTCTACTGACTGATGAACGGAAAATGAAAACAGGCTACATACATACAACTAGATTTTATTTGGCTGCAAAGAAAAATTTAATTTGCAGAAAAATGAATGGAAATGGAAAATATAGTGAGACACCCCCCGTCCTGCCCCCCCCCCCAACAAAAGCCATTGCATTGCCGTGATAAACACCGTGACCAAGAACAACACAGGGGAGGCAAGCTTATCTGGCTGACAGGTTACAATCTGTCTTTGAGGGAAGCCAGGGCAGGAACTTAGCTTGAACCCAGAGACGGGGAAACAGAGCAGAGAGCGTCAAGGACACTGCTTACTCCTGCGCTGGTGCTCAGCCCACTTTCCTGTACACCCAAGACCACCTGCTCACAGGTGGCTCTGCTTGCCCACGGTGACCTGTGCCCTTCTCCAACAATTAGCAATGAAGAAATGCTCCTACAGACACACCCATGGGACAATCTGATGGAAGAAACTCCCTGGCTGATATTCCCTCTTTCTATTTTTTAAAATTTTTTAAAATTTTATTTTGGTGTTTTTGAGACAGGGTTTCTCTGTAGCTTTGGCACCTGTCCTGGAACTAGCTCTTGTAGACCAGTCTGGCCTCGAACTCACAGAGATCCGCCTGCCTCTGCCTCCCGAGTGCTGGGATTAAAGGTGTGCGCCACCACCGCTCGGCTGTTCCCTCTTTCTAAGGTGTGAACTTGGAGATGAAGATCAGCTCTCACGGGCACAGGCACTCTCACCTGTGTGGATTTTAGCTGAAGATTTTAGATTTGGATGTTTAACTTGGAGTGTCTGGAGAGGTCAGGAGGTCAGAGGAGCCCCTGAGAAGGGAGACGGGAAGAGGAGGCCTTAATGGAGCAGAGGATGATAGAGTGAACCTAGTGAGGGGCAGCCCCAAAGGTTAAGTGTTTAATCAGGGATGGCAGTATTCGGGCTTAATTGTAGGCTAGGTTACCCCAACTAAAGATGACCGAAAGAGCCTTTTGGGAATTCGCTATTTTGTAAGCTAATTTTAAGAAAACCAGAGTGTTGTCTGAATGGAGGTATTCTGCATGGGTAGACAATGCTATTTCCAGAAGACATAGGTCATTAAGTCAAAATCTTTGTTTTAGTTGCGGGCTACTTCCCGCAAGCTATTAATCAAGGTACTCCAGATCACCCCCCCCCCCAAATAACACAGGCTGTTGTCATTGCTCTTGGTCATCCCCCATAACTAGACGGAGAGACCCAATTAAGGAAGTCAGGTAAACTCTGGTTGCAGGTCACAGAGGAAAAAAAAAAAAAGCTGAAACCGTCCTGGAGACTTCTGGCTGGAAGGTGCTACCCAGACTGCTGGGGAGGAAAGATAGCAGCTGTCCTACAAGCAGTGGTTCCTGCATGCTAGAACTCAGAATTCTGCCAGGCAGGATAAGCCTTCTGAGGAAATAACGGCGTCATTGGTAAGGGGGAATCAGCTGCTTTCTGATTAGATTTGAGGTCAACGTCACTGGAAGGAACTCAAGCCTGATTCTTTAATCCCGATCAAAAGCCCATGGCGAGGGAGGTCAGAGGCCCTGTCGGGTGACCTACTACTGTTTGGTTGGAAATGTTGTCAAACTGCCTTCCAAACATTTGAGTTTATAGAGTGATTAATGCTGCTCTCAACTTTGGTCAGAGCAGGCTGAGTTTGCAGTGAGCAGTGATTAACGCAGAGACTCGTAACTTGTGTAAGAGCTGAGAAGAAAGGATGCCGAGAGCTCACTAAAGGTCCATCTCTGTTAACCCCACCTTGCCAAGGGCTCAGGGACTCTGGAGAGGAGGAGGCAGGCTGATGTAAGAGCTAGAGTCTGGGGAAGACTGAGGAATGCTGTCTCCCAGATGTGACGTAGCTGTTGAACTTGTGAATTTGCGGGGGTTGTGGTTACTTGCACAAGACCTGCAAACATCTGCATGGATGGGAGAAGGACTCACAAGGCCCCACCCCTGCAGGGGAGCTATTGGCTGTTGATGTCCTTTTTCTTTAAGGATGTGGTTGCCGGTAGATTGCCCATGTGCCAGTGGATGGTCTTCTAGCCATACACACTCAGGCAGCACTAAACTGGAGTCCATGTGGAAGGAGGAGGAGGAAGAGGAAGAGGAAGAGGAGGAAGAGGGAAGGGGGAGGGGAGGAGATAAAAGTAAAACGGAATGCGGTGGGCTATTATCAAGTTATACTGCTTACGTGTATGAAGTTGTCAGAGAATAGAAAATATTTCAAAACTATTCATGTGAACACCGGGGCTTTTGTTTTGATATAAAATTGGGGACAAAACCTATTTCTAGAAATAAAGGGGAATTTCTGTGATGCTTCGAGAAGTAATTTGCCAAGGAATATGAAATCCTAAATATGTGTGCCCTCAATATCGGAGCTTTAAAGACACAAAGCGACAACAAAGAAGGGAAAGAGACACAGTTACAGATGGCCGTGGGAGCCGCACTCTCTGACACTAATCAAACAAATCCTCAGCCATACCAGCGAGCAATCTGACTGATTGTTTATACAGATGTTTACAGACCATTCCACCCAACTAGAGCAAAGTATGTATTCAACTGTAGATCTTTTTTAAAAAAATCATCAAAAATACACCATGTGCCTGGGCTATAAAGTTAATATCAAAGTATTGAAAGGGATTATAATTATGATGAACGTGTTCCCTGACCACAAGGGAATTAAGTTCAGCATCAGTACAGACAGAAGTTGATATCTGTCCGCTAGACCCAGCAGCAACTTTAGTGATCCTCTCTGGTTCTGGGGCAGATATTTTTGTGCCTTACTAGGACTTTCTTTAAGCAGCTGCTTTGAAACTGCCAGTCCGTGCCTGCCAAGTTCACTTCCACCGCCCCGTGGAGCTTCCAGCATCTCATCTCTCTGAGGGAGAGTCGTGAGGCCCGTTCTCCCGCTGTCCACAGAGCAGGTGCCCAGTGCTAACGACAGCCTGGAGATCTGATGTGAAGACTTGATGTTCTGGTCTCCAGGCTCAGTCCTGGCTGCCTGCACTCTCTTCACTCCTCCCTGCAGGCAGGTCTCAGAAGAGCAGGCAAAGTCCTCGAGTCTTTTGTCCCCAGCAGAGAGCTGTAGCCTAGACATGAAAATAAGCAAGCAGTCCTCAGGAGTGGCGTGGCAGACCTAGGCAAGTCAGGACAGGCCAGCAGGACTCGGAACATCTAGCCTTCTGTTCAGCTTTTTTTTTTGTTAGCTTTCATGGATGTGGGTTTATTTATTTATCTCAGAGGACCGGGAACATCTCCTGAAATGATTGCTGGGTTTTTAAACCCACTTCCATGGGAAGCAACAGACAGAAGCAAGTAGAGGGGAGAGGACTCAGATTAAAGTAAGAAGGGCAAATGGAACAGGAAACACTAAACAGGAGAGGGCCACTGAGCGGTACAGTGTCCTTGGAAGCTGCCGTATCAAGCTCTGCTTTTTAACTTGCTGGGAGATGGCCAGCAAGTTTTTATTGTCTCTGAGCCTTGGTTTCCATCCTCAGAGAACAGACACAAGCGCACATCTTGCCAAGTGTATCCTAAGTTCAGGAAGCAATACACAGGATGCATTGTGTACACATGCATGCAAGCAATACACTCCTATCTAATTTAATAAAATAATACTTGTAAATGCCTGCTATCTCTAGGATGTAATAAGTGCATAGTAAATAATGCAAACCCCACACTAACCCTTGACTTGGGAGCAGAGGGTGCCCTGTGGTTCTGAGAGAATTAGAGCAAAGATACTTTCCCAACTCTGGCTTAAAACAGAGAGAAAGAATTTAAAATGAAATGGCGTCTTTAGGAACATTGGAAAGATACTCTGCACTGTTTCTGTAAGCAAGCTGCTGTCACTTCGGTCTTCCCGGAGGCAGAGGTAACCTCTTCCTAGAGACTTCTAGTAGAAAGCCCTTTTCCTCTTCAAAGCAGAGGCCTCTCTACTCCTCCGTGTGGTGTCCCCTGAAGATAAACATGGGGTTTAGAATTCACTATACCTTCTGTTGCCTGCACACACATTCTAAATATAGTAGCCAGATGATTACTTCATTTAGCCAGCAATGGCAGATTGTTGACAAAGATTCCCTGCTGAGTTCCAATGCCGGGAAATGTGGCGTTTATGAAGCAAATCGTATCTGCAGAAATGACTAACAACGCCAATCGCTTCGTATAGTGACATAATATTTAGCTCTGTCATGGGAGTCTAATTGCCTTATTTTTACTCTGTTAGTACTTTATTGATAAATACAGATCACCTGTTAGTCCTGCAGGGGGCGCAGCCCTTGCAGAGTGAAGCTGTTGGGCAAGGAAACTCATAGTTCATGGTACCATCTGCTGTCCAACACATGGCTACCAGAACAGGGTCTAAACACACGTGGTTCCCAAATAGGATCATCTTATTGACTCACAATTTAATTAATAGATACTCAAGACCCGTAAGCAATTGGTTTCACTCAACAACCCGAACTGTGAAGGGCCCTGCAAATAAAATCCGATAGCATTCATTCTGTTGCTTGGTTAGTGTCCTGGGGACGGAGCCTCTTGTGAGCTCTTCCTAGATGCTCAACTTCTCCTCCGTGACCCTCTGAACTGCCGAGCCTGGAAACTTATCCAGGCTCAGTTTTGCCTCGCTCAGCGTTGTTAGGAAACACTTAGCTAGTGCAGGGGTTCCCAACTAGGTCCTTTTATTCAAGCCCTCTGGCTGGCCTCGAACTCAGTCCTTGCTGCGTGTGTTGGAATCTGTTGCTTTGGAGAGCTGCGTCTCCGATCTGGAGAAGAAACGGGGTATCAGAGGGAGGTGGCTGAGGGTAGCAGAGATCAAAATGTGTCTTGAGAAACTATGTGCTTTCTACCGAGATTCACTCATTTTATAATTAACATCCGATTGGTCAATCCAGAGGCGAGGGTTTGATTCTCTGGTTTTTGTTTTGTTTTAGGCTGCTCTGTCTGTTGTGCTGCGTGTTTAGAGCTCTCTGATGAGTGCTGTGAACCTGGAAGGCAGTGGGTAGCTTCTGAGGCAGGCATGAAGCAAGAAACAAAGGACCACACCGAAGCCGCCTGCAGAAGACAGGACGCAATGACTTCCCTGTGGCATCTCTTCTCCCTTGGGGATAAACATCTGAGTGCCAGTTTATGAGGATGCACAGAAGCAACTTCCCTGGAATGTTTAAGAAGTTCGGCGTGAGTAGTGGGAGGTGGGGAGGGTCTTATTTGGATATCCAAATGAATTCTTAACTATTTCATGAAACCTTAACTATTTCTTGGATCTGGAAAAAAAAAAAAGACATGGAAGAAAAAAAAAAAAACCAAGCAAACAAGCAAAAACCAAAAACCCAAAAAACCCAATGGCAGGGTATTCGACCATGTCAAGTTCTGTTCACAGCTCTCCTTCAAAACCCAAGTTCTTGTCGACTTTGGCTATCAACTTATGAAAGGAAACCAAGACAAGCTATTAAGGGCTCTTCAATGACTCCCTAAAACAAAACTGAACCAGATTCCCTTTTATTTGAGGCCTGATCAAAAGATTTTCTTACTTATTTAAAAACAAGAGAAGATCATATATCTTTTTTTTCCTTTTTTTTTTTTTTTAAAGGACTTTTGGTTTGGTTTTTCTACTCTCAAACTAAAGGCCAGTATGGAATATCAGACAGAGACAGCAATCAGCCAGAGGAGAGTTTCCCAGGCTATCCATCACTTGGATAAAAGCCCCGCAGCATTATTGATCCTAATCTTGAAGCCAGGTTGAAAGGGAGAGGAGAGGTCATGGCACAGATGGATATGAAAGGGGTGAGATGCGGATGAAGGGGCAGACACAGGCAGAAAGAGCAGCCGCCATGGGCCAGCTGGAAAAGACGCTTAAGACCAGTAGGGTAGGACCTGAGGAGGCCCACGTGTGCCTTGTATCACCCGAATCAAGGAACTCAAAAATGGAAATCAGCCTGAATTTCCAAGCTGAGAAGACAGCATTGATCTCCAGCCAGGGTGAGTCACAGTGTAATCACACATCGGGCCCATGGAAGTGATGTCACATGCGGGGTTGGCACAGCCAGTTGGCGAGCCTCCCGCCATGCCAGTCCTTGTTCATCAGGCCGTCTCTCTTTCTCTGTTCCCTGCCACCCTTGGAGTCTTTATCTCCGTTTTCTCCTCCCGCTTGCCGAGTTTCAAAGTTTCCTTCTGCCCTACAACCCTTCTCACTTTTTCAAGCTTTGCTCCTCTAGGCCTGTGCAGATATCAGCTCGCAAATTCACGCGTGGAACAACAAAACTCACGTGCTTGATTTTTTTTCTACAACTTAATTGTAATTAGTGTCACCATGCTTCTAGAGCGGCAGGAACAATTTCTGTCATTTTCTATCATTCTAGGGCTTTTGCCTCCCCTGCCTCTCCAAATCCTCCGCAAAACTAAATTCTCCCACACAGGCCAGAGTAGAGCCCCCGGCCAGCAGCAGCCCAGCCTATGGCTCCTGCACAGCTTTGCGCTCAACACTTCCTTTCCCAGGACTATTACACCCCAATGAAGCCTGAGCCAGCCATTTCCAGGATCCACATTGTTGGGGTTTGTGGAGGGTGATTGTGCTCTGCAAACTCCACTATGGACTGACACCTTGATCTTTTGAGGTCAGCAAAAGATCTTTTCTTCTCAGCACATCAGCCATGAAAACAACCCTCAGAAGCATCTCTGAGGATGGTGGTGGCCTTCTTCCAAGCCCCGAGACAGGGGTAAAACTGGGGTGGAGCCGGTATCCAAAGGAAGAGGAAATGATGGGAGGGTCAGGGTGCAGCGGAGAGGCATGATGCATTGGTTGGTGAATACTCTGAAATAGTATCTTGTCACAACTCCAAGGCCGCTAGTCTTTGAACCCAATCTACTGGTCTGTGTCTGAGTCCTCTCACATATTTTGCTCTTATGAGGGCAACTTGTCTTATTTTACCATCCACCCCTTTGACCTCCATGAGTGCCTCCCACCTCCCCAGCCTAATCTTCCTCTTTTTCTTCCTCCACAAGCTCTTACAGTGAGTATATATTGATCACTGTTTTATTGCCATTAGGATGGCTACAGACACATGCCAACAAATAAGTACCATATCTCACCCACGATCCCTACCAGAAGGAATGAACCACAGGAAGTGATGTTGGCTCACTTTGAGTTACACAGTTTAAACAAAACCAGCCATGTATAAACGTTTATGCTTAGAAAACTTTTTAAATGAAGGTCAAACACACTTAATATGAAAGTTGCTATTTTGGCTATTTTAAAAGCTGTAGAATATGAAGAATACTCACTTTGCAACTCCTAACAACATTCCGCTATACTCATCGGTCAGTGGCTCCCTCAGCCACCATCAGAAAAACTTCCTCCGGCAGCAGATGGGAACACATACAAAGGCCCACACTGGACAATGAGCAGAGTGAGGGATCTCAGAACACACAGTCCTAAATGGGGTGTTTTCATCAAACCCTCCCCTCAAGCCTCAGGGATCTACATGGAAGTGGAGGCAGAAAGATTGGAAGAGCCAGAGGTTGTAGCAGGCTTTTTCTTTAGGGTCACCGACCAGCTCCCACATCGTGACACAGAGACTTTTTAGTTACGATGCTCAACCTCGCTTAGGCTTGTTCTGGGTAGCTCTTTTAGCTTAAATTAACTTGTGTGTCTTTATCTACATTTGCCTCGGGGCTGTTTACCTTTCTTTCCTTTTTTCTGTATATTTTACTTCTTTTCTCCTTCTGGTATCTGTCTAGTTGGAGACTGCCTGACTTCTCTCTCTCCCCCTGTTCTCTTCTCCCATTCCTCTTCTAAGTCTACTTTTCTTCTCCTGTTTGCTCTCTCTGCCTGGCAGCCCCACCTGTCATCCTAGCTATTGGCCATTCAGCTCTTTATTAGACCAATCAGGTGCCTTAAGCAGGCAAGGCGGAACAGATGCAACACAGCTTTGCATAATTAAGCACGCATCCTTAAGTCGTTGAACAAATGCAACATAAACCAACGTTAATATACCGCTACACAGTTAAAGCACTATGCCACAGCATGCACAAGGGTAGCACATCTTTACATAGGTAAAATCATGTTCTACAACCAGAGGGGATGGGTCACACCAAGGACAGGGTGTCTTCCATACGCAACAGGACTGATGCACATGTGAATTCTCAGAGACTGGCAGCAGGCTCAAGATGAGCACAGGTTTAAGCCTTGTTGCTCTTTTGAATATTATGGTTTCAGATTATGTGTGTGCATTTCTTCTCCTTTTTCTTTTTCTTCTTTTTTTTGTTTTATTTCAGTTTCTCTTTTTTTGAAGTCGAGGAGTTAAAGGGATGGAGTAGTAGGGAGGATCTGGGAGAAGGGAAGGGAAACTGAGGTCAGACTATATTATATAAAAATATTTATTTTCAATTAAACAAAGGAATATTCACAGTGCTAAGCATTTCTCACCACTGTCAGCTCTAGAACGGTCCAGAAGCTCAGACAGTACCTCCTAAGCAATCAGTCACTTCCTGCCTGCCCTCTCTCAGCTGTTGGTAACCACCACTTTACCTTTTGCCCAGGAACTGGACTATTTTGCCACCGCCTATAATATTGTTACATGCCTACCCTTTGGTGGTTTCTTTCACTTAGCATGGCATTTTCAGGGTCATCAGTGTTTGTGGCAGCCATCAGAATGACCTACGTTTGTTCATCTGATCAACCGTGGTGTTCGGGGGGCCTGCACATTTTGTCCGTCATGAGTAAAGTACTGAGAATATGGGCCACCTATATCTGTTCAAATCCCACTCTCATTCCTAGGATGTGGAAGTGACCTGCTGCTTCATGCAATAATCTGTGTTTCATGGTTTTGAAGAACTGCCATACTGTCTCCTAGCACCCTAGGCATTTTACATCACCAGCAGCAATGTACATGGGATCCAGTTTCTCGACATTCTCAGCAGTGTTCGCTCTTCCCTGTGTTGTTTTGCGGTAACTATCCTACAGAGTGTGAAACGGTATTATCTTTAATCAGACATATAGCCTGCAGATGTATATACTCTTATTGAAATTTTGTTTGTTTTTTATCTGTATGTACTTGTGCCTGTGTATTTATGTGTACCACATGAATGCAGGAGTCTGAGGAGGCCAGAGGGCATTGGACCCCCAGGAACTAGAGTTACAGATGGTTGTGAGTCATCTAATGTGGATGTCAGTAATCAAACTCAGGTCTTCCTCAGGATCAGTACGTGCACTGAGGCGCTGAGCCATTGCTCCAGTGTTTACACTGTCATTATACATGGCTTGCAAATATTTCCCCTGTACCATTGGTTGCCTTTTGCACTTCTTTAATGATGCTCCTAGATATGCAAAAGTTTCTAATTTTGATGTTCAGTTCATTCCTTTGTGGCTGTTGCCGGTGCTCTTTCCATCAAGAACAAAAGGCAACTCCAGCATCGTGAGCCAGCCCTCTGTGTTTTCTTAAGTCTTATGCCTTTAGTTCCTACATGGAAGTCTTTGATGCATCTTGAGAGTTATTAAATATGTTCTATGTGTCCAGCTCCATTCTCTTGCATGTGGATAGCTGGTTTGGTCCACAATGCTTGCTGATAAGCATTTTAGACACCTTCAATGCCTACAACATCTACATCTGGTTTCTTCTGTAGTTTACGGAAGACAGGTTTTTCTTTTGGTAGTTCTGAGTTACTTCTGGGATCGTTCGTATCCTTCTTCCACAACATGCGGCTTCGCTTCTCAGGGGGTTGTCTCTGTTAGCGTCCTCAACTGCTGGAATTTGTTTGTCCCTGTCTAGGTTTTCCTTGTTTTTATTTGTCCTGCTTTGTCATTAGACTTTTGACTGTCAAGCTCTTGGCTGTGTTTCCTCAGAAAAACGTCTTCATTTGTTTCTAAAGACCAACACAACCGAGAGCCAAACTTAACAAGAATTGTATATCAATTTAAAGTCAGTGCCTTCCTCTAAGGGAACAGCTGGAGACTCCATGCATAGACCAGAGGGAAAGATGCTCTGATAAAGGGACTTTTCAAGAGCTATTGACTTTGCGGAGAGATTGTTGTCATCTATGTGGAAGTCTGTATTTGTGTTGCATGCCCACAGAATGGGCTTTGCTACCTGGCAAGCTGGTGACGTGTTTACAAGCCAGTTCTCTTGGGAGGGCGTGGAAGCATCGGTTTATAAACAACCGCTGATTTTCATAGAATAAATACTCCCAGCACTGCCAGTTTTAAACACAGTATGACATCACTGGATGTAGATGTCAGAAGAAATCATACAGTAGAGAAATACTGCAGAACATTTCAAAACCAGACATAATAGTCACAAACGATTGGGACTACTGTTTATAAGAACAGGGGTAACGGAAAAGAACTGGGAACTGAGGCATTTTGAACACTTACGATCAAGCTACTTAATGACTTTTTTGGGGTGGTGACCAAATGCCTGACAAGAAGCAATTCAAGGGACTGATTTTGGCTCATAGCTTAAGGGCAGGGCTGGTCATCATGGCAGTGGAAGCATGGGCACAGAAGTATGAGGAAGCTGGTCACTTTGTGTCTGAAGTCAGGAAGCTGAGAGCAGACAAGAAATGGGACTGGCTCTAAGCTCTCAAGACCCGCCTTCAATGATCCACTTCCTCTACCAAGTTCTCCCTCTTAAAGTATCCAGAACCCTCCAAAGCATTACCACCTAGTATTTAAATACATGAAGCTATGCGGGACAGTTCACACTTAAGCCACAACACAATAATTCCATTTAATTCCACCAATAGGAAGTTTATACCATTCAGTTGTCTCACCTCTATCTCGCTCTATGTGTGTGCGTGCGTATGTATATGTGTTGTATATGTACATATGTTTATACATGTGTGTGAAGGCCAGAGGTCCATGTCAGGCATCTTCTCTGGTTGTTCTTCTCTTCAATTTTTGGGGCAGGGTCTCTCACTGATCTTGGAGCTCACTGGTTTGGCTGGGCTGGTTGGCCAGAGAGCTCTAGTGAATCCACCTGTCTGTCTTCCCAGTGCTAATATCACAGACCCATGCATCCATGCCTGGATTGTTATATCAGTACTGGAGATCTGAACTCAGGTCTCTGCTATGGTATGAAGCTCTTGTATACTGTAAAGATTTGTCCCTCATATTCGTTTAATAAAACACTGATTGGCCAGTAGCCAGGCAAGAAGTATAGGCAGAGCAACCAGATTAAGAGAATTCTGGGTAGAGGAAAGGCAGAGAGTCAGTTACCAGCCAGATGCAGAGGAAGCAAGATGAGAATGCCTCACTGAGAAAAGACTGGCTGTGAGATTGGGCCAGACAGAAACTTCCATCTGCGGGTCTCCATGCTTACAAGTTAAGTGTCTTGCAGACTCTGAACCATTTCCCCAGGTGTTGTGCCTCTTTATTTTTTTTTTAAGAGAAGGCGTGTTTAATAATTGACCCACTGAAATCCTAAACAATTGACCTTCTGAAATCCTGACATTCTTGCAAACTGGGTTGAACCAGCTCGAACACATCTCTGGCATCACTCAACCTATTTTGTTTGTCCTAAAGGTAATAAAGTTATAAAAAAAAATACTCTCCTGGAGAATAATACAAACTAAAGATGTAACTAGAGCTTGTAAAGGTTCAGATCAATTAACAAATGACATGCATGATCAACTACTATTGAAAGAGGGATATATGTGGGTGGTACTTTACATAGTTCTGGATAGCTAAAATTTCCTGGCTCCTTATTTTGTGTCAAGCACCATGATACATTATAAAAAACTCACCTCACTGTCACGTGTAAATGTCAGCAATCTACAGATAAGGAAATTGGGTTTCAGAGAGGGGCAGCGTGCTCAAGCATGTTGGGTTCGTGCCCAGATTTGAGTGAGTCTAAGCAGTCCAGAATTCTGTATTGGAAACCAGTGGTTTCCTAGGTGATGTGCAGTCAGGGCAACAGAGAGGAAGATAATGCATCTGAGTAGAGCCCCGAGAGGACCACAATGCAGTAAGAAGCTGGATGTCCAAGAGACCAGATCACTCAGACCTTTAAGGCGTGTTGAAGAGTCTCCTTCAGATGCCCTGAAAGCCACTCGGAGGTTTTGAGTGTGGGCTGTGAAGTATGTTCAACTCCATCTTTTAGAGGTAGTTTCTGTGAAGCTGGTTCAGCACACCCAGAAGAGGGGATAAATGGCCTCTGCGGGGATGCAGGCAAGGGATGCTGGGAGCCTTGGAGGGGGTGGGGTAGTTTCTAGTTTCTGTGCTATTGACTGAGGCTCTCGGAGTTGAACTTTGTGTCTGTTGACTGTGATGTTCCCCTAAAACTGCAAGAAGAGAAATAAGAAATTGGAGACTCATGGTTTTAAATTCTGGAAGAATTTCACCGACTCTTTGATAATTTGGGTTTTTTTTCCCCCTTCATTTTCTCTGTCTTCTATTTCTGAGAAATGTATTAACCACATGTAAGAGCTGGGAGTTTGATCTAATTTTATTTTTAAATCATGCCTCAGCTCGTCTCCATACTGATATTTTTTTAATTCAAGTATCCAGAAGAATCTGATTATATACAGAACATCATTTACAAATTTTATTAATTGCAGGCGCTTATGCTGTTACTTCCCGAAGCCTTGTCCTCCGAGGAGTCTCCCTCACTGCGCCTGGCGGGTTTTACCACCGCATCGTCTTCCTCAGAAGTGGTCCTTTTTAATTCCTAAGGTGCCTCCTGCCGTCTGCTCGCAGGATCAGTATCAGCTCAGCTTTTTATCCACTGTTGCCTCGACACTAACACGCTGGCTATTTTCCTCAGCTGTCTTCTGCACTGTGGTTTCAATTAGTGCCGGAAGCACTAAGAACTGAGAAGAAAATCTGGGCTCCGGCGACAGACTTGCTGTGTGGTGGTGTCACCATGAGATGATGGTCTAACTTTCAGAACTTTTCCTACTGGGAAAATGTTAAATGTCAGATCCTGAGACTTTTTTTTTTTTTTTTCCCTGAGGCTCTTCAGCTTTTGTTTGAAAATCCTCTGCCTCCTGTTGGAGATTCCAGTCGCAAGAAGAGGGCGAGGGGAAGTGTCCCCACAGCTCTGCAGACCTTTGCTGTCTTTCTGCTGGAACCCAAGCCTCGTTCTTCTTGTTCCTCATCCCAGCTTCCTTTGTTCAGTTTGCCCAACTTGTACCTTAACTCTCCCGCAGGACTGGTGGTGGGAAGTGGTCGTGGGAGGGGGGTTAGGGCACTCCTGGATAAGGATTCTTCAGGGTTGGCTGGTGGCCGAACCATCCCCCGACTCTGCTGAGTCTTTATAACTATCACTCCAACCCCGTTTTCAGGTCAGAAGCTTGTCTCTTGCTTGCCTGATTTCAGCTTTTCTAACCTGGCATCATAATGCCATCTTTGGCTCTACTTTTTAAAAGGTGTCCGTTTTAATGATGCTTAGGGAGGAAGGGGAGACAAAACACGTGTTATAAATTTGTATGTTGAGCATTACTTTGTCCATCTTAGTATTTAGAATCTCTATAAAAATTTAAAAGCGGGGCTGGAGAGATGGTTCAGAGGTTAAGAGCACTGACTGCTCTTCCAGAGGTCCTGAGTTCAATTCCCAGCAACCACATGGTGGCTCACAGCCATCTATAATGAGATCTGGTGTCCTCTTCTGGCCTGCAAACATACGTGGAAGGAATGTTGGATACATAATAAATAAATAAATCTTTAAAAAAATTTAAAAGATTATATGCTGACTATTCACTATCAGGAAGAAATATCATTCATACGGCTTAAAATGAGCAGGACAAAATAAAAAGGGAATCAGAGTTTGTCTTTCTCTGATCTTTCAATTGCGCCCCTATAGAAGACGCTCTGTTAATTGATCAGACATTGTATTTGAGATAAAGCCTCAGCAGGAAATAGAGTATAAGAAATGAATCCACCTTTAAGTTATTTTTTGAAGTCTCCTAAGAGGAGCTTTTCCGTACCTGATGGGGGCACATCTCCACGGCCATTTAGGCTCTCGTGAGTTTATCTGCAACAGATGAAGTATTTTTGATGAACGACACGTCCTGATCATGAACATTCCCGCTGATTGATACGCGTTCCACCGAGTTGGGGATTGGGCATCATTTTTGTTGGCATCTGAAGTGAGGTGCTCATCTGAGGACCCCTGAAAACGGTCAAGAGCCAGGGTGCTGAAAAAAAGCCCAGAGTTCCTACAGTGCTACGCTGGATAAAAGCAAGAAATTAGCTGCCACCCAGCCAAGGGAGCGGAAGACCCCGGCAAGCGCGCCATTGTTCTGATTGAAGTGGGAGAGGAGGCAGCAAAAGAGCTTCCACTCCACGGCTGAGGGCCAGGCAGCCAAAGGCAGCCGAGAAAGCTTTCAGTGAGTCAAGAGCAGTTAAGAAACCCTGAAAAGGGAGAAGTGGGCAAAGCTACACTGCCTGGAAGGTTTATTGAAAGAAAAGAGCTTCCTATACAGGGCGAGGAAATGGCTCTCTTGATGTTCGGCAAACGGCAATGGGAGGTCTAGCTAAGATCTGGGCGAAAATAACATTTGCTATTCACAAATTTTTTCCAGAATGTTACATGTACTGTTGAAAACTTAATGAGATACTTCAGAGCCGGGCTTTTCACGGGTAGCCTTGGGACTGGATAGTTAGTTGTTGGTCAAAAGTAACAAAAATGTCAGGAATAATAAAAATCTCACACATAATGCTGACCTAAAAAGGCAGGAGGAAAATGTCAGGGATTGTTAATAAAGAGGAGCTGGACAAGCCTGTTCTGTCTGACATGGGGGAGCCGATTCTGGAAAGAACCGCTGAGAAGCTTTTATTGACCAAATTTACTGAGGCAAAGGTGATGCGAATTGATATTGAGGATGAAAAATAATTTTTTCTCCAATGGACAGATTCTTCAGGAATGAATTCTCATCACGGGATCTGTGGTTAATTATTCTTACTAGTAAAAAGAGAAAATCTGTCCATTGATTTTTTTTTTTCTAAGATGGGGAATACTTTGTCATTACAGGCTTCAACAACTGATTTGTTTAACCCAAAAGGCCGTGAATAAGAAGTCAGAGAATGGGGAAATTCTACACAGTGAATATTTTTACCATATGTCAACATGAAGGAAAAACAAACAGCATCACTGAGAGTTTAAGGACTGCAGCGAAAGCATGCTCACTCTCCTGATATCCATCTCCAACTTGAGAGGCAGAGGCAGGAGGATGGAGTTCGAAGCCAGCCTGACCTGCAGAGCAAGTTCCGGGACAACCAAGGCTACACAGAGAAACCATGTCTCGAGAAAACAAAAATTAAACAAACAAAAAACCTGATACCCATTTCCAAACTAATCAATTGATACGTTTTGTGTCCCGACAGCAATGCTGATTAAAAGAGGCCTTGACAGGGACAGCTCACAAAATATTCCCCCTGAGGGTTAGCGTGTAGACACTGTGACGACATACCCGAGACACATTAGCTTTAAAGGGGGAAACGTGTATTTTGGCTGTTGATTTTCAGTCTGTGCTCTGGTGGCTCCACGGCATTTAGGATTGTATGGAGGCAGAATCTCATGGAGCAAAGCAACCCACATCAAGGTGTCTGGGAAGCAGAAAGGGGGAAGGAGAGAAGAAGGGGAGAGAGACAGAGGGAGAGAGAGGACTCACCCTAGTGACCCCACTTGCTCTAACTATGCGCTGTTCCCGAAAGTGTTCACCATCATCTACTGTCCCACCAAGCTTTGAATTCATCCATCTGGATTGATGAGTTTAGAGCCTGTGGGATCTAGTTGCCACCAAGAAGCTCCCACTCCTAGGTTGTGTTTTATTGGGCCATGAATGCTGGGGATATTTTAGACCCAGATCATAGCGGATGTGAAGTACCAGTGCCCTTGATTCATAATAAGTTCTTACCTGTGAGCAAACCTGTTCACCCCATGGAGGATTCGTCTTTCTCAATAGACCCCCTCCCCAGTCCTCAAGCAGCTTCCTCCTGTCATTCTCTTCCCCACCTTCGAGCTCTGTCAGTCCAGGTGCTGAGCGCCATAGCTCTTCACAATAGAAAGCCTTCCTCCACCTCAAAGGCTGCCCAACTTTAAAGTAGGTGATCTAAGCCTAGAGTTCCCTGGACATTTTATCTGCCACTACATTTTCATAATGGCTAAATGCCAGGGGTGACAGCCCCCTGCAGAATTGTAGGACCTTACAGCAGGAAAGGGGTATTAAGGTTCATATTTCAGAGTTTGATCACAAGCCCACGCAATTCAAAGCCATGCTTTTCTTTTTTCTTTTTCTTTCTTTTTTCTTTCTTTCCTTTCTTCCTCCCTTCCTCTCTCTCTCTCTCTCTCTCTCTCTCTCTCTCTCTCTCTCTCTTTCTTTTTTTTGAGTTTTTCGAGACAAGGTTTCTTTGTAGCTTCAGAGCCTGTCCTGGAACTAGCTTTGTAGACCAGGCTGGCCTCGAACTCACAGAGATCCACCTGCCTCTGCCTCCAAGTGCTGGAATTAAAGGCGTGTGCCACCACTACCCGGCGCCATGCATTTTCTTAAGCACTGATGTCCCCCATTATCAGTTGCATTTAAAGTTTTTTTTTTTAAATGCATGAATATAAAATTTGAAGCAACTCTTCCTTGGCCTCTAGCAAACAGCATCTTAGGAGGCTAATCACCTCTTCAAATGTATGTTTCATTTCATTTATTCAAACGCTCGGGAAACTCTACTGTTTTAAACAGCTTTATTGTTGTTTTTTTTAAAACGAAGCCAGCTCTTTCTCCTGGGTCATCTGACTTCAGCAGACACTTCGCTATTTTCACACTTCTCTCTGGGCATAGTGTGGCGAGCCTGTTTGACCCTGTCCTGACAGTTGGGCTCTTCCACTTAAGCCTGCAACTTTGCTGTGTTAACAGGGATAGAAGAGACCTCAGAAAAGACTCAGAAGGCCCTGGAATGTGTGTGCAGGGGAGGAGGGGGTGGATTAAGACCACAAATCAAGAGATGCATTCCACAAGGTACTATAAACATTTCAAAATGTTCACATCCAACTTAAGTATAGAACATACTTTCGTCCAACTGAATTCCAGAAAATGGGAACCATCTAAAAATAAAGCATTTAACTCAGCATAGTTCGAGGTCTCTGTGTACGTCAGTAGGTAGGACTCTTATTGGAGGAAGAAACAGTGAAACTGAAAAACGTCTGTCAGATGGAGTTAATCAGCAAGGAATGGATTTGAAAGATACTATAACGCGGGGTGACATCGTTAACTTTGGCTTGAAGTTGGGGAGATCTTCACTGAGAGCGGGTAAAGGAAGTGAGCCAGATGAAGACAGAGAAACCTGACGTTCGTATTGTCGAGTGAGAGAAGCCAGTCTAATGCCCACGGCTCTCCTTCCAGCTGTGTGGTTCTGGAAGCCATAAAGCTGGGAGGACAGCTGGAGGATGAGGTGAGCTAGAGGAGGACCAGAGACATGCTCTAAGGAGATGAAGCCTCTCTGCGTCGCTCTGCCCGCCTGTCACTGTCTTGCTGTCAAAAGGCACCGAGCGTTACACCACCAATGAGCCTTCGTGGAAACTCTGGAGTTTAGGTCATTGGGATGCATCAATATTGGCTCAATGCGAACAGTAACAAATAAGTGTATTCCTCTAATCTAAGACGTTGGTCATAGGAGGAAACAGAGGGGAGAAGAGACATGAAGGGCTATATAGGGATGTGCTCTGTGCTTTTCTTTCAGTATCTCTCTAAACCTAAAATTGCGTTAAAAATAGATTTTCTTTTTTGAAGTGGATGGTAGAGGGTAGAGCCACTGCTGGATCCATGTGGGCAGTTTCCAGCAGTCCAGGAGGGGGCTGTGTGGCCTAGATCTCAGGACAGAGGGAGGGAAAGGGAGGATTCAAGCAAAATAGACTGAAAGCCTATATAGAAAATTGGGTCAACAACACTTACTGACAGCCAGAACATGACGGTTGAAAAGGAGACTGGATTCAGGGGGTAAGCCACGGGTGTGTGGGGGTGGTTTTTACTGGGGTAGGAAGCATGTGACATCCTTGCTAGATAGATTGTTTAGACACCAGATGTTGAGTGAAGATTAAAATTTGAAATCTAGGAGCTGGAGAGATTGCTTAGGGGTCAAGAGCACTAACTGGGTTCCCAGCACCTACCCGATGGCTCACAACCATCTGTAACTCCAGTTCTAGGGAATCTCTTCTGGCCTCCAAAGGCACCAGACACACATGTGGTACACAGACATACAGGCAGACAAAACACCCATTTACGTGAAGTAAAGTAAATATGGAATTCTAGGGTGAGGTTGGGAGTGAAGGTAACAATCTGAGGATATCAGACCATAAATAATGCTTAAGCCCATGCACTTGTTTAAAATTGAGGCCAGGCATGCAGATGGATTGTGGGTGCAGTTCCAACTAAGGGCAGGCACCTGTGGTATGAACAGGTGGAGTAGGCAGAAGGTGGCCAAGGAAGCTGAGAAGGAAGAATGGGGTAGAAGAACCCTGGGAAAGGGGATGTCACAAAACAGAGAGAGGAGTCCCCCAAGGTGGTGGTGCATATCTTTAATCCTAGCACTCAGGAGGCAGAGGCAGGCAGATTTCTGTGAGTTTAAGGCCAGCCTGGTCTACAGAGCGAGTTCCAGGACATCCAGGGCTACACGGAAAAACCCTGTCTTAAAATAAAAAAAAAAAACAAGCCAAACAAAGCAAAAATAAAAACAACAAAAGAGGTATCACCTAAACAATGGTATCCACATGCCCTCGGTTCTCTGAGCTGACCCATTCAGATGAAACAGACTTCTGCAGCCGCAGGTTCTCTACCCTTCTCCTAGGTCGGTTCTGATGTCATCAACAATGAGGCTACATGTTTCCTCTGTTCACTGAGCCTCACTTTTGGGTTCTGGTTAATTATCTTTTTCAAGGGTTGTATAGGAAATGACTTCCGGTCAAGTCAATTACAACCCCAAAACCAAATCAGCCAATGTCCTGTTTTTTCAAAGCCCATAAAGCCGATAATAGCTGCTTATATTTTATCTCATTGAAACAGACAAAGGATGAACTGTGGTGTATGCACATGATAATAAATCCAAATTTCAGTGTCTGTCAATAAAATGCAAGTCATGTGCATTCATCCATTTACAATTTCCTCCCCCTCTCCCCCCCCCCCCCCGCCCAGACAAGGTCTCTCTATTACATATCCGGCTGTACTGTAACTCTCCATGTAGACCAGGCTGGCCTTGAGCTCATAGAGAGCCTCCTGCCTCTGCCTCTCAAATGCTGGGATTAAAGGGTGTACCACCGTGCCCAGCTCATCCATATTTTCTGAGGCTGGTTGGTGTTGCAATAGGAGAACTAAGTAACTGTGTGGTAGAGACAGCCCTGAGTGTGTGAGAATGGAATAGCTGGCCATACCCCTGCATCTGCCATGGGGTGGTGAGGGCAAGGATAAGATGCCCTCTCTTACCTGCCCCTGCCATCTGTGGTGGGCAAGGGAGCTGACCCTCTTTACCAGCTTCAGAACTTGGGAAAGTGGACCTCACATCTCATGCTGGCGACACAGTAGAGTTGGTCCTGTTGGCAGAGGGGTGAGTGAGCCATCCCCTGAATTGTGAGCATGGAAGAGCTGTCCCCATTACTCATCTGCCATGCAACAGCATGGGGAATGGAGAGATGCCCCCATCAATGCCTGAGGCAGGTGGGAGGCTGGCCCTGAGGACATAAGAGCAGGAGAGCTGTCCCTACCCCTCATCAGCTGCAGCAATGCAGTGGCCCCTACACCTCATCTGGGCATCACAGTAGAGCTGGCCCTGAAGGTGTAGGTGTGGAAGAACAGGCCATGAGGGTGAGGAAGCAGGAGAAATGGCCCCGCCCTTTGTTCATCCCTGCAAGGGCAATGCCAGAGAGTCTACCCTGGTGGTGAAGACAGAGGACAACTGGTGAGCTGACCAACCCTGCAACTACCCAGGCCCAGAATCAGAGCTATGTGTTGGTCCACCCCAACATTCAACCCATCTGTGGTCTCCTGGAGACCAGGGGTGGGGGCGTCAGTCCTGTGGATCTTCATGACACAGGGCAGCAATGGGATGTCCAGGAGGAGATCCAGTGAGGGCCCAGCATTGTGATGGTGTAGCAGACACCAGGGACCTCAAACCAGACCAGTGATTCTTTGCAATGAATGTCTGCATGTAAGACTGCATGGATAAAGGGGTTTGCTGCATGACTCATTGGACCACACTGCAGCTCCCATGACGAGATGCTCTCTTTCTTCCTATTTTTCTCTTTCTTCTCTTAAAATTTGTTTTGTTTTGCTTTGGGAGATGAAGGGAGATGGGTGAGGTTGGGAGACATGCTGTGGAGACACGAGGTGAAAGATACAAAGAATAAATAAAAAGAAAGTTAAAGAAAGTTTATAAGTCAATATGATAGCTCTTGTCTATAGTTTCTTTTAAAAGTTTATTTACTTTTAGTTTGTGTCTGTGAGTGTTTACCTGCATGTATCATCTGTGCTCATTTGTGCCTGGTGCCTGTCGAGGCCAGAAGAGGGCATTGGATTCCCTGGAACTGGAGTCATGTACAGTTGGTATAAGCCTCCGTGTGGCTGTTGGGACAGATCCTGGGAGCAGCCAGCTATCTTAAGCATGGGGCCATTTCTCCAGCCCCTGTGGCTTTTGTTTCAGAGACTTTAAGAAATTATTTTCCACTAGTTGGAAATCATGAACGATTAAGCCATGGACTCTCAGAGTTATTTCTATAACAGAATAAAAATCTTTGATTTTTGCCACTGAAATCAGACTTTGCAGAATGTCATCATCCAGAGACGTTCAAGGTTCAAACATTTCATAGATCTTTTACGTCGGGGCTTTTTGAATGGAGGCTCTGATTTGATGACTGACCAGAACTTGTATAACTTGAGTTCAAGGTTCCAAATCTGGCTGCATCTCATCCGAGATAAACCTTGTTCTAAGCCAGCAAAGCATACATCCGGGCATCTGTCTTAGAAGGCTGCAGATGTGGCTGGGTTCTGGGCCATTCTTTACCAGGGGCGTTCTTCCTCCAGGCTGGGGCTGTCTCATAGCTCAGCCATGTGGGTTATCTATTCCTCCAACATCCTGGGTATTTTAAGAAGCTATTTCTGTTTCAGAAGAAATCATTCACTTTATCAGCAATACACATGTGACTTGACCTTAAACTTAGGTGATTATAATAACGAAAGAGCTAATACCGCATTCATGAGCATGTGCAGACCCTCCCTCAATGCCTATTGTCTTGGAGCTATTATGTTATGTGTAGCTCTCTTTCTACCCCTGTTTCCTTGGACCCCTTCCAAGATCCAGTCTGTTATTATTTAAACTCTCTCTGAATGTCAGTCAGTTGGTATTTTTGTGCTCTGCCTCGTATGACTTATGGATTTCTTTCCCCTTCTTGGTGAGTTATTTTCTGTATCTATCCACAGCCATTACTCATCCCACGCGCTGCGAGCGGAATGCCCACCTAATCAATCACCGCTTCTGCACTTTGAAAACAAAACGTCCTTTCTTTATCATATTAGGCAAATTAGTCAAATGAGTATTTTCTCAAACTTGCTGCCTTTTTTTTAGGGTCCTTGGCTCTCAGCCTGCCTCTTCTGCTGTTGCCTTCCTTTCTCCTCCGGTTTGCAAACAGCGTGAGTCCCCCTCCCCGGCTGGCATTCAAAGGAACTCATCGTCTCGACGTTGTCATCTGTTTTGATTATCTTAGGTCCTCCTTTGGGGACCATCCCCTTTCTGAGGAGACCCAGTAGGAGGTCTAGCTATAGACCTCAGAGGCAGAAGGTCTAACTCCTTTCCCTTGACTGAGCAATGAAGCCCTTTGGTTGGAGACAAGGAGCCGTTCCTCTTAGAAAGGTTTTACTCTGGGAAAACCCAGCAACCTTACAGTCGATGTGAGTCCCTGAAAAACCACAAAATGCCGTTGTTGATGCTTTGTTTGAGGCAGGACAGTTAAGGAGAAAAGAAAAACTGGACCAGCTTCCTACTTCGTTCTTTTCTGTCCCCGCCCCCAGCTCATGCTGCCCTCAAATTTTTCATTTTAGCTTAATTTTTCTAGAGGGGTAGCTTTAAGAGACCAATGTTCTTTTGAGCCAATCCTACCCTTTTTGTCAATTAAATCTCTTTAGGAGAGAGTGAGCACGGCGAAGCATCTGCTGCCATAGGAGTCTTTGGCCAAAGCCTGCGACAGGAAGCTCTGTATAAACTATTGTCCTTGCAAAGCGAGTCGCTCTTAGAATCATGGTGCTTTCTAGCGTATGTGTTTATAAGCAATTAAACTCCAGTTTTAGGGAGACTCACTAACAGCATACATTATTTTAATAGACATACAGTACTACTTTAAACCGTCTTCGCCATCTGCTCATCATGATTATAAATGCAGAAAGGACATATTTTACATTAGCATCAGAAACTAGTACGCTATCAGGGACTGAAATGCCCATATATGCTCTTTGTACAATGCCGAATGCATCTGTGCTGTTTTCCCTTTCTTCCCACAATGCAAATCAGAGGCGCAAGATGCTCGTTGCTTGTGGACTGTTTCCTGACATGGAAGAGCATTTTCAGAGCAGAAATTCATTAGGAGGGAATTTTGACTTACTCTTCAGCCAAACACACTTTTTAACGTCTGTGAGCTCCCGTGCCTGGCTCTTGCTGGCCCTGTTCAACTGTCTTAGCTCCTAGCTAATGAGGGAGAAAAAACAATATATCCAGGGCAGCAATGGACTGTAATCTTCTCTAACGTCCATCAGAGATGCAACGTCTAGTGTATAATGAGCTAAGTGTTTCTCCTCTATAGATACATGGGATTCATATGCACTGGTGGAATACAACGTAGAGCAGAGAAGGCGTCTGGACAGGCATATGTTCTGTTCTCCGTCTGCATCTTTATGGCTGCGTGCTCTTTCTAGAAGGACATAATGCCATCGCAATGTTGGAGGAGGCAGGGATGAAACCATTCTGTTTTCTTAGCTGAACTAGTCAAGGCTACAAACATACGTATGCCCTAAGAAATGGTAGGGCTTTCCTACCATGTGGGATTCTATCTGGAGTCTAGACACACAAGGCAAAGGAAAGGATGCTCAGGTAAAAAGAAGTCCAATGGTAAACTCTGTTCAAAGAACAGGGGCCTTTCCTTGGTAGTCATCTCAACGGTGTGTTTACTTGAAGATATTAATTCGTGCCGTATTCCCACTTCAATAAATTTAAGATCAAAGGTCCGTGACTGTTTCCCCTCCCAAAGGCTTAGTAATAATACTTCTGGATTTTTTTGGCTTTGGTTTTATTTTGCCTTTTGACCACCGTGGTCAGTAATGAATGGTAAAGGATGAATCATTAGGTGAAAGAAAATGTCATCTGTAAGAGAAGGAGAGATATACGCTGTTCTATAAATTTATCTAGGCGAATGAGGTACATAGCTACATCAAGGCCCCAGTGCCATCTTGTTTTGTCTGTCCATGTCCAGTGCTGGTTATCTGGGTCCTAACATCTAAGCTCTGACCCTTGGCAGGTCTTTTGCAGCAGTATCTCTGCCTACTCTGGCCTCACGCCGTCCCGCTGCTGCTCACTGCTGGCACCACCCTTCCCAGGCCACTTCCTGTGTCCTGCATTTGGTCAGACGCAGGGCTCTAGGAGCTGGCTGCTTCCCCATTTGGAGGAAGTTTCTCAGGCTTCAAATGGAGCTCATCACCTCTGCGACAGTCGTTCCTCCTCTCCTCAGCCTCCGTCTAACCACAGGCTCCTAGCACTGAAATCCCCAGGCTGTGAACTTGACAATACCTTACCCTCTTCCTACATCCTCTCCTGAGTGGACTCCGACTACACCGCGTTTACCATGTTGGGACCAGGAGCATCACTGAGTCTTAGAGGATCCGCTGGTGCTGCTCTGGACCAAACCATCCTCAACTCTGCTCTCAACTTCCTTGTGACTGCCTGGCTTGAAAATAAGAAGAAACATCAAGGGAGAAAAAAAAAAAAAAAAAAAAAAAAAAAAAAAAAAAAAAAAAAAACAGTGAAGAAAAGCTAGGATTGGATAACTCAGCAGTTCGGAATGAGTACTGCTGTGGCCAAGGACCTGAGTTCAATCCCAGAACCCATGCCTGGTGAGTCACACAACATATAGCTCTAGCAGGTACACACGTGTGCTAACACACACACACACACACACACACACACACACACACAAATTAACCTTCCAAAACTGCAGTTGGCACTCAGGAGGCAGAGGCATACAGATCTCTGAGTTTGAGGCCAGCCTGGTCTAAAGAGCAAGTTCTAGGACAGCCAGGGCTATCCAGAGAAACCCTGTCTGGAAAAACCAAACCAAACTAAGTCAACCCCGCCCCCCCCCCCCCCCAAAATGCAGTTGGTGATGCTAGCTGATGTGTCTCAAGAGCTTCCAGAGTTCTGATTTGAACAAAATCCCATGCCCATGTCTCTAGCCTTCTTGCTTCAGCTGGGGAGAAAAGAGCAAATACACCTGAGAAGGTGAATCTGAACCACACTACCAATCAAGTAGCTCCCAGCCACAGCTGGCTGCTGGGACCTCGAATCCAACAGCGTAGAGACCAGCTATAATTTCACAACTGACTGCGGATTTCAAAGATTTACAATGGTCATAACAAAGTGCAAAATACCTTAGTTATTAGTCATATTTAACTTGCTTATGTGTGGAAATACTAGTGGATTTTTTTTAGGTTAGATAAAAATCTATCACTCATGTTTTAAACAAGATCAATTCGATGCAGTTCACTTCCCCTCCCCCTACTGTGGCTACTAGGAAATCAGAATCATAGAAGTGATTTATATTAGACTTCCGCTAGATTGCCCTGGCCTAGAAAGCTTGGTGACTGGGGAATGTTTACATATTGGTGACATGCTTTTCATGAGCACTGATCCCTGAGAAGTTTCTAGTATTTAAGCAAATTTCTAGAAATGATAAAATCCCTTATTTCTGGTCTTCAGCATGCAAAGCCCAACGGAAGCAGAGGGTTATCTACTGCAGTCTGTTCCATCATTCAGCAACAACAGTGGAACATCTGTGTGCCTGGCCCAGCGACGTAACGCATGTACACGAGAAACTTCTTCCCCCAAGCAGCCATTACCACAGTGACACAGCTCCTGACTCAAAGAACTTATTTTGGTTCACGGTTTAGGGAGAAACAGTTTTGTCTGTCATGGTGGCCAAACCAGGCTCTCTGTCTGTGGCTAAGAGTGGGGCCAGGGGCCTGCCAGTTCACATCTTACAGATTAGGGAGCCAAGAGAGCTGAGGCAGAAGCCCCCAGACCTTATTACCTGTAAGGCCAAGTTTCCAGAGACTAGTTTCCTCCAACTAGGAGGGTTTCACAGCCTCCCAAAACAGTGCCACCAGCTGGGGACCAGAGAATAACTGGATGTCTTTAGTGGCTTTGTAATGTTCAGCACGTGGTTTGCTAAGGTGATTCCTCTGGGAAGGACAAGCCTATTTTAACCCTTCCATACTAGCAGATTTGTGTCAGTAAGACCTAGACTCATTCCTTGGCCCAGCTTTCCCCGGAGGAAAATAGGGTCCACAGGGATAGACCCTTAGGAGACTCAACCTCTAGTGATGGGGACATCCTGATTGTGATCCTCAGTGGGTTGGAAGGCAGTAATAGCTGCCTCTGCCCCTCCTTCTCCTTTTTCTCCTGCTCCTCCTCCTCAAAGAAGTGGAGGATAAAATCCAAAAATCCTCTGGTTAACCTAGGCCTGCAAGCAGGTCTGTTGGACAGCTGGGAAAGTTCTCACGTCAGTCCCCAGTGTGTGGAGTTCCACAGATTTTCTCCAGCTCTATTTAAACGAGAAGGTTTTGAATGAAGAATTACTTTGGTTATTAAGACAGGTTAGCAAAGATCTCTGCCAGTCTTTATTTCAGTATGAGACACACTTACACATGAGGGCTCTTTCCAAATGGGAAGAATAAGTAGAGCCAAGCTTGATGACTTGTCTGATTGCCGAATGGCCACACAAACATTTCCCCGTGCCAGCAAATGGTCACAACACGGTACAGAGAGCCGCTGGTCAGTTCCAGTGGAAACCATTAACCACATTAGAGAAAATAGCTCTGAAGAGTTATCCCTCCGTGGTTTTAACTTCAAAAGATGTCACAAGAAGAGCCACAAATTATTATTGCTGACAATTTGTACAATTTGTCCCTGGTGAAATGTGTGTGTCCCTACACTGCACCGTTTTACATAACAATATGAAATATTAAAAGCGAAAACCGTTTTGTAGTAAACAGCAGTTTTGCTGATTGCGGCTGATTATGTTAAGCAGCTCCTTCTGCGGGTGTCAGAGGAGACTCAATAGCTCCCGTAACTAATCTTCACGGCTGACCTCTCCCCTCCGCTGATGAAGTCTATTCAGAAACCTGCTGCCCTTTGCTCATTTGCGGAGCGGATATTTCTGAACTGTTTTGATCATGCATACATTTGCTGAAGTTGTTGTGTACAGGATTTGTGTGTGTGCATGTGTGAGTGTGTGCGTGTGTGTGTGTGTGTGTGCGTGCGCGTTTTTAAAGACATATAACACGCGAAGAAAGATTCCTGCCATGGCTGTTCCATGCATTAAAAGAAGAAACCCACTGTATAGACGGCAAAAACCATGGGCATTGACAAACTTCTCATCAGGTACCAACAAGTCTTTCCGTACAGCTGGAGACAGCTGTTCTGCCCTCTGTGTGAGGAAATAGGATGTTGATTTTTTTTTTTCTTCCTTGCTCCAACTTTCAAATAAAGGGCATGTCTTTCCAGCGGAGCACACGCTCTGGCCATTTCATCAGCCTCGATGGCTGGCACTTAGGGGAGAAGTGCTGTTCAATCACGAAGCAATTTCATTTTTCTGATAAAAGTTTTTGATTTAAATGGGATTTCATAGAGAACATTTGAGAGTGTAGAGAAATCTTCCACCGGTAAGTGCAGATAAATATGTAAGCGCCCGTGTGTAAGTGTCTATAATTCGTAGTTTGCTGGTCCTCTTTTTCCCCCAATCCAGAGATGTTTACAAATCCTAGGGGTGGGGAGGCTGGTGGAGTATCGCCAAGGAAAGCAAAGCTTTAAAATAGGTAGGGAGTGAGTCGAGCCCAGATTATGCAAATCTAGCCATCCCGGGCAAATAAAATAATAAAGACAGAAGCGGGGTGGGATGGTGGGGGCGCAACAAAGGAAAACTAAAGTGCACAGGACCGGCTTGCTAGGGGGAGGAGGCGGGTCCGGTACAACTAGGTCACTAAAAGGCACAGCTTTCTGTGGCAAAGGCTGGCTGAGGCAGGTTGATAAATATTTCCTGGAGGGTTGGATGCAGGTTGCCACCAGCAAAACAAAAATCCCTAGGGGGCAGTACATAATTAACAATTTGAAGATGTGGCCGCTCCTCATTGTCTCAAAGGGAGCTAGGGAATCCTGTCTCCCAAAGCATAAACCCCGAGTGCTGTATTAATCTCTCGATAAAGGATCTTGGCCTTTCTCCAGAGGCTGGAAGCCGCCTTTACTCTTGGCTAGGGAACGCTGTGGCCACAGTATCATTTTTCTTTGGTTTTATATCTGTGCTACCAAACCTGTCCCTCTAGTCTCGGGGAAGCACCTGAACACCCCCCTTCTTAACAAAGACACAGATAAAATCAAGACTGGGGAAAAGAGAGTCATTTTAGGCAGGGTGGCCTGGCTGAGTGTTGAGAGACTTTTAGGGTAGGGTCATTCCTAAAAACTGATTCGCAAATGAAAACAAAACCCCGGGAGAGATTCACAGGGCTGGAAAAGGAGTCAGAGGTTTAGGTATGGTTTTAAATGTAATTTGATTTGTTTAAAGACATGCTGGATTTAGTTGGAGGGGGCAGGGTTACCTGCTAGAGGGACGGGATAGGGCAGGAGCCGAAACGTTACATTTTAAGCATAGATCTTAGAATGAGGCTGCCATTTTTTTTTTTCCCACCAGAAGTCAACAATACCTTCCAGTGCATAGATTGAGGACTGCCAATTTTCAGTTTGCTCTTGACTAAACCTTAGGAGCTGTGTTAACCACAGCTTCAAGCCTCGGGATTGGGAAGGAAGACCCTGGCTCCCTCGCTGACAGGGGCAGGGAACCCTGTACTGCCGAGGAGTTTCTTAGCCTCTCTCACGTGTGTCTTAGCTCCGCTACCGCGGAGTGACTTCAGCTCCCTGCCACCTGCCTACCTAATCAGAATACCGCGAGGGTTAATGAGATTGCGCTCCGAAAGTGATTGCTTCATCACACAGCCCTGCAGTATTATTATCCCACATAAAGGCACAGCTGCAATATTGTATATTGTTACATACCAGACGCTAGGTGTCTATTTTTAGCGCCTTGGAAATGAGGGCGTCTTAGAATTATACGGGGGAAGGGACCCGGTGATACTCCCCGCCCCAGGCTCTGGCCTGAGGCAGGTGGATGCCTATCCACTCAAGAGGCCCAAGGGTTTCTGCTCATCTTCACCTGGTTGAACCTGGGGTTGCTTTGGTTCTGCCTCCAGACGACATTCCAGTGTTACCACGGCGTGGGTAAGAGTGATGTCTATGTCTCTCCCCTTTAGCTTAAATCCACTTTTCTTCTTATATTGACTATGCATGTGGGTCTCTACATGGTGGGAAAGAATGGAATCCACATCCTATGAGTCCTATGAGCCCAGGCCACTTCCTGGTGAGGCACAAGCCCATGGGGGATGCAATTCAGTTGTTGTATCTTTGTACGAAGAAAGCACACAGCTCCTAACACGGTTCCTACCTGCCTGGGACCTGGTAGTCTCAGTCCCTGGAGCCTCAGATGACATCAGTTCATGAGTCCTGCAGTATAGGATATCATTATTCAGAAAGTCACCCTCTAACCTTCTTCTCCATAGGCACCTTAATAACCTCTGGTATTGGGATGGGGTCTGTCTGTTTAGGCTCTCCCCACCTTCATACATTGAACGGTAAGATATGGTCAGGTAGTATCAGGAGGGGGGAGGCTTTGAGAAGTAATCGGGCCAAGAAAGTGAAGCCCACATGTGAACTGGAAAGAACCTGTTTGCTCCTTGTCTATCTCCTGGCAGCTCCCAGAACTCCCAAAGTCCGGGGAATCTTCGAAGCGAGGGTGCCTCACTGTGCTAATGAATGGCCCACAAGTAGGGAAGGACCAAGGTTTGATATTAAAGAAGACAGTTGGCAGAGAGACTGGAAGCCTTTCCCACCTGGGCCTCATGGTACAAACTGAGCATGCTCAAGAAAAGCCAGGATCTACAAATACGGAAGGGATGGGTGCTATGTAATGTCCTGCGAGAGGGTCATGAGCTCAAGGTCCAGCACTTTGGGGCTTCTCCCTCCACTCACCACTTCACTCCCGTTTGGGGGCACACTTTCCCTTTCTTCAACGCTTTCTGTTTCTAGTTACTCTGTCGCTTTTCCATTTTTAATTATGTGTTTCCATTCAGCTCTTTGCTGTGGAATTCAAGAACCTGGATATTTAATCAGGTCCCCGGGAACTCAGAGGAATACCAGCCCACTCGAGCACGTGGCTCTGGCAGGCCTTACCTTTCTTCCCTATTCTCTCTGCCTTGCTGAAAACCATTAGATTACATTCCCGAAGCTAGCCGCCAAGGTCTGTTCCCTTCCTCCTCCTGAGGCTGACTACTAAGGTCCAGCTATGGAAGTATTGAAGTCCAGCAATCAGAAGCTCCTTTCGGCTCATCTAATTAACATGCCCAGTTAAAATTAAACACCTATCGTAACACGGGGTTTCCCCTTTACCTTTATAAACCACCATTTGCTTATGTGCCATGTCTGACTAGTCTAGCCAGAGGTAGTCATTTGTCCCTCTGGGATAAATACCGCTGCCCCCTTTCCCTGTGCCCCTCCCCTCTTCTTGGTCCCCATCCCCTGTCTCCTTTACCACTGCACCCTAACCCATTCTAACAGAGGCCTCCCCTTTTTCTCTTAAGAATGACACCTGCAAGGTCATTTGCTGCTCTTTCCTGCCTGAGTCAGAAAGCAGCCGCTTTAACTTTTCTTCCCCACTTAATAAAGGATCTTTCTGTGAAAACAGGCGTTTGGGTGTGGTTTGTGCCTAGGAGGGAGGCCACTATACGGGGTGGGGTCAGGGGGTGGAGGGGCGGGGGTGTTTCAAAGTCCTCCCTGTAACAAAATCGAATCCCATGTGTCCCTGTCTTCAGGTCCAGGGGCTAGTGGAGAAATCCACCTCCAATGGTAGGAATTTAACAACCCCTGCATTTGTAATGAAGCTTTTCTGAAACCCCGAAATGTTGACTTAGCCTAATGGGGTGTGGTGAGGGTGGGGGTTCAGGCAGTTGGTAGAGGAGTCTGAAACTCTCTGCCCTTCCCTCACACCTCACATGTGCATGTTTTTATTTGTATCCTCTATAATAAACCAGTAAAAAATTAAGTGTTCACCTGAATTCTGTGAGCTCCTGAAGCAAATTAATTAAACCCAAGGAGGGGGTTTGGGAACTCTGATTTAAAACCACTCACAAGTACACATAGAATAACCTATGCCTTGCAATTGGTTTTCAAAGCGTGGAATGAGGGAGGGTAAAGTCTTAGGGGCTGAACCTTCAGCCAGTGGAGTCTGATGCTACCTCAAAATACAGTGTCAGATGAGAACTGGATTACAGGACATCTATCTATTGTCCATAGCTGCAGAACTAATTGCTTCCTTGCATGAGAGGAAATCCCCAATGCCTGGTGTCAGAAGTGCTATGTGTTGTGGACTCCAGTAGGAGGAACTGAGTGTGAGTTGATTTTTTCCTTCTATGTCAACATGGCACCTGAGTGGAATTAGTGAGCTGTTGTCCGATGTTTTTGCTCTTACTCTCTTGTCTCTTTTGGGGGTGGGGACCACCCCCTAGCTCTCAAATAAATTACACACGGAGCCTTATTTTTAGTTATGAATGCCCGGCCTTAGCTTGGCTTATTTCTTGCCAGTCTTTCTTAAATTATCCCATTTATCTTCGGCCTCGGGGCTTTTATCTTTCTCTATTCCTGTATACCTTTTTTTATTCCTTCTTGCTCCAGGTCTGACTGTGTCGCTGGTTGGCTGAGTGACTGGCCCCTGACGTCCTCCTTCTTCCTTTCTCATTCCCTGATCCTCATCTCCCAGATTTCTCTTCATATTTATCCTCTCTGCCTGCCAGCCCTACCTATTCCTCTCTTCTGCCTTGCTATTGGTCATTCAGCTTTTTATTAGACCATTTGGTGTTTTAGGCAGGCACAGTAACACAACTTCACAGAGTTAAACAACTGCAACATAAACGAAAGTAATGCTTCTTAAAATATTTCCCCAACAGTGAGTGTCCTTCTAAAAAGATACAAGACAATATACTTCCTTCATCTGAACCTACAATAAGCTATTTCTGTTTTCTCTTTCTCAAAGGACCCTGTGAAATAATTACCTTGTCATTGTTCCTTTCAAGGCCTCAGAATTGTGGTAATAATATCATTGACTTGTATTTGTACTCTGTGTTTTGTACCATAAAAACGTGAGTCATGAGTGGGTGGGTTTGGCCATTGTCAATAGCTATTATGTAACAACTTCCTCTTAACTGAAGCATTCCCATCTTGAATGGTGGCTCATTAAGACTCAGGAAGAAAGTACAAGTCACAAAGTTAAGAAGCAACAATCCACAAGTCTCAGGAACTTCCTGAAATTTACAAGGTCTACAAAAGGTCTTCCCATGATCATATAAACAGTGAGGACCAGTAGTTAGATACTTTCAGTGGCTTTTGGGCTAATTCAATTTCTTGAAAATCATGTGTAGAACTCTTGAGGATACAGTTTTTGTGTTATTTCCAGTTTCTTGTAAGTCATATAGAAAACCTCAGTGATATAGTCTTTGTGTAATTACTCAAACTCGAGTAGGTTTTTTGGTGATACAGCTGCCTTGGATGTATGTCCCTGGAAGTAACCCCAAATACATTTAATGTTTCGCTAAGCTAGACTTGGGTGAAATGATTCCTTTGGTACCTTATCTGGAGTAAACAGACTTTTATTCATGTCTTCCTGGGGTGGGGGGTGGGGGATCACACAACTTTAGCTCACCTGAGTTCACAGTGATGATGTGTCAAAGAATGGAAATAGAAACTCAGAATCTGCCTTCCAACAAAACTTAAACTTGCAGTTGATAGTTCCTAGGTCACAAGGCTTCTGATCTCACAAGTCTTCCACGGACCTTACAGTGTGTTGGTAGCTAGTGCTTGTAAGCTAAGCCACCGTATTTGCCTTCAGAGTTCGCCTGTGCCCCCTGGGCTTAGGCTTGACTACTTGTGTATGTTACATCTTACCAGGCATCCCTGCCTGACAGCTGGGTCAGCTCCCAAGTCAGAGGAGAAAGGAGGCGTGTCCTCTGCTGGAGGGCGGGGGAGCTGGAGATCCGTCTTAGGAGAACGTCGGGGAGCAGTGAGAACCCCACTCTCAGCTTATAGTCTCTTAGTTTTCTTAACGATTGTGATGAGGGGAGGGGGGCTGTCCCCAAAGACCTTTCTTTGTTCATGTATTTCCTGTACTTGCATTCCCATAGTGCAATAAGGAGTTATGTCCTTAGTATACTGTGTCAGAAACGCAGATGAACACGTGTGTGTCTTTCTGCAATGTCAGAACTTATTGAACAATAATTCCATACGATAGGGACGTTTCCACAGCAGCAATTAGCCAAACATTCCCACTTTCTTTGGTAATCCTGGCCGAGGCAAACATGGGTTCTTTTATCCCAATCTTAATTGCTAATAATGATCAGATCACATATTATATAGCAAATTATTTACAACAATACATTATCGATCATAGTAAATTATCTGTCTGTCTGTCTGTCTATCCATCTTGCAGTATCAGTTCACCTGACAAATTTATAGGGTGATATACTTATTTCAGTCATTTCTCAGCCCGTGCCATGTGGGAGCGGTTGGACAGTGGTGTCCACATGTCCATCAGGTGTGTAATCATCTTACTCAAAACAGAGTCAAAAGCTGTTTGGAAAGTGGATTCCCTGGGGGCAAATCACAGTCCAGAATGCTGCTGTTTGCACAACACGGAGTAACTTAGGGCAGAGCACAGCCGGATCTCCACGGCAATACTGCTCGTCATTTCCTTCCTTTGCACGGCTGCTGTGTTTAGAGAGTTTCACCTGGGATGGCTCAGTGTGACCCAGAGTCCTTCTTTCTTCCGACGTGCCAAGGGAACGCACTCTTCCCTGCCAGCAGGGTACAGCCAAAGTCAGGGAGAGACCCACATCCCTGCTACCGCCTGCAGGGGCCCAGGAGAGCTTGCAGCACAGTGATGAGGGCTGAATGTGGGAAAAGAGAGTGAATGAGAAACACCATTGTTCTCGGGCTGGGCTGCGCCTCAATTGTAGGGTGTTTGTCTCTGGGTTCAGTCCTCGTGGCCCCAGAAAAGAAATACCACCAGTTCTAATTAGAACCCTTTCTTCTTGGGAAAACAACCTCCTTCTGGCCCAGTCAGTCCATCAAACTATCTGTGCGTCAGAGAAAACTGTTCTCTTTCTCTCCCTCTTTTTCGTCCAAAGCTCATAGTTTCTCCCAAGGTCTACAGCTCCTGGTGACACAGCCTAGGGGGCCACACACTCCCACGCTTGAGAACCCTTCCCAAAGCTGCTCGGTTCACCTTTGGCACCAGTGGCAAACGGACACAGAGAGGGTTGATCATTACTGGACCATATTAATGACGTCAGTTTTGTATGTTATGCATAACAGTGGAAGTTTAAAATAAGTACGGTCTGTGTACTCAGCCCCATGCTCAGTGCTGGTGCTAACTCTGGATAAATCATCTGGCTGCTGTTATGTTCATTTCTCTCTCAAATGAAAAAACAAAAGACTGAAGCTCAGAGAGGTTAAACAGTTTCCCAAGGATCCACAGCAGATTGGCGGCTGGGAGATGATTCTCAGCCTACTAAAGATGCTGTGGTCCCTGGCAGAAGCGCAAGTTGCTCAAGGATGAACCTGGAGGGGGCAGCCTTTGGTAGACATGAGCTGGGTGTTTGTCTAGAATAGCAGCGGCTCAAGAACAGTGGTTCTAGACACTTGGTAGCTTTAAGGCCCCCCTTGGGGATCCTGTTGCTCACCACCCTAGGCTTCTTAATGAGAATGATCTGAGGACAATCTGGCTAGGATTGAAGCCATTTGTAATCACAGGGGCAAGTAAATCTTACTCCAGTGTGGATGTCCAGTCTTGCCAGCACATTCCCAGCCACCTCAGTGTAGTCTGTGTCCCCATGCTTGGGAGTGTGCTCTGAAAGCCCCGTCTCACGTATAGCAGGAATGAGAATGCTACAGCCATCAATTTTAGACAAAACCAGACAGCATGAGCCTCTCTGAGCCCCTCATTTCCTTCTGAGAACTGAACGAGCAGTCTTCTCTTGCTCGGGCTTTATCCACATCCCTTCCTGGAGTGACTGGTGAGCAGGACTAGGAAGATCTGAGGTCTAGCACTGTGGGACCCAAATGAAGCCAGAGGTTCAACCAGATGACACACCACTACAATGGCATTTGCTGCTTAGCAACCAGGACCCCTGAGAGTCCTAAGGGAGATTCTTGGTGCAAGGACCATCAGGGGGATGTGATGGATCGCAAATAAGCAAGAGCCCCCACACTACGGTTTGCTCATTTTCATTTTGCTATTCCCCCATGTTTGGTTGTCTCTTGGAGGCCTGCTCTTTTTGATGGAAGACGGAGGGAGAGTGGGGTCACTGGGAGAAGTGGAGGAAGGGGAAGCTGTGGTTGGGATGTATTGTATGAGAGAAAAATCTATCCATCTGTCTGTCTGTCTGTCTATCTATCTATCTATCCATCTATCTATCTATTACAAATCATAGATGAGTGCGTAGATAGATAGATAGATAGATAGATAGATAGATAGATAGATAGATAGATGGATGGATGGATGGATGGATGGATGGATGGATGGATGGATGGATGGATAGATAGATAGATAGATAGATAGATAGATAGATAGATAGATAGATAGATAGATGAAAATGAAGCAAACGAAGCCATAAGAACAGAGCAGGACTCCTGGCTCTTTCAGCTCTTTGTGTTTCAGACTAAGTGTGTTTCTTTGCCTCTTTTCAGAGCTCTCTAAGTACAGAAAAGGCTATCACGAGTCTTGTGTAGGTCAGACCGTTGCTGAACACTTGTTTTCTTAAAGCCTCTTACAGATCTAGAGACTGTAAGAGCAGCCCTTTTCCTTTGTCTCTGTCCAAGAGAACCACCTCAAAGCTGTGAGTCACCTAATGATTGGGGTTCATTGAGAGTCCGTCGCTAAGGTGACTCATCGCTGTGTGGCCATCATGGAGTGCACTGTCACAGAGCTACCCTCACGGATCAGTCACCTGGCACAGCCTTTTGGTGCAGTCGTCATGTGCCTGGGGAAGGACAGCCCTTTTTGATAACCGGGTCTCTGGAAACTGAGCACATACATGCTGAGGACTGGAATGACCCACATCTCCCATCAGTTACAAAAGCAGATTCAAACTAGATTAAAGATGTGCCCAGAAGACCTGAAACAAGAGACCTTGTAGAAGAAAGCAATGGTCAAGGGAGACGAGGCCACAAACACAAAAAGCAAAAGCAGGAAAGTGCAGTGTTGTGATGGACCCAGCCTAGGGATTTTTTATGCCTCTGGACTATCTGGGTCTAGAATTGTGGAAGATCTTGGAGTTTTGCATCAGAAGAACCACTGAGTGCTCAGAGCCTAAAGAGCTACTGTGGGAGATCAGCAGCTAGGAATGCTGGGAGAAATGCAGACAGCAGAGGTCTTGTTTGTGAGGGTTCATAGGGCAGCAAGGA
Organism: Myodes glareolus; assembly: GCF_982192425.1. Classification (NCBI taxonomy): domain Eukaryota; kingdom Metazoa; phylum Chordata; class Mammalia; order Rodentia; family Cricetidae; genus Myodes; species Myodes glareolus. The sequence continues at coordinate 53,546,900 of NC_142046.1, forward strand.
CCTACGAAAGAACTGAGCCAGGAACTACCTTCGTGATGTGTTTTCAAAGTATTTGTCTGTGCTGGTCGTTCTAGGGCTAGGGATTCTTCAAAAATCGCAAAAACCAATGACCTGGCAATTCTATTAGTGTATACATGCAAAGGCAAGGAAATTACGTGCTGAAGGGATTGTCACATTGCAGCAACAGTCACAGTTGCTATGGCATAGAACCAGCCCAGGTGTCTGACAGCTGGTGAGTGGATAGATAATATTTGGTTCCCGTCACTCTGCTGTAACAAGGAACGAAATCTGTCCTTTGTCCAGAAGTTAGGTTATGTACAGAAAGATAAGTTATGCATATGTGGAATCTAAAAGAAGTTGATCTCAGTGGTTAAGATTACAGCGGTGACTGCTAGGAGCTGGGGGAGGGGCAGTGTGGCAGCAGGAATGAGAAAGGTTGACAACGTTTTCTTCTTGATAGTTGAGTCACTCTTTCAGTTCATCAAGCTTGTTCTTTTTCTTGTAGACCAGGCTAGCCTCAAACTCACAGAGATCCACTTACCTCTGCATCCCAGATGCTGGGACTAAAGGCGTGCGCCACCACTGCCTGGTACATTCATTGAGCAATTTCTATATGCTGTCATAGATGAGCAGACAATGGCGCAGTTCTTTCCCCCAGTGATCTTCTAGTCTGAGGAGGAAGACTAGACACTGACCACATAAGCACAATGTGAGGCAGAAAGTCTTCCACATTCCAGGGAGCAGAGGAGAGTAGCTGTGGTCCACAGGATGCCAGAGAGAGTTGTGATCTGAGATGGACCTCGAATGCCATGGAGATGTGGATACGTTGGGGTGTTCGGAAGAAGGAACCATGTGAGGAGTGGGGTGGGATGTTCAGAGATCCACAGTTGGCAATTTGAGCTAGTGAAGGGCCACATCAGGACTGCCTACAACTCTGGGTAGATGATTCATTTGCTGAGATAGAGTTTATTGATGATAAAACCCAAAGAATAAACTTGACCAACATTTAGCATACCCAGAGACATAGACAACCAACAGCGCAATCTAAGTTTAGAACATTTTTTTATCACTCCCCAAACTTGAAACATCATACACATTGGCAGTGACCCCCACCCCTGTCTTTTCTCCACCAATCCTTGCCAATCACTATCGACTCTATGAGTGTCCAGACTGGAAAGGTGATTTCCACATAGTTTTAAAAGGGGGTCAGGAGCTACTGATAGTTTTAGCAGGTAAAATGTCACGCGATGACATGCACAGATCTTAAGGGCTCCACCAGGTGACATCTGGAAGCCGTGACTTCATTGTTACCGCTAAATAACATGAACGTGCCATGTGGTAAGTGCGTACTCATCCGCTGACGGACGTTTGAGGGGTCCTCAGTTTATGAACAATTACAGAGGCAACCAGAAACTTTCATGGATGTGACAGGTGGCGAGTGCCCAGCTGGAAACAGTAGTGTTAGCCTGGCAACACTCAGGGGGTAGAGGAGTTTACTGAGGCCAAGGTCAGAAGTGGAGAGTTTATTAACTACACTGTGTATGGCTTCAGTGGGCAAGACAACAGAGAGAACCATCTTCACAGAGGCCTCTGAAGGGCGGGCAGGCAGGCAGGCAGGCAGACAGGCAGACAGGCAATGTTTCCATATCATGTGTCCCTGAAATAATTGCAATTGGGGTTTACTGTAGCTAACAGCAGCCCAGGCTTTAGGCAATGACGGTTCAGTCTTGTATCAAAAATGGCTCAGCATGACGCTTGCCCTAAACTGGTATCCATATTCTGCTGCTAGGGTCTGTTGTGGTTAACTATGCTTGATGGGATAATGGTCCTACACAGAGGCAGCCGCAGCCTTGTTCTGACCCCAGTCTGCTCGGAGACACAGCAGTCTTATTCGGAGTCAACAATGTTCGAGCACAACCATCCATCCCAGAACAGCATCCGCAGTAAACTCCTTGGAACGGGATTTCTGGTCAGAATTAAACACAGAGCAAGTGAGTTCATCAGGAGAATTCAAGGGTCAGGAATGGCAAAGCTAGCAGCCATTCCCTCCCTCGTGACTGTGAACCCAAAACACAAAGAACGCGAACAGGAGGCTGGGGGATGACTCATTCAGGAACGTGCTTGTCGTGAAGGCGAGAAGACCTGAGTTTGGGTCCCCAGCAGCCACATCCAAAGCCTGTCGTGGAGACACAGCCCTGGAATCATGGTGCTGAGGAGTTAGACACAGGTGGGTCCCTAGGGCTTGCTGGGAGCCAGCCTCCCCAAACTGGCAAGCCCTAGGAACCAGTTGAGAACAAAAATGGTGGAGAGACCCTTGATGTATCACTCTCTGGCTGCTGGGTCTACCAGCACACAGAGGTGTGCACACAGAACCTGGAAAATGAGTGGTGCCTTCTACTTGGTCAGTTAAGCTGCACACAGATGTACACACACACACATGCACAGAGAGAGAGAGAGAGAGAGAGAAAGAGAGAGAGAGAGAGAGAGAGACAGAGAGAGAGAGAGAGAGAGAGAGAGGAGAGAGAGAGTTTGAAAACAAGTGATGCCCTCGACTTGCACATTTGAGACAGGAGTTTTAGTAGCAGTGCCTTGCTTCTGCATACTCATCAAAGCATCCTTAGGCTCCAAGCAGACAGCAATAGGATCACTGTCCCCAAAGGTCATTTCCCAGCAGCACCTCCTAGAGTGCCTGGCACTGAGCACCACTGGACTGAATGGCCTGCTGGCAGCCATTTGAAACTTGGGAAGAAGGGCATTGGGGAGAGTGGGTGGGCCAAGGCGGAAGATCAAACACCAAGAATTAGCCCATTTACTGGACTGGTTGATTAGATTAGTTACTTGTGTAATGAGGTGGAGAATTTTATTCATCAGAAATTCTCCTCTAGAATTGCTCTCAAGAAAATCAGTTCATGCATGCCCCTTGGTCCCCCGACCGCACTGCCCCACCTCCTTGGGGAATTGTCGGACGCTCCCGGGACATGTTTATTCAACGAGAATATTCATGGATGCACACAGCACAGGGATATCATTGAGCTAAAGTTTAAGACGTGTGGGTGGGGTTTTCTGGGTTGCTACGCTGTCTGTGAACAAGTTTGTTGTGTGTTTCTTGGATGCCTTGTCTGTAAAATGGGAATAGTGATGTCTGTTTCAGATCCTTGTCATCAAGTTGAATATAAAATCAGGGAAGACTTTAAATCTCAAAAGGTTTGGGGAATGGTGGGCTCCCCTTTATCTGCTAACCAATGGAGCAACCCACAACATTCTCAGCTTATCTTTCAAGGTTTGCTCTGCTCAAAGGTCCTCAAGTTTATTCTCCTGTTACCATCCTCGCAGTCTCTTTCTGGACACCAGCTGAGGCCAACACATAGCCTTTGCTTGCCACAGTCACACTGGCCTTTCTAATCCCTGGACCTGGGAAATCCCTGCAAGGCTTGTTGCTCACAAGTACTTCACAGTCTCTTTATACTCCCCCTCCTACTCCGTGGTGTGGGAAGCCCTTCTGTGTATGTATTGCTTTTATTGGTTAATGACTAAAGAAGTTGCTCTGGCCTGTGATAGGGCAGAATAGAACGAGGCAGGAAAACTAAGCTGAATACTGGGAGAAAGTAGGTGGAGTCAGAGGGGTGCTATGTAGCCTCCAGAGGAGACAGATGCCAGAATCTTCCAGGTAAACCATGAGCTTTGTGGTAAATATAAAAATAATAAAAATGGGCTCATTTAATATGTAAGAGCTAGCCAATAAGAAGCTGGAGCTAATAGGCCAAACAGTGATTTAATTAATACAGTTTCTGTGTGGTTATTTTGAGTCTGGGCAGCCGAGAACGAATGAGCAACCTCTGCCAACAATTCTGCTTCTCATTGGGATCACAGCAGAAACCATGTACTCTAGAGAGTTAAGTAAAATTACGTCCATGCACCTGCTTCCTAGGGAACCACAAGCTCATGGGCCTTTGTGTCTCTAGTTTCTGCTCTCTCTCTAAATGTTCAACTCAGTGAAGGAATTCACTGTGTCTTACTTTCTGGGGCTCTTTCTTCTTTCTGAAGGTGTGGAACATACCCCATTCTCCAAAGGGGGAAAAATTTCTCACCGTACCCGCTGCTGGCAGGAGGTATTTGTGTAAACAGTTTGCTAATGAGTTCAGGCAGCGGAGGGAGGTTTATATTCCCGTAAAACGATGTGTGCCAGATACTCAACTGTATCTATTCCTTATCTTCTAAATTCCTTGGCCCGCTTGTTTTAGGACTAGCTTCTGGACTCTTTATTCTATGGGTGGATCCCCTGCCCTCTGACCTGTGCCGTTCTCAATCTCTCTTTTGGCTCAATTGCTCCTCCTCTCCCCTTTCTCAACTCCAAGTTCCTCATAGTTCTGTTCTCCACCCAGGACTTGTGCGTTGTTTCATCCTCACTCCTAGAAGAGCTTGCCTCGGGTTGTTGGTTTGGATTTTTTACTCTTTTGGTTTTGTTTTTTGCTTGATTATTTGTTTTGGTATGTGTTTTTGTTCTGGTCTTGTCTGTCTAAGGAAAAGCCATTTCCTCTTCAAAATGTATTTGCCAGCTTTGAAATACCTGTTGTTGAACTTCTGAGAAGGCTCAACAGGTAAAGACGCTTGTGGCCAAACCAGACTACCTGAGTTGAATCCCTGAGGTCCACATGGTAGAAGGAGAAAAGTGGCTCCTACAAATTGTCCTTCACCTTCCACACATGTGCTGTGGCATGCATGCACCTCACCCGCTTGTATTGATGAAGGTTGTTTGTGATTGTATCTTATAGCCCTTCCTGGATATAGGCTGCTCTTGGAGAAGAGAAATTCTGGGATTCTTGTCAAAACTGAAACCCAAAACCTTGCATGGAATAGAGCCTCAGTGATGAATGACTCTTACGCAAGAAAAATCAGACAGAAGGAATTCACGTTTGGAGGTAATATGATTCAATCACCACTAGATGAGATGGACCCAGGCTCAGAGGGCTGCTTCTGGCTGACCCTGACCCTGGCATTCTGTCTATCCTGTCTCATGCTGTGCCCACCATGGAACCAGTGTGAAGTGTTGGTTTTCCCAGAGAGCCTCCGACCTCTGGTTGAGTGGTGACTGGTTATCTCCATCATCAATGAAAAATAGAATGGCCTGTGACCCACAGGATTCATCCTCTCTCTCCTGCATGTGATCCTTCTTTCAGATCATAGTTCCTTCAATGAAATCAGAATTTTTACAAGGGTACAAAGGCGGGACAGAATCACAAATGGTTATGCTCACCAATTAGAAGCTTGAAATATGTATTTTATTATAAACGTGTTGTCATTTATCTTAGTGAAAAATGGAGGAGGATTAAGACTGGTTTAGCATAACCATGATAGTCTTTGCAGCAAGGAACATGCTCTTGAGATCGTCATAGAACCCTGCAGGTCTCCAGATGCCAGGAGTCGAAATGATGCTCTTTATGGGGCTCGGAGCACACTAGAGGTAAAGACACTTGTGATCTCCCCGGATCTTCTCAGTTTGTCTACACAGTAAGAATCATTACACCTCCACTCCAAGGATGGGTGGACAGAGACCGACAGAGTACAATTCTCTGGATTCCACATGCCTGGCAAGCACGAATCAGAAACAAGAAGCCTGTCTTTGGACTTTATATCTGATTTATTTTTCATCGAACCATCCCACCTGTTATACTGCAAAAGGACAACAGAGCTTTGGCTCTGTGTTCAGAATAAAAATGGCATTTGTTTTTCCTTTTTTCTTTTTGCAGTCCTGGGAATCTAAACCGGGGCTTCGTGTGTGCTAGGCAAACCGTCTACCGTTAACTACAGCCTTAGCTCCTCTGCTTATTTTTATTTTGAGACAAGTTCTTTCCACGGAGTATAAACTAGTGTTAGACTTGCAATCCTCCTGCCCCAGTCTCCTGAGTAGCTGGGATTACAGACCTGCACCACCAGGCCCAGCAGAAACTACACATCCTAAGAGTAGTGACAGCTGACAGTGACGCCAAGTGGCATATATGTATGAAAATGCCGTAACAAAACCTGTTGCTTTATATTCTTACCCATAAAATCAATTTTAACAAATTAAATAAAATAAAGATCCATTAGAAAACAGCAGAGGCTTCACTCAGCCATTCAGTCATTTGCTGGGCTTCAGTTTGCTCCGGCAGTGAGCAAACCTGGGGCTTGTAGCATCTAATCTAATTAGAATCTAATCTAAGCTAATATGAAGATCATGTGCAGTCTGGAAAGCTGGAGAAGAATGGAGTGGGGCGCTGTCTCCCAGGGCTTCACCACTTCTCCTCTGGCTGGCCCTGCTGGTCAGTCCAGCGTGATGACTGTCCCTCTGTTTCAGAAGCTAACTGGTGTGGGCACGTCTAAGCACTACCACCTTCTTTGGGGAAATGACTTAGCGTCTCTAAGTCTTGGTTTTCTTTCCTTTGACTGGGATCTGAAAACATGTCAGTGGGGAGGCTTCAGCTGCAAGCATCAAAACAACCACTAATCCAATCTCACACAACCCCGGAGAGAGTATAACCAAACCCGGTCACTCAGGGCAAGCTTGAGGCAAACTTACTCTGAGGGTCCAAACCTTGGCAGAGAGGGAGAATCAGGTGGGTAGTCTGTATTTCCGGAACCGTATGGCCTGAGACAAGGACCACTTCTCAGAGAAATAATGGAGAGTGAGTGGTTTGAGGAAGGGGGATGGCAGAACAGATTTACTGTAGAGATTCAAGCCTTGTATTTCATTAAGTGCTTTCAGTAGTAAAGATGTAGTAAATTTAAGGTACATGCAGAACATCTGGCTCTCTGGGGTGCTAGACAGACACACAGTGCTGTTGGAAGACCGGAACAGAGGAGGTTTAGGAAGAACAGAACAACCTAATCAGAAAATGCTTCCAACAGAGAAAAGGGTCTGGCAGGTGCCTTGGAGGCGGGGCAAAGAAGAGACCCCTGCTTCCCCTCAATCAGCCTAAGACTCCACAGTCTACAGTAAAACATTTTCTATTTTTCTACAAAGAATACCAAGGGCACAGGCCGTCTTGAGCATTGGGAACAACCAGAGACTTTCACCAGCTGACCCAATAGCAGACAGATGCACACACACATGCACACATGCACACACACACACACACACACACACACTCCCCTGCGGAGAACACAAGTGGCTAGAGAGGTGACGTGCCAATGGTTAATTTTCAGAATACCCAGTTTTAACAACCCAAGGAATGGAAAGAATCTTTTATCATTATTACCATGGAATCATTTAGAAATTACAGTGCAATGCTTTTCACTTATTCCTCTGTAACGGGAATGGAATGTATTGGCAGTTAACAATTATGCTCTGCTATTCCTGCGTTCCACACTAACTGCGGCGGACATTAACATTGATGTGTTGCCGTTGCTGGTACTGCCTGGGCCAGATCTGGTCCCCTGGTCCTCATTTCTCTGTTCTGAGAGGCATAAATGGGAGTTGCAGGTGAGTGTCTGAAGACACATTTTCAACTGCTGTCGTCTGTCATTCTTCTAGTTTATGTCCTGAGAGCTTCATAACCGTGGCGAATCAACTCTCACTCTGGGAACGGCCTTAAACAAGTTGGAGCCCATAAGCTGACAGATAGTGCCGAATGCCTCAGAACCTCCTCATATTAAACAGGAGGGCACAGCTCTGCCATCCCGACAGTCATCAATTACTTAAATTATGACTCTGAACAAAACAGTAGCTTGCTATGTACCACCCTACCTGTCTGTCTGAGTGACCAAAGGGACTCAGCTTCAGGAGTTTGTTTGGGGATCACCTTGCATGATGCTGGGGAAGATGGATCCTTTTTGGTTCTCGGGTTTGCATCTAACACTTCTTTAGATGTCTTCGTACACAGAGACAAATGCATTCCTTCGATGGTGACCCATCCTGCTACAATCAAACCTGCTTTTGAGAATTAGGAGATGCCTACATTTTAAATAACTCAGCCTTCAGAAATGTATTTTGCATAAATACTTACTTTATATTATGCAAATTCTAAAGTATAAAAGAATGTTGGTTTTTTTTCTTTTTTTAAATCTTGAGTATTCACAATGGGTGAAGGCCACCTTTTCCTTAAGAAAAGTATTGCTAACTCAAAATGATTTGTAAGTGATGTCATATGTTCCTGTTCTAAATTAGCAAATTGTGTCATTTAAAGAGACACCAGACATAAATAAACGGGTTTAAGGTAAATAATGGGAAATATGCATAATGCATGTTTTATTCAAAATTTAACATGTGTCTCGATGGTCATTTTATAATTTGTTTTATTTTTAAAGCATTTTACTTATGGAAAATAATGAGTTGGACACCTACGAGGCATGGGTCTGTGGGAAGTCAAGGCCAGCAGGGTGTACTTAGTAAAGTAAGATTATCCAGCATTACACAGTGAGAGCCTGTTGCAAAAAACAGAGCAAACAAACAAACAACAAACAATAAATAAAAGCATGAAAGAATAAGACTACACACAAGAATTGGCTATATGGATATGTATGTTTTGTTCAAGTTTTGTGTCTTGGTGCTCCATTTATAATTTGTAAGTGCTGAGGGCTTGCAAAACCTCATTCTCGGCAGCTGCTTTAAGGGATTCACGTGTGAGTGATTAACTGACGTGTACGTGTGCTGAACAGCATCCCTCTGGAGAATATGGCTCCCATGCATCGAGCCGACTGCACCGCTCCAGCGCAGCTCTTAAGATTCTGGTCAGCGCTTCCCAATCAGATCCTGAAAAGTAATGAGGCGTCGTGGCAAAATGGCACCAAATTAGTAGCTTATAGATAAATATGTGCTCCTTATTATCTGAAAGTAATAATATATGGGGTAAATAAACAGCGTGTCAGATGCTTTAATCCATTAGGTGTTTGAAATGTTGTATACATGTAGTCATTTCTTTTGAGACAACACCCCAGTGTTGTCGATGAATAAGTATATAGAACACCTAAAAACAAATTAAATGGATAAAAACATTCTCTATAATTTTTCAGATAAGAAGTATGTGAGGAGCTAAAATAACTTCCCTGAAGAATTTTGATTGAATCTTTAATGGAGCCTGAATCCCAAGGGTTTCAGCATTTAATGTTTCCAGTGACCAGATACACTTTCATTTGGCCCAGTTCATAGGAGGTAAATACATCTCCTTTTTCTCCGCTACTCTGACTCTTGGTTATCACCTTTAGCCAAAGGCAGCCCTGAGAATATGCTCTAACACATCCCTATTGTGTGGTGAGTGTTGCTTCTAAAAGATCTTTATACTGGGGCAACAGAAAACAGAGGCGGAACAGCAGAGGAGAGACTAGGAACTCAAATCATTGTCAAACTTGGATCACATCCAGGGGGTGCAAAATAGTGTTGGGGAATGAGCAACAAAGTCAAACTAGATACTAGGTGTGAGGGTCAGTGGTGGAGAGCTCATTTAGCATGTGTAGGGCCCTGGGTTCTAGCTCTGCCAAATAATTTACAAAACTGAAGCACTTACAGACCCCATAGAATTCAGTTTGATTAATACTGATTTAAACTTCTTTGGGTGGATTTAGCAATTCCAGTCATTGTCTTTAGTTTTGTTACAGAAAGAAGGACTTAGGATATGTAGGTTAGAGGTTGAGGAGATCACACACACACACACACACACACACACACACACACACACACACTCACACACACATGCCTGCACACACATACATACAGAATATGTAGGTTGGTTGAGGGGTGTAGTCCAGTTGGTAGGTGCCTGTCTGGGGTGCACATGACCCTGAGTTCAGTCCCTAACCCAGGATAGACTTGCCAGAGACAAGAAGATCAGAAGTTCAAGGTCATCCTCAACTACATAAAGGCTAGCCCAAACTACATGAGACCCCATCTTTAACAAAATGTAGGTAAATTGTACCAAAGTTAAAGCAGCCTTATAGTTTGGAAATTACTTCTTAGGGTCTTGATAGTTCTCTCAACTTATTATGGATTTTGTCATGTAGTCTTAACCCCAGTTAGTAAGCTATTTATAATTCTATAATAACTGTTTCTCCAGATAGTATTATATCCATAATCTTTTTTTAAAAAGATTTATTTTATGTATATAGTGTTCTGCCTGCACGTTTGCCTGCAGGCCAGAAGATGGCACCAGATCTCATTACCGATGGTTGTGAGCCACCATGTGACTGCTGGGAATTGAACTCAGGTCCTCTGGAAGAACAGCCAGTGCTCTTAACCACTGAGTCATCTCTCCAACCCTATATCCATAATCTTACTAAAAGTTCTATTCATAAAAAAAGAAAGAAATTCCTGCCCATTTCCTTGATACTGTCTCTCTATTTTCTAAAGTGATAGAACTTAAATTCAGAAGGGAAGTCTGGCCTGTGGTGAACACGGTGTTTGACCTTGGTAGCCTTTGCTGCCATTCTTGGGTGAGAGAGGTGGCCCTTCATATTTCTATAAAGAATCAAGAATCAAAATGGTTTCTTCATTTTCTGTGCAAGATGGCCCAGTTGTGCCAGGGTGATGGCCCAGTTGTGCCGGGGTGATGGCCCAGTTGTGCCGGGGTGACTCCTGGGCTGTTAGAGTAAACAGAGTCAGCTGAGCACTGTTGGGCGGGGTTCATCTGCCAACTGTGCCCCTGCCCTGCTCTGCACAGCTCACTGACACGGTTAAAGAAATGAATGGTTGCTGGATTCATGAAAACATGTGGTTTATTCCTCCACACGATCAGCAGGGCAGAAACCTTATATAACGAGGCCGTATCATTGCACAGGGGACACCTACCTGTCTCCTCCCTAAAGCATTGGGCCACTCTCTCACATTAGTGGAAGATGCATTTCTCCTATTTGCTTTTAAAACCTTTGATTTGCTCCCTCCTCTTTAGCTGGGCTTCGGCACACCCAGCCCATTCCCTATGCCTGCTAATGCGGTCCCTGGGCTTGGGCCCAAGTCAAGCATTCATTTCCACACCACTGTGCTTTCCTTCCTGGTTGTCCTGTCTGAAGTTCTGTGAGTTTCACTGACAAGCCCTGGGTTTGTTCCCTATCTCACTCTGTCATACTTCCAGGTTCATCATCCAGACATGGGGTGTGTTCCCGCAAATGACCCAGGACATCTTTCCAACCCTTTCATCCAGAATGACTTCAACATTGTCACCTTCTGTACTTTAAACATTGCTGGCATCCTAAACAGCCAAAATAAGCATTTCTGATCTTTCTCTGTCGCCAGTGTTGCTTAGTTCTGCTCTATGTCCAAAGCACTATATGTCCATATGCTTGCATATGTGTGTACCTGCATTTGTCTGTCTCTGCAAGTGTGTGTGCCTGCGTGTGTATACCTGCATGTGTCTGTCCCTGCAAGTGTGTATACCTGTATGTGTGTGTGCCTGCCTGCATGCATATGTGTGTGTGCCTGCATGTATGTGTTCAAAACAAGCTTCAATGCCCTCATACAATCTCCAATTTGGCAATCCAAAGTTTCTTTGAAAAATACCCATCTCTGAAAGTTTGATCATAGCTGTTAACATCATCATCTGGGTCTCAGGGTTCAAAGCCTGGTTGTTCCAGCACTTCCTAGTTCCACGGCTCTCGTGACTCCTTTGGTGTTTTTAATCCTCACAGGAGCAGACAGATCCTTCCCCAGAGGATAGCAGGGTCAACTGAGATAACCACACAGGGCTTTGGAGTGCACACCGTGATGGGCGATTCTGGTGATTACCAGACAGCCTTTTTCTGTCTTTACCATGAAATGCTAACGGCAGTGTGGTGAGTGGCCTGCAGGCTTACATAGAAAAACACTCAACTTCTTTGTTCAGAGTGGAAGTCTTGGGCAACCTCGGGCTTTGATGAGTATTGGCGGAGATACTGTTCCACGTTCATGGGACTGAGACCTGTCTTCTTGCATCCTCTGTGTCTAATGGAGCCTGAAGGGACACAGCACAGCTGTCTAGTGATACAAATCCGTGTCAGGTTCTTCTGAACTATAGCTTTTCCAAAAATGCAGAAGTGGTTTTGAAACTCACATGGGACTCGGTTGTCACTCCGGGTAGGGTTTTTAAAGTCTTCAGACTGAAGGGTTCTCTATCAGCAGCTGCTATTTAGAACTCCCTGTTGGACCACATCCCATCCAGACAGAAAACCCTCCGGGCTAACGTCTGGCCCGGGAATGCTGCTGTAACCGGGGACGGAGCTGTTCTTTTGGAGGGGCAACAGCCACTGAGTACAAATGACATCGTTCTCACCGCAGCTGTGCTTCATCAGGGTGATGGCGGCCCACCAAGGCGAAGGCGCCCTGCCAAAGGTGACTTGGTGGGGAGCCACATGGTCCTCTAAGAGAATGCAGCCCCACAAAGGGCTGCTTAACCTGGACCCAGGCTTTCAGAGGCCCGGGAGTGGGAACAGAGATGCAAAGGCTGCAGTTGTTTCCCCTGGCACGAAAAGGGGTGTTCCCACCCCCCACCCCCAGATCGGACCGTGACATCTGAACAGCAGCATTCCGTTCTGGGCAAGGAGACGGAGCAAGGTAAGAGACGGCCGAAGCCCTCTGGTATTTTCCAATCCAGTGAGGAGCTAAGACAAGTGTAATCACAGATTATTTTCGCCAGCTTTCCTGTGCGCCTGGGAAGGGGGCCAGACCAGGGAAGGCAGGTGTCTTCAATCCTCCAGGGAGCAGACAGACTCTCCTCCACAGGAGGGCAGGATGAAATGTTGCAACCTGTTAGAGGCCTTAGAGCTCGTCAGCGCGCGCACCACGATGTGAGCTTTTCCTGTCTTCCCCGTGCAATATTCACTCCAGCATGGTGGGCGGCGAAGGTTTGCTCACACAGAAAACCCTTCCAAGTTTCTCTTTAGAGTGAAGGTCTTGGGCAGCCGCAGGCTTTGGGGGGCGCTGTTGGCGATCCCACCGGCCTTGGACTCTCTGCCCTCGAGGAATGAATCGCACCTAGCAATTCCCTTTGTCCTTTTAAACTTTCAGTTGTGAAATCGTTTTAAATTTATGGAAAAGGGTGAAGAAGAACATACCCTATACCCCTAACCTAGATGTGTGTGGTAAATTCTATATAGCACTCTGTTCCCATGTGTGCATGTTGTATGAATGTGTGTGTGTGTGTGTGTGTATCCCATACGAATCAACTGAAAGCTAGTTGAAAGCTTCTAAATATTCCCCCCAGTATATCCAAAAGACAAAGATACGTTTCCACTGAACCACAGAGCAACCATCAAAATCAATACATTAATGTTGATACCTTTTCTCTTCTAACCTAGGACTCCATTTACATTTCATTAATTGTTCATTAATAGTCATAATAACAGGAAAAATGCCCTCTGTGGTCCTTTAATTCAATCTAGGATAACACGTTGCGTTTATTTATCACATATATATGCATATATATATACATATATTATTTTTATTTTTTTGCTTTTTTCTTTGGTTTCCCAAATCTGGGACCACCTTGCCTCACTCTTTCCCTGTCATTTGTGACCTTGATAGGTTTGAACAGCACCAGATAGTAATTTTGCAGAATTGACCTCCATTTGGTTCCCCTGATGCTTTCTTCTATGACACCGTTATGTGTTTTTACATTGAAATATCCGAGTCAAGCTGTCTCCCTCAGTCTCATGGCAGAAAGGACATAACATCCATGTCTTGGCGTTGGTGAGGCTCGCTATGGTCGCTTAGTCAAGGTGTTACGTGCCAGGTTTCTTTACTCTAAAGCCACTGCTTTATTTCCTGTGTAATTAATATGTAATTAATCACAGGGAGAGTGACCTTAGGTAAACACTTTGCCCTTCAAATGCAACTTTGTCATCCTTGGACGGCTCTTGCACAGAGAGAAAGTTACCATGATAGTTGCTGCTTGTTGCTATTTACCGTTACTCTGTCTTTGTTATGTAACTTTTTGCTGAAAAAAAGTGATTTTTTTTTCTCCCTTTTCTCCTATTTCTTTATTCCCAGGAACAAGGCCCATACATTTCTAATTTATTCGGCAGGCTGTGACCTATTACATCACTGCTTATTTTTCACGCTCTAATTATCCCGTATTTGTTTACTTCCAACCTCTTCAAGCTGATTTCTGTGTGATTTTTTTTTTTTTGACAGCCAAGTCTTTATTTTCGGTCCCTCATTACTTCCTGTGACAACAGGATGTTCCAGGTCTACCTTGTACCTTTCTTCACCTGTCGTTTCTCTGGAGCCGTCGGCCCTGTCTAGGGAGAAGCATATTAGAAACAAAGATTTGCACACTAAGTGTGCAAATGCCTGGACAAAGTTAGGAAAGATTTGCATATTTATGCAGATACATACATACGTTTGAGTAACTGCCTAAATGCAAAAAGTTGTGAATTCAACCCTATAGTTTCTACTCTAACACAGCACGTTTATTAAAGTCTTTGCTCTTTCTGGATTCCTTTCCTGGTCTGTGAGAAAGTCGGCTCCTGATCACCTTCATCTTGTTGATTATTTAATTGTTTGCTTGTTTAGTTTGTTTTTTTAAGACACAATTTCTTCGTGTGTCTCCGGCTGTCCTGGAACTCACTCTGTAGACCAGACAGGCCTCGAACTCACGGGACTGGTTTTCTGTGCACAGCCTGCCGTTTGTAGCTCACACACACTGCTGTTGCAATTGGCCTCCAACAAAGCTGCCAAGAACACAAAATAGTTTCAGTAAATACTGTTAAGAAAGCCAGGTATCCATGTGTGGAAGAATGAAATTGACTTTTTACACCACTTTAAAAAATTAACTTGAGCGCTGGAGAGACGGCTTGGCCCTTAAGGGCTAGGCTCATAACCAAAACATTAACTTGAAATAAATCAAATCCTTACATGTGAGATCTGAAATTGTAAGATTATTTGAAACAGTTACATGGGAAATGCCTCACAATGCAAAGTCTTCTTGGATGTGACATCCACAGCATAGTTAACCAAAGCAATACATAAATAAACAAATATAAAAAATTAAGATGGCAAGGTGGTATAGATGGCTCTATGCATAAGAGCACTGTGTTGCTATGGATGAGGACCTGAATTCAGATCTTTGTACCCACCGGATATGACTGCCTCTGTGTTGTAACCCCATTGTTGTGTTGGGAGAAGACAGGAGGATCACTGGGGTTCCAAGGCTGCTAGTGAGAGAGACCTTATCTGAAGCGAATAAGGCAGAGAATGACTGAGTGCCTACCCGGTGTCCTCTTCTGGCTTCCACGCTCCTACACACATGGGCACATGTACTCCCTGTCCCCAACATACACTACCCCACAAAAAGGGGTTACTGCATAGCAAAGGCCAAACTAAGGAGAGGGGGAAACCCACCAATTGGAAAAAAAAAATACTTGCGAACCACATATATGATCAGGTGATGATATCCTGCCACAGTGTGAACATGTGGTGTTCCCCACAGGCTTGTATCTTGAATGTTTGGTCTCCTGCTGGGCTGTTTCAGAGGAGAAATTACCTAATTGGAGAAAGTAGTCACAGAGGTGTGTCTTTGAGGGATATACACAGTCCTTGGTCCTCTCTTCCTTCTGTGCTAACTGTCCACCATGAAATGAAGATGCCCCTCCACTAACGTCCCCACTGCCATGGTGTTCTACTCCAACACATGGAGTCAAGTGACCATAACCTGAGCTCTCTGATTGTGAGAGTCAAAGTGTTGAAGGAGGCCGCTAGTTAGTTCCAGGCCACTTAGCCCTGAAATAATCACACATAAACTGTATTATATAAATCACTACTTGGCCAATTAGCTCTAGCTTCTTATTGGCTAACTCTTATATATTAATTTAACCCATTTCTATTAATTTGTGTATTGCCATGTGACTGTGGCATACCAGCTAAAGTTCCAGAGTCTGTCTCCAGCAGGGCTACATGGCTTCTCTCTAACCCTACCTCCTTTCTCCCAGCATTCAGTTTAGTTTTCCCCACCTAGCTCTATTCCCTGCGCAGGCCCAAGGCAGTTTTCTTTATTAAACAATGTTGTTCACAGCATACAGAGGGGAATTCCACATCACCAAAGCAAATCCTTCCTCCTTTAAATTGGGTCTGGTACTTTGGACCAAGTGAGAAAAAGAGAAAATCGGTGACAGAGAAGAAAGGTCATCGCTGTGACTAAATCTGACTGTGTGATGCTTAAACTGGTTTTTGGAAGGAATTTGGAAGTGTCTGGAGAAGCAGGCTAACGAATGCTTCATTGACTGGAAGTAGAAATTGAGTGATTCTGGTGTGTTGCAGAACTGGGAAGAGGGAAAAAAGTATGCCTGACATTTGTGTAGTGAGGATCAAAGCCACAGGGTAGAAAATAGTGCTTGCCAGAGCCAAGGGAGTGGTAGACTACAGAGCCCAAGGAAAAATTCACCGGTGTCAAAAACTTATATATATTATGATTATAGCCGTGATTCCATGACTGTAATGATCCATCAAAACACCAGATTATACACATTAGCAAATTTTTATTAGCAATTTTAAAAGCCACATGCCATCCTGTGATGCCCAGAACCTTGTCACCCAGTAAAGTCCTTTATCTCTCCAGAACTGTGGGTTAAACAAACTTCCTTTCTTTGAAAAGTTTTTAAAGCTTTTTTACTTTAAATTTAAGATTGATGTAGGTGGGTTTTCTGTCTATGTGTTATTTTCATTGGTTAATAAAGAGACTGCCTTGGCCCTTTGATAGGACAGAAAATTAGGTAGGCGGAGTAAACAGAACAGAATGCTGGGAAGAGGGCGATGAGCCAGCCACCAGGTCAGACATGCTGAATCTTTCCCGGTAAGTCACTACCTCATGGTGCTACACAGATTATTAGAAATGGGTTAATCAAGATGTGAGAGTTAGCCAGTAACTAACTCTCTAGAGATGATGGGCCAGGCAGTGTTAAATGAATACAATTTGTGTGTTGTTATTTCTGGGGCTAAGCTAGCTGTGCGGGAGCTGGGCAGGACGAAAAGCAGGCCTGCCTGCAGCTCCTCTCTACATATGGCGCCCAACATGGGGCGTGGATAACTTCATCCACAGAAAGCCTGAGAAAGCTTGGGAAAGAATAGAGTAAAGCATGTTTTGTTGGTAGCAGCAATTTCTCAGGTCTGCTCTGCTTGCTAGAGGCAAGCAAATGCTCTCACCTAAGAGAGGCTTCCTGACTCAGCTTTAGCTGCAAAACTTTGCAGCTCCTCTAAGAGGTTCTGCCACAAAACACTTAAATGATGTTGATGAAAAACTGAAGACATGCGTTTCAGTTTTCAGCCGTAGCAGGAAAAAAGCTGTGCTGTTATAAAATGCCAGCTTTCTGGGCTGTCCTGCCAGAGCAATCTCTGACTCTTTCAGGCAGGCTGAGTGTGGTCTGTGAGCAGAATGGTGCAGCTTGCTTGCTGACAGGGACCTTGAAACACTGTGGAGTTGTGATGATAAACATGGCTACAGCCAGTACCTCAGCCACGAGGCTGGAAAGCTAAGGAATGGGCTGGATCCAGCCGACAAAGCCATGACTTCAATCCTCTCCTTCAAGGCTCATGTGGTCAGAATAAAGGAGAGATATACAGTAAAGAGAGATTCAAAGATGAAGAAAATCTCTAAATGATTTACTATGTGTTAAAAATATATGCAGGCTAAAGGTTAAAGTTCTTAGGGTAAAAAAGGAAGAAAGAAAGTAGTTGGGTGTGGTGGTATACACCTTTAATCCCAACATTTGGGAGGCAGAGGTAGAATAACCTCTGTGACTTCAAGGGAAAGAGGTAGATTGACCTCTGTGACTTCAAGGGACAGAGGTAGATTGATCTCTGTGACTTCAAGGTATCGTAGCACACACCTTTAATCCTAGCACTGGGGAGGCAGAGACAGAAGGATCTCTGTGAGTTCAAGGACAGCCTGGTCTACAGAGTTATTCCAGGACAAAGATATACAGAGAACCTGTCTCAAAAAGTAAAAGTAAAAATAAAAGAATAAAAGAGGTTAAAATAAAGCCGTATGAAGATGGATAATACACAGAAAATCTTGATACTGTATGCTATTATGCTCTCTTTAAATTGTTTGAATCCTGAGGAAGGAAAAACAGCTGCTAAAAGATATTTGTTTATAAATGCTGCTGAACTAATCCAAACTAGATATGCTGAAAATACCTTGACTTTAAAATTTGTATCTAAGGTTATGATGCTTTGGAAAAGTTCTTCTTTTGTTTTCACAGAGGATGAGACCCTGTGGATTGCTTCTATCCTAATATGGTATGATAGACCACGTCCTCCTGAAAGGTTGCTGTGAACACCCTCAAGAAATTACTTTGCTCAACTGTCGACTGAGATGAATCTAGCACAGTTTATACCATGAAAGACCTGATTAACAACGCCCCTATACAGCAGGAAGAAGTTTGGAGAGAAATAACTATGTCCATATTCCCAAATATTGCTTATAAATGTTCTTTTACATTTAAAGGGGGATATGATATAGATATGAATAATTTGCATTGATATGGATTTTAAGATCAATTTTGTTATATGTATATATATATATATATATTTCTGATCTTGATTGAGGTATTGTGATTGTGTAGTTCATTTAAAAATGCAATGTATAATTAAAATATGGGTTGTTAATGGATAATCATTGCTAATAGTTAAGCTTGTAGTAAGGTTAGTTTGATTTTCTAGATGTGCATAGATATATTTCAGATAGGCATTCTTCATATCTTTCAAAGACTACAGAACATAGCATTTAATGTTTTAATAACTTAGGGCTTTTCATGACAATGAGACATGTCTGCTCCTGACAGCACCAGTGTACTTCAAGAGGAAGATGGGCATCGAAGAGGCTCCTTATGAAGTTGGTTAGCCATTTGGGCAAGAAACTTCTCTTGCCTGGACTGTTGTATAAACTGGACACAGAGAACCTGCAGAGAGAGGACTGCTGAACTTACTACCTAAAGGTGAGATGATCTTTCGGGGTTCCTGATTCATGAAGGAGTCTGCAAGACATTCTGCAGGACACAGTAGATAGTGACTGAACTGCCTTTGAATTTCCTGCTTCATGGAAATGACTCTGGATACTATGGGCCTGAAGACTGAAGATGGATGCCCCAACAGTACAGAGGAACTTTGGGTGACTGTCCAGGAAGCAAGATGTCTCTGTCATTTCTAGAGTTTTGGAAGTTGCTTACTTCTTGTTTACTTAGGTAATATTATATCCTTCTGGAGTCTTTGATGGAGTTGAAGAATGGCTAGTTATAGTTATAGTTTTCCATTATTATGATAAAGATAAAATAGATATAAATATTGTAACTGTAATTCTTACTTGATAACTGTTTTGTTATCTGTAATTTTACTATGTTAAAGTGAAAGCCTTTCTTTTTTGTTTAAATAGAAAAAGGGGAAATGATGTAGGTGGGCTTTCTGTCTATGTGTTATTTTCATTGGTTAATAAAGAGACTACCTTGACCCTTTGATAGGACAGAAAATTAGGTAGGCGGAGTAAACAGAACAGAATGCTGGGAAGTGGGCGATGAGCCAGCCACCAGGTCAGACATGCTGAATCTTTCCCGGGAAGCCACCACCTCATGGTGCTACACAGATTATTAGAAATGGGTTAATCAAGATGTGAGAGTTAGCCAGTAATTAACTCTCTAGAGATAATGGGCCAGGCAGTGTTTAAATGAATACAATTTGTGTGTTGTTATTTCTGGAGCTAAGCTAGCTGTTCAGGAGCCGGGCGGGACGAAAAGCAGGCCTGCCTGCAGCTCCTCATAAGATATGAACAATAGACCTTAAATTTGTCTATATCCACGACAATGTCTCTGGGAAGTCCTTCTGTCTGGACATAACAAAAGATGCAAAAGTCCCAGCTATAAGATAGTGACCCTCTGTGTCCTTTCCGCTCAAAACCAGTACTCTTTGTGTCATTTTCTTAACCACCTGATGTCCGTGTGTGTGTGTGTGTGTGTGTGTGTGTGTGTGTGTGTTTATTCTTATTAAACAGACAGAACATTTGAGACAGAGGAATTATGAGTTCACAAAGTTTACATTGCACAGATAAGCTGGGACAAATGTTATGACTATTAGTATTTTCATCTAACTCAAAACACAAGAAGCTCAGGCAATATTTGACCGATTACTTTTCAAGGTGGTTGTTTAAAGAATTAACCCAATGTTCTTATGGCTTAATACCAGTGTTGACATGTATATAGATAAACTGCTAGTTGTAGATATCCAAGTATTGATATTTAATATCACCCATATAAAATGGTCCCACAGAAGAAAACAACTGTGTATGTCTCCATATAATCCATCTGTGTGACTGGCCTATATCTATATGTATCTGTATGAGAAGATGGTCTTATGGATTCAGGAGACATAAGCAGTTTATGGAGCCCCTTTGAGTGCATGAGAGATCTCACAGAAACGGACTGGACCAGTCATTGCACTCGGCTGGTCTAGTTTAGCGGATAGCAGCAGCTCCAGAAACCTAACAGAGAAGGGTTTTATATTTTTTTTCCCAGAAGAAAAATATACACAGGTTTGGAATGTTAATAAGAGATTTGCAAATGTATATAGAAATATGATAATTCATACTATTTTGTGGTAAGGATCTTGGCTGGCATTAGTGATGCATCATATGATTGCATTAATTGCCACGAAGAAACTCAGAATGGCATAATTGTGCTTGATGTTCAGGTAATAGAAATGGAATTTAAAGTGTCATTAGAAAAATGGAAAGCGTTACTGAGTGAAGAGACTTTAAAAGCACAAGTATAGAAGCAAACAGTTAGCACTGGTAACCCTTTGATGGGGCTAAGGGGTACAGGGGAGCTCTCCACACCACCATTGACCCAGACTTGGAGGCGAAACAGATACAGGGTCAGCAGGTCAGCGGGTCAGCGGGTCAGCGGGTCAGCGGTTGCCTGTTGCAGCTCTGAGCAATCTGGGAGGGTGGCTGCAGAAATCACAAGGCTGCAAGCAGCTGGACTGGTGGGTATGGTCCTTCTGCCGGCCTAGTCTGGTGGTGGCGTGTCTTTCCGTGAGTGCCCAGAAGTGTGCTCTCCGTGTGTCACACTGTTTGAGCTTATACTTGAGCTGCTGTCCGGCTAGGTACCTCTGGCCACCACTGAACTCTCTCTGCTTGATGTTATTGGTAAACTGTGGAGTCACTCATTGCTGCCTGTTTCAGCTAGCTATAAGGACAGAGTAAGTACATACGTATTATAACACTCTTGGGATAGCGTCAGGCACACAGCAAACCTGTGTTTTCAAAGTTAAAAAAAATAGTTTAAATTGGGGGTGGGAATGTAGCTAAGTCGGTAGGATGCCTGCCAAGTAGGCATGAAGCCGTGGGTTTGTCTAGTACTGCAGACACCAAGCGAGGTGACTAATACTGCGTAGACCCGGCAACGAGGGGGGTGGGGGGAGGGAAGTGCAAGCAGAAACTCCTGGGGATGGGATGGGGGGGCATTTCCAGCATCTCCTATCATTGCTCCTTCCATCTCCCAGCTAGGAAGAGAAATGGGAATTTTTGTTGCACCTATTCCCATGAGCCTTAGCGTTCTATCCATCATTTCAGAAAGTTGCGGAGAAGGAAGGTCTAGTTCAGGAAGTAAGGAAGAAGAAAGGGGGAATGGAAGAGAGAGGGGGGAGAGGCTCTGGGCTCATCGGTTGCCAAAGTCAGACTGGAATCCTTTCTTTGGTTGTTCCAGTGTGGCAGTGAAGTTTGTGTGAGCGGGGGAGATACTATGGCTATGTGCTCCACTATGCCTTGATGCCCTACTTGGTGACATCGCTCCTGTGGTCACAAGCACCACACTCCCATGGACCCTTGATGTGCAGGAGGTCACCAAGACTGATAAGGAAATCCTAGGAAAGAGCATTATACTCATTGCACCTCTGTTTGGAAAGGCTGTTAATGGGTTCCAAGAGGTCATACTTTCTGTCTGAGTTGAACTTTGCTTCTAACACAGAAAAGAGAGAGAGAGAGAGAGAGAGAGAGAGAGAGAGAGAGAGAGAGAGATATTTCCGGGAAGGTAAACGGACTGATCAAGGAATAGTTCCATGTTCTTTCTTGCCTGAGTTGTTTACGTTCTCCATCCACTTCTGCTGAAAATGATGACATCAAAGGAAAGAGAAAGGCAGGGCAGCCATAGTTTTGTATGCTTTCTGTCTGTCCTTTCTCCTTGGCAAGCTGAAAACAGAGGGTTGGTAGAATGGACACTTACCAAGCAAGAGGCAAAAGAAAGACTCGAGGTGGTTGTGGGATCGCGTGCCATTTTCATCCGGAGGTAAGAACAAAATACATACGCATGTAAGAGCTGAAAATACACGTTGTGTCATTCCAACGATTGCACATCCATGGTAAATGTTCTGATATTTGCATTTAAAAGTGACATCGCCCAATATAAAGACGAATGGTAAGACTCATGTCAATAATTTGAAATTTACATTTTTTTTCTTTCTCTAGAATGACATCAAGCAAATAAAAACTTCCATAGCGAGCCGAGAAAGACCTTGGGATAAAGGAAAATTCTCTATGTTTAGTGTGTTTAAGGATGTTTTCATTTTGCACAGAGACCTGCAAGTTAGAGGGAGCTAACCTTGGCCCCAAAATCCCTTGAAGGCATCCTCTTGGATTGGAAGACATGTGAGCATTAGCGCTGACATACCAGAGAGGGTTCTCTGAGCTGGTGTCCAAAGAATATAGACACTGTCCCTTAGACAAGAGGACGGCCTTTCTGCCCAGGAGAAAGGATTTGGACAAAGTGAGGATTAACAGACAGATTGATGAGGTAGACTTAGCATCCTCCACCTAAGGCTGGCAGGAACTTCGGACATGTCTGTCCTCTTGAAGACTGACAGGGACTGAGCAGGCTTCTTAGATCCCCATACTGCTCTGACCTCCCCAGTCAGAACTGACCAGAAACTGGATAGTATTTAGTGGCCTTTGATAGCTGGGGAGGGGCATCCTAGACGTGACCACACTCAGTTTTCATTCTCTACAGGAGGAGACTAAGATCCTGTGCTTGAACAGGACAGAAACTGACCCGGTCCTCATTTCCTTTCACTAGACAAGTCACCCGCCCTTCCATGCCCTGTTTAGATAACTTCAGATCATGGCTGTTGGCTCTGAAGTCCCCCAGTGCTGGTCCACTTCTGAGAGCTGGCGTTTGAGTGTGTTTCATTGACCCGGGTATTTTACTCCAGGTGCCATGGGGGCAGAGCTGCGTTAGGAAATTCTTCTCACAGACAGCAGCTGCATTGAGAGGAGCGGGCTGGAAACCCCAACTCTGCTCTGTCTCAGGGAAGAAGCGACCGCAATCCAAGCTCATTTGGCAGGCTTTTGTCTGCACTTTGGGTAGTTTTGAGCAATGCTGAACCTGGCCTTAACCTCCTGTAAGGAGAGCGATGTTTTATGTAGATAGTATTTATATTTGTAGTGGTACTTCTTGCTGAGCAGGAGAATAGGAAGTCACTAATCAATCCCCATAAGGAATGAGGTGTTTAGAGTGATTTGGTCAAATATTAGAGCACCCTCGGATTCTGGTGGTCTCTGTAAGAAACCAAATAATGAGCCTTTTACATGGGCTGTCCAACACGCTGCAGAGAGGATAAAGGAACAGGGGCTGCATAGTGTACATAGCTGGCTAATTTTAAAAAATGTTGCTTTTATAAGCAGAGGTGTAGGAGGAAGAGGAGAATGAGGAGTTGCATGGATGAAGGAGCCTCATCAGAAACCTGCTATCCATAATCTTAGGGAATCCTTTCATGGTTGCCAGATGATACCAAGGAAATCAGGGTCCCCTTTTAGGGCTCTGAGTTTTCTTAATAAGAAAATTTAAGAACAAACTCAAATGGTGCCTCAAGAATAATTTTCACTAGAGTTTAAAAGAAAAACTTAGAGCTGGAGAGATGGTCCAGCTGTTAAAAGCACTGGCTGCTTTTGCAGAGGACCCAGGTTCTGTTTCCCACACCCACATGGCAGTTTAAAACCGTCTGCCACTCGGATCCAAGGAACCCAATACCATCTTCTGGCCTCCACAGGCACCAGGCACACACGTGACACACTCATGTGCATGCAGACACTGGCGCATACACCTACAGGGAGGGGAACTTTAGAGAAAGCATCAAGAAGCCCAGAGCTAGAGAAGTGTACTTAGAAAAGAGAAGAAAGAGAAGTTGTATTTTTTTTGAGAAATTCAGAATTCAGATTTTATTCTTTTATTGAGAAGATGTTTTCTTTTGATGTGCTTTTATTGCTGTTCTAATAACAAGGCAGCTCTCTTTGCTCCTGGATGTTCAAGAACTGGAAGAGGTAGGCCACTAGGAGCAGGTGGCTAGGAGTATGTAAACCTTGGTCCCTTCCTGTTGTTCCCTCTGCTTCCCAGTCACCAAGAGATAAAGCAGCTTCCCCACTACCCCCTACCCCACACTACCATCATCATCCCATCATTACCAACACCCCATCACCAACACCATACCACCAACACCACCACCACACCACCAACACCCCACCACCACCACGCCACAACCACCACCACCCCATCACCACCATCACACCACCACCACCCCCTCACCAATACCATACCACACCACCAATATTACACCACCAACCAACACTACCACCACCCATCACCAACCCCACACTAGCACCACACCACCAACACCACACTACCACCAACACCACACCACCATCCTATCACTAACGCCACACCACCAGCACCCCACCACCACCAAGATGTTCCACCTCACTATGGACTCAGAACCTTGCTTTAGAAAATCCTTCTCACAGACAGCAGCTGCATTGAGAGGAGCGGAATGGAAACCCCAACTCTGCTCTGTCTCAGGGATTTTTGTGACACTAAAACACAAAAGCAGCAGTGCAGCTTGTTAGACCCACAGTGGGCCCCCACTTTCCCCTCTACTGACAGCCTGTTCTTCTCAAATGTGGACCATGGTGGATTGAAGGGGAAACCCTACATTTCTGTCCCGTGTCTCTTTGTTCCTAGAACAAACTTCTCAGGTGAGCTCTGGTTGAGGGGAAATCTTCCTTTTTCTCCATGAAGTTCTCTCAGCAAGTGTACTTTGATTTAATTTATGATGCTCTTTCCACTGTGAAAAGTTGACTACAAGTCAAGTAATTCTAAAGAAGCAAGCGAATAAACCAACGAGCCAGCACACAGACATGCTATACCCTCAAAGTCAAGGATGTAAGTGGCGTTGTGTGTCCTCTGTGTCAGATATTATGAACCGAAAACCTCATCGAGTTGAGTGAGTATTGGCAGGAAAGTTTCCTCCTTAGGCAAATGGTTTCCTATTTGGGTGAATACGAAAGCAGCTCAATCCCTCTCAGTGGGAAAAGTGTCTGTGTGTACATTGCGCTGAAGAGGGTGAAGTCAAGTGTCAGAATCGTAGGTTCTGAACCTGCCTGGCTCTGCTAATTACCAGCCATAGACCTTGAACGATGTCCTTGTCTGGAGAGGGGAAATGAGAGCCTGTTGGTTTAACCTCTTAGGGCTGTTGTGAGTTTGGAATGAATCGGTATGTGTAACGTGCTTAGTTCTAATCCTTGAATGTAGTCATTACTTGATAAATGTGAACATCATCGCCGTCGTTGTCACCGCTGGCTTCGTTTTTATTTTATGGGGGCAGGGGGAGACTGAAGTAGAAATTCAGAAACTCCAAAGAAAGGTCTTTTTCAAGTCGTGGGAAAGACTTGGGAGAAGAAATAATAGAGTAAGAATAATATAGAAGAAATATATGTATTACTCTGTCTATCAAAATTTACTGGTCATTTCAAACTCTGAAGTCTTCCTTGGCCAAGCACGGAAAGCTAACTCTCCAGTTTCCTGAAGGCCTCACTTCGAAATGATTGTAATTACAATCAAATTGGTACGAAGCCAATCGAATGAGCCTGGCACGCCAGTCATACAGGGCTTTTCAATGTCATGGTCTTATTTTTTTTTCATTCCTTTAATTTATGGTAATCTAATGTGTGCTCCGAGTACTCTATTAAGCTGGTCTGGTCAAACCCTTTTAAGAAGTTTCAGCCCTTCTCAAGCATTGGCTGCACCCACTGGCGAGGGCGGCTGGAAGGTGGAGGACGGACGAGAGGGGAATGCTTCAGAATAGGGGACCATTATTCCCTTTGTCATATTTTGGTTCCTTTAAAATTGCTCACTTGCATTTAAGTCCCCAAGAGCCATGAAAATGATGCGGAACAATAGCCGGGACTTGTGAAAAGGCTCCACAGATAGCGTCTGAAATACACAAGCCCTTAAACCCTTTTGCGTCCAGTAGCATCTGACAGACTTTGTGAGAGGCGGCCACCTGCAGGAGTTCTAAAATAGATGCTTCCAGAAAACAGAGAACTCTCAGAACTGATGTGTTAATATCATGCTCGCAGCTACTCGACCTCTGACCTAAGTGGCAATAGCAAGATGACTCAAGCCATGGTGAAAGAGGGAATTGAGCTGTCGTTCATATATTTTGGGTGACTGAGAGTGGGGTGGGGCGGGGGGGGAACAACTACGGAGGGATTTTTTTTTAAATAGTATCAATTTGGCAGATTGTCTACCCAGCTGAAGTTTATCTAGTCATTAGCTGATCTCCACTTCTCTTTGCCTGTGTGTGTCAGCTTAGATTTCCTTTCTTTCTTTCTTTCTTTCTTTCTTTCTTTCTTTCTTTCTTTCTTTCTTTCTTCCTTCCTTCCTTCCTTCCTTCCTTCCTTCCTTCCTTCCTTCCTTTCCTTCTTTGTAAGCCTAGAATTTCAACAGTTTACTTACTGTTTGGGTGTGGTAGGAAACCAGCAATCAGGGTCGGGGTAAGGAAAATTTGTATCACAGTGATATTGTTTATGGAGAGTTTTCAAAGCATGGAAGAAAATATGCAGAAATAAATCTGGTTTTAATAATGCTTAGACTCCCTGGTAAGAAGGGGAAAAAAAAACCTCCAATGTAATGAAAACTTCATTAAAGCTAAAAATTATATATAATTCAAGATAAACCAATAACTTCTACTGATCAAACCAAAGCGCCTTGTGAGGGTCACATCCCAGCTGCCTCCCTCCCTCCCTCCCTCTCTCCCTCCCTCTCTCTCTCTCTCTCTTCCTTCTTTTCAAACTGTCAACATTATAAAGCCAATCCAGCTGTGGGGAAGGCAGCTGTATGATATTCTGCCTCCCACTTCGTCAGCCAAATTGTCTGCCCAGTTTTTCTTCTTTGCCTCGGCTGCAGGGTTAGAATGGTTCCGTGGCTGGGGATGGCTTCTGCCAGTTAACGCTGTATTAGCAGGACTGTTCTCTCCTAAGCTCTTTTCTGCCACCTCTCCTCCCCATGTAGGCTTCTGTCTGTTCTCCAGTATCTTCTCCTTCTTTCTTTTTTATAGAATGATCATATGCACGAGACAATTCAGATCCCTGATAATGTCCTTAAAATGTAGTCATTAGCATAATTCTTCAGTTCCCAGTTCCCCTCCTCCTCTTTCCCCACTTCTCATCCTTCTTTTCATTCTTTGTTGAGGGCTATGCACATCCCTATGTTTGACGCTAGCTCCATATAACCATTTTTGGACTTAGTCATAAGCAATCGTACAAGGAATGTCTCTGCACACACTCTTATCTTCTTCTTTTTGACTATTTTTCATCAGGAAGACTGTAAGTAACTAATCGCTCTTTAAATTTTATTTATTTAACTAATTTATTTATTTAACCCCCAACCTTAGCCTCCCGTCCTTCCCTCTTCTCTTCCCACTCCCTCTGCCTGCCCCCAATCCACCCCCTCCGTATCCGCTCAGAAAGGGGCAGGCCTCCCTTGCTCATCAGCAAGCCATGGCCTGTCAAGCTGCCTGCCATACGACCAAACACCTCCCCCTGTGTGCAGTCTGGGCAAAGCAATCCAGCATGAGGAATGGATTCCCAATGCACAAATACCCCACAACATCCAAAAATCAGGCAAAGCACCGGGGACAGTCCCTGCTCTGATTACCAGGAGACCCACAAATAGACCAAGCCTCACAACTGTCTCATATATGCAGAGGGCCTAAGTCAGTCCCACACCGGACCCCTGGTTGTTGGCTCAGACTCTGTAAGCTCTCAGGAGCTAGGCAAGGGGTTTCTGTGGGGTTTCCTGTGATATCTCCGACCCTCTAGCTCCTACGATCCCTCCTTCCTCTCCTCAGCACGACTCTCTTCAGGGTCTTGGATTGGAGGCTATTCGCTTTCTAAAGGCTTGTGAATAGTTCCAAACAGTTTTCCTTTCAAGATCTATGAGTGTCTGACCATCTAGGCCATTTGTGTGTGTGTGTGTGTGTGTGTGTGTGTGTGTGTGTGTGTGGAGCCACACGTGTTTCCTTTTTCCTTGGGGATAATGGGGAAATCACTGCAGATCTCAGAGTCCTTGTTTCCCAGTTGCAACTGCTACAGTTTGGAGTCGTGGTTCCCTGCCCAAGGACGCCAAGACAATGGCAGGGATCAGATCTCAGGACT
Source organism: Myodes glareolus (assembly GCF_982192425.1). Lineage (NCBI taxonomy): Eukaryota > Metazoa > Chordata > Mammalia > Rodentia > Cricetidae > Myodes > Myodes glareolus. The sequence goes on from NC_142046.1 coordinate 53,575,303, forward strand.
TGGGGCACTAGCAGGCTCCTCAGGGATGCTCAGAGCCAAGAAACAGAAAAGGTGTCCTTGGAGATTGTGTGTGTGCAGGGTGAGAGAAAAACAGCACACGGGGTAAGGGACACAGGCTTATCCTCTGAGACAGTGGCAGAGTGAGGGGCCACCATGTCAGCCTTGATCATCCATCAGGTTGGTGCCTAAAGAAAAAGAGAGAGGAGGTTAGTGAAGAAGGAGACTATAATGCTGAAGGGCAAGGTCACAGAGAGCAGAATCGTTAGCAAGGCTCCAAAGGAGCTGAGCCGAGCTTGCTGGTTCGGGACCTAAGGGTTGTTTTTAGTTTTCAGGTTTTCACACATTTGAATATCTCCAGTTATTTTTGGGCATCGGAGTCTGTACATGTGCATATGTGTTTATAGATTTAATATGGGGAATGTCCTAAATAGCACCTGTGCAAACTATATAATTTAAAGTAGAGATAATCTAAACTTCTGTCAAATATAAATTCCTTGTTGGTCATTTTGGTAAGAGTCGATTGCACCTTTTGGAGGCTTATTCTTTCATAGTTTGAGGGGATGGTCATCTCCGGCAGTGGTTTTGTATCCCCTCTGCCCCTCCATCAACAACGACTGATGCTGTAGAGAGCCCAAGCCCTCCTGTTGACTCTTTGGCACAGCCCACTTATTGTGTTGGGTGTGAAAATAGATCAAAGGCCTGACCTATGACCTATGACCTTGGACTTGGTTGGTTGTGTGGTCCTTAGTTGGAGATAATCTTTTCCGAATTAACTTCTAGAAACTTCCACGCAAGAGGCTTAAAGTGATAGCCTTCCCAATAGCAACTCTGCTCATGGATAGTCTGTGGCGATCTCTTCACCAGGATGTTGGCTGTGGGGAGAAGAACTTAGACAACTTAAGCAAAGCAAGGGTATGGAGAGGACAGACGGAGGAAGAGCGCCAGCCTTGGGTTTGACCTCCCGATCCCTCAGGTGAAATGAGACCTTTGTTCTACCTCTCAGGACCCCATGGTGAGAAGGACTTTTATTTAAGGCCAACCATTTGAAGGTGAGTTCCCACCCTATGGTTTTCTAACGGTGTCAGAGGCAGAAAGAGCACAGCTTGCCTCTTGAATTTCAGGCGCAGACCATTTCGGAAATAAGCAAAAAGAAAAGAAAAGGAAACAAGAAAGAAGGAAGAAAAAAAAAGTCCCTTTGGCTCTCAAAGTAGGAATCTTTGAAATGAAAGTTGGGCAGGGCGTAAACATGGAGGTGCACAATGAGCCCAGGGGCACAATTGAGAACACAGGCCACTGCCTCTCTGTCACAGAAAGCCAAGAGATGTTATGTTCCTTAATTAAAACGGAGCTCAGGAGTCGGTGGGAGGCACCTGCACAGCCCCTACCTGAAGATACCAATGTACAGAGAAACCTCCAGCCGGGGGATTCACACAGAGGACATGTGGGCAATTGTGAGTTTCTTTCAAACTCGGCCTCTGTCTGTCATACCTATGTAGTTACAAAATCAAAGGGGATAATAAAGTTCAATTGTATATTCACAGTTTGATATTTCTATTGATAGGTCTTGCACACACAAAAAAACTCCATTTCGGGAAACTGAATCGGTGTCCCTCCAAGAAAGCTCTGAAAGGCTCCCCTGGGCAGCCAGTCCCCACCCAACAATCCCATCAAATCTCAGCCTATGAAGCGGTCCTGGCGAGGTTCAAAGGTGTCAAATTGGGCCTCCTCTCCTCAGGTTCTGGCCGTAGTTTTAAAATATCCCTCTGATGGTGAAAAGGAAAACACCCTGACCAGGACAGAACTGAATTAAAATCCAACTCCTGAGGAGAGAGAGAGAGAGAGAGAGAGAGAGAGATTAACCCAACCATCACCAAACCATTGAGGGGGAGCCAGAGCCCCTGTGGAATACCAGGCAGGGCTAGGCTGGGAGCCACGCTCCTTCCCTGCCCAGCACCCTTGCCTCAGAAACTGAGACACTGCCAACTCTGAAGGGTTTTCTCATTTTAAAGCCATCAATGTATTTTGCTACTACGGAAATACTCTTCAGCGGCGCGAGAAAATCAGCCCGCAGGTGCCTCTAATTTTTGGAGATTTTTTTCTTGGAAAAGAGGAGTGGGTGTTCGACTCGATTCAAAACCCACCAGTCTGTTCTCGCGGCAGTGTATGGGACTAGGCTCGTGGCAGAGTGGAGTGTATCTGAATGCAAAAAAATTAAACGGAGGAACTGGGCGGGGGGGAACAGGTGCTCTTTTATAAAGGCTAAATTCCATATTTACCAAACTGATTTGCATGAGGCATGTTTTCAATGAAAATATTGCTACTCATTTTGCTGCATTTGTGCAACAGAAACATAAGGATGGAGCAGTGGAGGGGTGCGGCTCTCAAGCTGGATGCGTGCACCTTCCCCTCCGCCCACAGTTCGGCAGCACAGTCGGGAGGGTTAGCTCTCCTAAGTGCTGCTCCCACAGCCGAGAAAGCAGGACTTGGAGAGTCCTGTGACCCAGCCAGCCTCTGGGTCAAGAGCTGGATGAGTCTGTGAGGGTGGGGATATCTAATCCCAGCTCTTGGATGCTGAGGCAGGAGAATAGTGAGTTTTAGGCCAGCAAAAGGGAGAGGGGATGGGAGTTGTGAGCAACCATTTGTTCATGGATCATTGTCAAGTTGGAACCCATAAAATAGCTCAAGAAAAACTTCTAAATTAATTCCATGGCTTAGTAAGCCAAGCTAGCCCTGACTGTTACTGGCAAGGCTGGATTTCTCTGGTCTTAAACCTTATACTTTATGTCCTATTCATGTAAATTCTTCATGTAAAGGAAAAGGGCTGCCTACTAGGTGGCATCACATTGCCATCAGAAATCAAACTTATGAAGAAACCACCCTCATTTTATAGATAAAGAAGTGGAGGTGGTCCTGGAGATTGGAAATAGACAAGAGTGCCAGAACCTTCATCTGGCGATGGAGGGAGATAGAGACAGAGACCCACATTGGAACACTGGACTTAACTCCCTAGGTCCAAATGAGAAGCAGAAGGAGGGAGAATGTGAGCAAGAAAGGCAAGACCAGAGGGAACCTTCATCCGACGATGGATGGCGATACAGATGGAGACCCACATTGGAGCACCGGACTGAGCCCCCCAAGGTCCAAATGAGGAGCAGAAGGAGAAAGAACATGAAAAAGGAAATCAGGACCGCGAGGGGTGCGATCACCCACTGATACAAGGGGACTGATCTAATGAGAGTTCACCAAGGCCAGTTGGACTGGGACTGAACAAGCACATGATCCAACCAGATTCTCTGAATGTGGCCGGATTCTCTGAATGTGGTTGGCCCGGAGTCTTTCTGAAAAGCCATTGACAATGACACTGGGACTTGTATCCTCTGCATATACTGGATTTTTGGGATCCAGTCTGTTTGGATACTCACCTTCCTGGACCTGGAGGGAGGGGGGGAGGAACTTGAACTTCCCACAGGGCAGGAAACCCTGACTGCTCTTAGGGATGAAGAGGGAGGAGGAGAGGGAGTGGGGGGAATGGGAGGGTGTTGGGAGGAGGGGCGGACATGGAAACTTTTATAATTTAATAAACTTTGAAAAATAAAATAAAATAATTCCATTTCAAAAAAAAACCAAACAAACAAACAAAAAAAAGAAGTGGAGGTGGGGAGAAACGGGGACCCTGCCCTGTGCCACCGAGCTGCTTTCTCCCCAAGCTGGTGAGGCTACAGTGAGAGTCACTTCACAACTGCATGCGTGCTGGGTGCTCCCTCTTCACAGAACACCACAGACATGCAAGATGAACAGAAATGAGCAGAGGAAGAATAAGGTTGGAGGGTAAGGAACTAGAGTAATGCTCCCGACGGCCATGTTAACAACTGTGGGAGGTGGAGAGCTGACTGCATGGGTAAGGCCGGTTGCCCGAGTGCTCTTATCTCTGTTCCCCCAGCAGCAGGGTCAACCCAGTGATTCTCCAAGGGGCTGAGGCGTTCTGAGCTCACTGTGGAGCTCCTCAGGGTCCCTGTGAGCATGCTCTCCGGAAGGAACTTGGAGAAGCATTTTACGAAGAGATGGAAGGGCCGGAAGGATGACTCAGTGTTTAAGAGCATTGGTCTTCCAGAAGTCCTGGGGAGACTTCCCACACTACACAGTGGCTCACTGCCATCTGTAACTCCAGTTCTAGGGAGAGTCAGCACCTTTTTTTCTGATCTCCTAGGGCAGCAGGCATGTACATGGTGCACAGACCTACATGTAAGCAAAATACCCATACATATAAAATTTATATTAAATCTTTAAAAGAGGTGGAACTCTAAAATCTATCTATCTATCTATCTATCTATCTATCTATCTATCTATCTATCTATCTATCATCTTCCTTCCTTCCTTCCCTTCCCTTTTCTTTTCTTTCCTTTTCTTTTCTTTCTTTCTTTTTTTTTTTTTTTGAAGATAAACTAGTTGAGGCCTCCTGTGGGGTTTAGAGGCAGCAGCAGGGGGCGGGAGTGGGGTGGGGTGGGGTGCCTTGCCTTAGAGATGTAGAGGTTCCAGGCAGAGCCTCAAGGGTAAGTTGGTGCCCACCCTCTGCAGACAGCAAGTATGGCAGTCCTTCCTAGCAGCCTGAGGGAACACATTGGTGACCTACAGAGGGCACAGCCTCGAGAATGTCATGTGGATATCTGGGGCCAAAGAGAACTTGGATTTCCCCACGGCTCAACTGGTCTGAGGCAGCCATTTTTTCTTTCTAAGGCCCATTGAACCCACTCATTTATCGTCTGGCCTATTTTTCATAGCTGTGCAAGCTCCATGCTGGGAGCCACGTTGGTGTAAGCTCAAAGCTTCTTTAGCCTCCCATCTCAGAACATTTCTGCTTACATAAGCACCGAAGCCGAACGTGGGGAGAGTGGACACTGGACAGAGAGACAGCAAGACCTCCCCAGGAGGGCTCTAATGCTCTCAAGTGCCCTTGGGCCATCAGGAATTTGTCCTTTGAGATTTCCGTACTGGATCTGGGGTCACTTAGAGAAACTGTTAGGATACTGTGTGTGCGTGAATGGTGATGAGGGTACATTTTCAGGGTCAATATTTGAACAAACTTCTACTTAATAGAACATCAACAACAGCTCAAGGAAACAATTCCATTCATGTATAGATTGGAGAAACTCCTTACAAGAGTGTGGGGGAGGGGTTATTCACAGGCTGGGGGCTCCTTAAGGGCTACCACAAGAGAAAAAGTGCTCTCTCCCCCAGCAATTGCTAACTGTTCCTACATCCTTAAGTGATGGGGCCTTGTGAACCCTCCTCCGAGATGACGGAAAGATCCTAGATCCAATCTTGTGCTGGCTTCCTTGGGAGACTCAAGGTTGCTGACAGTTCAATAGGGCAACAACCATGTCACCCCCAGAGGACAACATTCCAGGACAAATGGCCTTCCTTACTGGGAAGAGTCAAGCAGAAAAATCAGGGTCTCACTGGGTGAGCTGACATATGCCTGTGATCCCAGAACTTGAGACTAGGGCAGGAGGATTGCTGTAAGTTTGGTGCCATCCTGGGCTTCGTAGCAAGTTACAGCCCAACCTGGGCTAGAGAGTAAGACCTCAACTCAAGCCAAAACCACAACTGAAGACATTTTCTAGCTGTCTGCACCCTGTGACCAACAGTTTGGATTGTCTAAAAAATCCCTGAATTTTAACAAAGCAGGCCTTCAAAGGTCCCCAGGCTTAGGAAATCCTTGAAGCCCTCAGAGATGTTCCTCTCAGAGATACCCCTTCTTTCATGATGTATACAGTGCAGGTTGCAACCTGTGATCACAGCGTTCGCTTGTTTGTCTGTCTGTTTCTAAGTGGGTGCTAACGGATAGGAGTTCAAGTGCGCCCATGAAGAGACAGAGAAGAATGAAGCACTATTAGGATGTCTGCTCCCCACTGATCACCGACCCCCAGATCACATCACCCCTAACAAGTGTTACTGTTTTTACATTTGTTCTTTAAGAGCATAAACTTTCGAGTTCGTGTTCAAATCCCAGCTCCGCTGTACGGGAGCTGTGTGGCCTTGAGAAAGCTGTGCAGTCTCCCTGGGCCTTCATTTCTCCACCGCTGAAACTCGGGCGTTAATGGCATAGACTCTGTATGATTTAATGACTGACCGATCAGGAGATATGAAGGATTTGGAATCCTGCTTGTAAGATAAATAATAAATTTTAGTTCAGCACCTATTTAATGATCTTGGGAACTTTTCTAGAAGCTGGTCTGTTCTTTGTGGTTGAATACTGTTCCGTTAAATGGGAAGACAAGAGTATTTAGCTGGTAGCCCATTGGTAAACACTTGAGTCGTTCCCAGTCACCTGCTGGCAGACCAAGACTGCCTGTCACTGAGTATACACCTGGAGCACGAAGACGTCCAGAAACTAAAATTGCTAAGTCTATTTCCTCACCCTTAAATGATTATTTTTTTGAGATAATATTTCACTCTTCACGCTTATCTCATATTGACCTGGAACTCATGTAGCAAATGCAATGTAGCCTCAAACTTAAGGCAATCCCCCTGTCTCAGTCTTTCAAGTACTGGGATTGCAATCATGAGCTACCGTGCTTGGCTTTACACTTAAATTTTTGATAGACATTGGCAAACTTCTAAGCAGCACCTCTCCCCCATTTGATGCGCCTCCTCGTGGCAGCACGTGAGATCTCTGCCTTGTCACATGTGAGATCTCTGCCTTGTTACTCCCTGACCTTTACCTGTCTGAGAGCAAGAATGGTTGAACATTGTTTTCAAACGGGCCTCCTTTTTCTATAAAGTTGCTGGGCTTTTTTCTCATACAGCCCTCTGTTTTTTTTCAAACCAGAGAGCCCTAGTTACATATACTAAGCCTTCTGTGAGTGATTAGAGCTGCCTCCTGATTGATCGCACTTAAAGTCTCATTAGCCCGTGTGAAAAGGTTTTCATGATGATAATTTTATTCGAAATGTTGAACAGAACAAATTTGATCACTGCAAGGATCCGTTAACACTCACACAAGCTTATCTGCCGTGCTGGGGAATGAGAGTTTATTGCATCATAAAAATGTTACCTTCCGCTTGTGTTAGGTGAGTGTTGAAATTTTTATGAGCTCTTCTTAAGTAAAGTTATCAATAAATAATATTCAGATCTTGACTGGACTAATCTTAGATTGATGTGACTTATTTGATAAATCAACACCATAAAGAAACTCACGGCTGAGTGGCCAAGGAGAGAAGGCAGATTTTAACTCTGCATTACTAAGTCAGAATCCAAGGATAAGAAGTAGATGATGTTTGACCTTCCAAGAGTGGCCGTCGTCAGGAAGGGAACAACAGCGAGTTCTCCCTGGCTCTGATGTCATCCTTCACCAGGGACACAGTCTCTGGCAGTCTCCGATCCACCTTCAGAATTCTCGTTCCTCTCCAAAGAGGCTAGGAACCTTCCAGAAAGAATAACGGCTGGCATTGATTTACCCCAGCCACGGCGTAAGCACCCTCACCCACACTGCAACAACCCTCAGAAATATTGCCATTTTCATTTCATAGAGAGAAAAGTGAAATCCAGGGAGTTGAATTAACTTGCACAAATTGCACAGCAGGCAAGTGGCTGAAAGGATCGAGCCTGTCACGTGACGCTGAAGTCCCTACTTTTTCTTACTTGCTCTTCTTACGGCTCTATGCCAGTTTGGGGGACCTTAAGCACACAATCCCCCTTCCGCTTCCTGAAGCCTGGAATTACAGACATGTGTTCCCCGTGCCTGGTTCCCCTATTCTTCTGACTCTTACCACTTAAATTTTGAAGTGTCTGCTTCCACTGAGCAGGTGAAATGACCTAGTGGAACACAAAGATGCCGGACTGGGTGTGCCGCTCACTAGTATAGCGCCTGTCTAACTTGTCTGAGGTCAGACCCCAGCACGACAGAAATCTCCAAAGCAGGAGTTCAGATGTCAAAAGCTCTAGGACACCCCTGACTCTGAGATCCTGTACCAACAAGCATCTTTTTTCCCCTTTTACTGTGCATGTGTGTACATGTTTGTATGTATGCATGCAAATGCATGGGCATAAGCAGGTGGGGGTCAGAAGTCAATCTTAAATGCCATTCTTCAAGATCTGTCCGTTGTGTTTTGTAGACAGGGGCTAAGCTGGCTGGACGGTGAGTCTCGAGGACCCATCTATCTCCACTTCCTGAACACTGGAACAAGAATGTGCCACCAGCCAGCTTCTTACATGGGTCCCTGGGGTGAAGCCCAGGATCCCATGCCTTCATGGCATGCGCTATTCCTTCAGTCCGTTTCTTTAGTAACCTCCTCTATACCTAAGACTAGAAATGGTGCTTTAGGTTACTGATAAAACTACCTTGAAGAATTGTATATGTGTGTGCAAATATAATCTACGTACTTGAATATGTGTCTGCCAGAGGGATCAACCCTAGGAGTGGTGGGGAATTCCCTGAACCACCTTAGAGAGTCACAGGGCACAGAAGAGCTTTTTGTCTCACCTCCACCAATGACTCGTGTGAGGGACAGTGAACTCTTATGACTTCAACTCTTTCTTAGAATCTATTACACCATGGTCACAATGTTAACATGGTAATGTGTAAGAATTACCATCATTAAAGAGGATCTAATCACAGTGGACAAAGTGACAGCCCTGTGGCTTCCCAGCAATCCCTTGAGTGGTGATTGTGTAAACATTGACTCCCAATCCTCCTTTTTTTTTTTTCAAGAAAAAAAATTACATATAAATTCTTTGGTGTTTGTGGCTGTTTGAAAGAAAATGGCCCCCAAAGGGAGTGGCACTATTAGGAGGTGTGGCTTTGTTGGAATAGGTGTGGCCTTGTTTGAGGAAGTGTGTCCTGTGGAGGTGAGCCCTAAGGTCTCCTATGCTCAAGCTATACCCAGTGTGGTACACAGTTCACTTCCTGTGGCCCGTGGATCAAGGTGTAGAACCCGCAGCTTCTTCTCCAGCACCATGTCTGTATGCAGACCTCCATGTCTCTCCATGACCTCCGAACTGTCAGCGGGCACCAATTAAATGTTTTCCTTTATAAGAGTTGTTGTCATGGCACCAGAGCCATAGAAACCCTAAGACAGTGAGTGTTCTTACAGAGACGATTGTAGTAGTAGTTCTTATTCCACTTTTTAGATTTTTAAGAAGCCACTGAAAGCTAAGGTTCCCCTCCTCTCCCCCCAAATGCATGTGCAAATTCAGGAATGTCCTTTGGCCACTTGAAACGCTCTCACAGATTCCCGGATGGGAATTCCAGGCCAAGAAACTGGACTGTGGGTCTCCAGTCCAAAGGCTATGGCCTGTAATTTGAAATGCAACACCATTTTGCGTCTCTCTGCTCTCCATACCAAGAGTCTGTCCGCATAAGAACGTGCTCTAAAGATGTCTGTCCACTAGCCTCCTCGCATCACAAAGCTCAGTTTGCTCACCATCCACTCTTCACTGTGGTACCCAGTGGCAAACTCTCTCCTGTCTTTTAGCTGTTTCTTTGAAGAACACCCCTCATGTTTCTGCATAATTCTCATAGCTGGTATCTTAGTTAGGGTTTCTATTGCTGTGAAGAGACACCATGACCACAGCAACTCTTATAATTGGGGTGGCTTGCTTACAGTTTCAGAGGTTCAGTCCGTTATCATCATGATGGGAGCATGGTGCGCAGGCAGATGATGTGGTGCTGTAGTTGTTGACAGTTCTACCTACAACTTGCAGGCAACAGGAAATTGACTGGGATGCTGGGCAGTGTCCTGAGCATAAACCTCAAAGCCCCACAGTGACACACTTCCTCCAAGAAGGCCACACCCACTCCAACAAAGCCACATCTCCTCATACTGCCTCTCCCTATGAGATTATAGGGGCCAATTGCATTCAAACTACCCCAGTGGGCTTGTTGGAAAGGCTCTATTTGATCTCTATTCAATATATACAAGCAGAAAATGCCTTAAGCTCCCTCCAGATGTGGGCTTCAAAATGTCCCACCACTAGCAACCCCTGAGGCATATCCCAACACTTCCAAGATGAAAATTCCACTTAGCACCACTTCCAGGATCAATTATTCTAGATCTATGCACCTACTCCCAAGACATTCCATTCTGAGATTCTCCCTTTTCTTTGCTCATGTCTGGTCTTTAGTTGAGGGATGGACAGTAAGGAAGACAGGGGTGGCCTGTACATCTTCGTCTGACGCTAGAGGCCATCAGGGCAGTCCAAAGCTCTTTTCTCTGTCTGCTACCTTGCTGGGTTGAGGAGCCCAGAAGCCCTTGGTGGTAAACCCAATTCTAAATGTCCTGACATCCCTACTGTACTCCCTGACGCCAGGTGCTGAGCACAGGCTTGGCTGGTGTTTAGCCAAAGTTGCATGTTATCCAAATAGTTGAGAGGCTTCTCTGCCCTGGAACACTTAGTACTTGGGAGTCTGAGGCAGGCAGATTTCTCTGAGTTCAAGGCCAAGTCTGGTTTACATAGCAAGTTCCAGATCAGCCTAAACAAAGATCTCATGAGCCCATCCAAGAATCTCCATGGGATGTCCTGTCCCTGATACTTCAAGCTACTGGCCACCCAATCTGTCATTGTCACTGTGATGAGTCCATGTATAAATATTCCTCACTAGAAGTGCTCATCCATGTATACTGGCAACTCTGAATGCAAGGAGGCTGCTCCTTCCCCAGTGTCTCTTAGAACTACAGGGAGAAGTCAAGCGCGAAGAAGGTTCATTCTCCATACAATGCCACATCAGTGAATGCAGCCTGTCTATCTTTTTCGTTCATTTGGGCGGGAGGGGTTGCCGAGATCACACAGGTGGGAGTCCATGGTGAGGCTCTGGTAACCAAGGTATGCGGTGGGGGGGCAGGAGTTCATTCCTGCGTCACTGACTTGCACCTTCAGAATAGTCCATGTCTGGGTTACCAGACATTCTGAGGGCTCCTCCTGCTGTGTGGTCATCCATGAATCTACCAAGGATCGCTTTTATTAAACACCGAAATGTGGGGGTGTGGAGAGGGGAGGAGGCCTGAATGAATGTGCATTTTGACATGGGAATTGCAAGGCCTGGAACATATGGGACAATTGGTAAGGCCACTCCCCATATGAGCAGGCTCAAGAGAAATGGTAGCGCTTTGCTCTGGAGTCCTAGTATGTCTGAGTGTTTATGAACATTGATTAATGTGTTCGCACAAAGACTAGATAGCACAGCTTCCTCTTCTGAGGAATGCTCACAACCTGAGACTGCTTGCCCACGGAACCCTTTTACTGAGACCGGCTAACCCTTCCTCTGTGCTCTGTGTACCTAATAAACACATTGGGGTTCAGGTTACAGTGGTGGCAGTTGTAGAACCTGACACCACCCCAGCTTCACTGTAAGTGTGTCTGTGTGTCTTTCCTGTTTTCATTACCTCACTACCCTTAGCCAGCGTTCTGGAACCCATGCTGGGCAGGACTAGGGCACGAGGCAAACACTCTTAGAAGAAGTACACATGCCTCTGTTTCCCCAGATTTTCCCAGCCGTCCTTCACACACTGGAACATGCCCTTGGTTATGAGTTCACTTTTCAGGTGAATCCCACCACGGTCTCACGCCATCTAGATCTAGGAAAGCCTGGCCCGTGGTTTTAGCTGTTTCTCCTCCTGCCCTGGGTCATCCTGCTAGTGACCTGGAGCTTCAGTTGGGGCTTTATGCTCTGCTCACTTCTAGCTCACTCCAGCATGTCTTTCCCTTGACCAGGGAGACGTTGTCTTCTCCAGATGGGATTTCTTCTGGGCCCACACACATCTCCAGTCCTTCCTCTCCACGCCACATCTTCCCAACGCAGCTGAATTACATTCTCTGTAAGCATTTGCCCTGTTGATCGGGACATAAAGAGAAGTCACTTTCCAGCTCTCGGAAAGCAGAAAGCCAGCGTGAGAGATATTTCTTTTCTTCTGCTCTCACTTGGGACACTGAGTGGTGATTATAATTACTTGATCACACAATAGGCTGGATTATTCTAGCAGGATAAAATGTTCCAAAGGAGTACTTAAATCCATCAAAGCCTCCCTTCCCCACATTTGCTAACTTCAATGAGAATTGTTAACAACACATTCGCTTTCATTTGTCAAGTGTCCTCCCTGACTTCCCATTGTTTAACACTCTGAAAGGAAATTAAGGTGAAATTGTCTGAACTACCCATCTCTGGACCCAGACCACACCATCCCATACACATCCTGGGCCTCCTCTGTACTGGGGCTGTCTCTACCACCCAGATTCTCGCTCAGTGAGAAACCCTGGGCTCTAGGGCACAGGAATGGGTTCTGTATAAAAAAAAGTGTCTACAGAACTATAGGATTTCTCTAGAAAAGGCAAAGTTCCACATGCCTATGAATCCTAAGAATTCCATTTCCGTTAGCCTGATGGTGTGTGGGGTAGGATAGCATCAGAGCAGCCTCCTGAGAAGATAGGGCAAGCAAGGGTCTCAGAAGCTGAGGCAGCCAGGGCCTTCTAACTTAGGAAAACTGGGGGGAATACACTGAATTGGGGGAAGGGATTAAAATCCCAAAGGTGAGGGAGAGAGGGAAACAGACAAGAGCAGTGTGTGTGGTGGTGTTTCTGGGCCAGCATCCGGGAATCCCCAAAAGTTTGAGAGTGACATCATCAAGGGAGATTCTGAGATGACCCTGTGAAGAGGAGTCAAGAGACGCCAGAGGCAGAAGGCCAGTCCATGGCACTGAGACACTAGGGTTTGAAAGAGAGTCTGATAGGCATTGTTGCAGGTGGACTGAGATTCTCCTACAGCATCCTCCCTTCCTATGTGGATAGGGCCAATTCCAGTCCCATGACAAAAGCACTGGCTCAGGGTAAGGACACAGAACAGCCAAAGCCTATCAAATTCTGAGCAGACAGCCAAAGCCAATTGTTGGGGGCAGCAGACCCCTGGCCCCTTGACTTTCTTTGCCTGCCTCAGACTCTGCTGCTGGAGTGAACTGAGCAGAACAGCGTGTTTTCCTGTGTCTGCAGCTGCTCTGAGCATGAGACCCTGATGGCAGGGGAGTAGGTTCTGGTGAGGCCTGCAGCTGAAAGATCCCGAGAGCTGGGGTGAGGCCAAAGGCTTATACAAGCTTCCCCTGAGCACAATAAAGTTGGCATTCTTATATCAAGAATGACCCGTGTCCCCATGTCTCTCTCTGTCTCTGTGTATTTATGTGTTAAAATCTCCAGGCCCTTGCTACAGCCAATCAAATTCTGGCAGGTGCTACAGCCAATCAAAATCTGAGTGGACAGTCAAAGCCAATCAAATTCTGAGCAGGGAACAAGCGGAATAGAAGGTTGAGAACCACTGCCCTGGAGGATAAACTATATCTCCGCCTCCTCAGAAGAGAGCAGAGCGTTATGTCATTTGTGATCCCTGTCAATGCAGGTCTTACTTTAGTTTGGATGTAATCAACTTTTAAGATGAGCCCAAGCAGAAGGAAGGCATGAGATGTCGCCTAGCCTACTGCCAGGAAGCTCCCGAGGCTGAAGAGGACGATGTCCGTGCAGTGGTACAGGCCTGTGTTCTGTCATACCACAAGTAGCTGGTAGTCTTCCCCCCAGGGAAGGATGGCTTATGTCTTCTCCTCTTGAACTTGTGCAAGAGTCTTACTTAGCTGCAACCAATCAAGCGAGGTGGCAGTGAGCATGCATGGTTTCTGAGGCCAGGCTGAAGAAGTTGTAACAGGTAGCTTTGGGCTCTGGCAACATGGACACTGGCCCTGTTAACTGCCAGGGAAGCAGGGTGACTGCCACCATGCTGTCAGACACCCAAAGTAGCCCGTAGCATCATAGGGAGAAACTGAAGGTCATACAATTTGAAAGAGAACAGGACTTGTCTCACCTGGCTGTGCCAGAGATCCCGCTGGAGGTGGGCAGCTTCGGCCTATCTACACCTACAGTCAAAACTACCCCATCAAACCCATCCTGAACCCCCAACGGAAATCACGAGGCAGCAGAGTACCATAGTGCACTTCTAGGCTGAGGGAAGAGAATTATATCACAAGTTCAAGGCCAGCCTGGGTTAAATAGCAAGACCTTGTCTCAAAAAAACTGAAACCAAATCAAAAGGAAAGAGACCAAGAGATCTCTTGTTCCTCATCAGCAATGACCCGAACAGACTGCGGAGTTTTCAGACAGAGGTTTTGATTACTGTGAGATCTTTGGATAGTCTGGAACATTTGTCAGACCCCCCCAGATCTATTTTGCCAATTCCTGAATGAACCTTTCCTCACTGTAACTGACTTCGCCCTCCTCGAAGAGCAACTATTTCGACTTATCATCTCACATGGCCACTTGGACAAGCCTGCTCTTCAGCACCCTGCCCCCAAAAAGGGCAATAAAGACCCAGGCTGGCTCTCTATCGAAAGACATTGCTCTGTGTAATTAGCAGAACTCAAATTCTAATGTAAATCGCTTGCATTTGGTTTTAATCATTTCTCTAATGGAGAGAGAAAAAGAATGAATTATGTATTATGCTAGCTTTAACCACGGGAAGGGTAAGACAGTCACATATATACCAATGTGAGGCTTGTTATGGTCTTAATTTTCCAATAACAATGAAAAATTTTTGACAGTGCACAGATTAGGCGCTGGATAAATGTTCCAGGAAGATTACATTATGTAGCTTTTGTAACTCAATGTGGTGGAATATTGCATTTTCTGGCCACTGAAAATAGAGTGAAATGCAGTTATTAGGATCATTGCAATATCTATATACACGTTCTCAAATATAAATGGTGCACTATAAACATAAATCATCCAACTGCGGTGCGATTATGTTGGAATAATACAGCAGAGACACAAATGAAGAGAAATGCCTTCGAACAGCTCTTCCTGCTATGAGACTGGTACCTCTGGCACGAAGACCGGAATTATAATTGGAAAACTGAGTAAATACTGTGGCGATAGTTTTAACCCGCAAAAAGCACCAATTTCTTCTAAAGTGAAATTGAAGCTGCACGCTCCTATTTATCCCACCAGGCACTTCCTCTGCACTGTATAAAATAGCCAGATCACTAGCGGAAATGAGCTAAGATGGTAGCCGCAATTGGTGATAAAATTTAAATCTGGCAAGGTGGTTAAAACGAAAGAGAAGCAACGGCTTTCATCTGAGGAGCTCCAAATAAGAGGCAAAATACAGGGATTTGTTAATGTTTCATTATCTCTGTCAGCCCTCAGGAAAAGCAGAGGCCTTGGTGGCTGGCAAGTGAAATAGACAGATTTTGTACAAAATCTGTATTTTGTGCAAAGGGAGTGAACTCCCTGGCCTCCGCGGCGTCCCAGCTGTCAGACGCTCCCCGTCGCACATAACGGGCTGGAAAGCGTGGAAATTGCTTCTTGTCCGGAAGCGACAGTTCCAACAGGACCGTTTAGCGTGGCCAAAGCACTGTGACATTTTACCAAGGAAAGCAATGGAGACCCTGGATGGGTGAGGCAGGGAGAGAGGAAGGGCACAGAGGGTCGCTTAATACCTGCTGTTAAACAAACTCATCTCTCCCTTCCTCTGGGGGAGACCCGCGAGGGGCCTTCAAGTGTCTGGATCCATCAGACCAGCACAGCGCCTCTCCTTGGAAAAATCTCTTAAAATACATTCTTCCCATCTACAAATGTGACCTTCAGTCACAGTGAAGCCGATTATAAAGAGAGTATCACAAGCTTCTCCTTACTTTAATCAGCTTCCTGGGACTGTGACAAACACCTAAGGCAAATCAACTTAAAGGGAAGGTAAGTTGATTTCGGCGTACAACTTCTGTCAGCGCCATCCATGGTAGCTTGGCTCCATTGCTCTGGGCTTGTAACAGGGCAGATCACCAAGGCAGTGGGTATGTGGTAGAGTAAGAGGGTTTTGTTGTTGTTGTTGTTGTTTTGTTTTTTGTTTTTTACATCTTTTCTCCCTTAGTAACTAACTCTTGCCTCTTCCATAGTAGCTGTCAAGAACATGATCTTGCTGAACGGTGATGGTGCATGCACTCAAGAGGCAGAGGCAGGTGGATCTCTGTGAATTCGAGGCCAGCCTGGTCTACAAAGAGAGTTCCAGGTCAACCAACGATACACAAAGAAACCAGAGAAACCCTGCCTCAAGAAACCAAACCAAACCAAACCAAACCAAACCAAACCAAACCAAACCAAGCAGCAACAACAAAACACCACAATCTTTCATCTTGGAGGAGCCATAGGCCCCTCATAGGTTTCTTGGTGTGACTCAGAGACTGACAGCCGGAAACGTATGTATTCATTGGATATCTTGGAAACAGCAAAAACAAACAAACAAAAACTCCCAAGAACAACAATAACAATAAAAGCCCCACGACTGCACATTTGAGGTGCCACAGACTGTTCCCACCCTGCTCCTGGGTCTTACATACGCCCGGAAGGGGAGACCCTCCACAGCTTTCCCAGGGAGGTGAGCTGCAAAGTCTGACCTCAGAAAGGAGACCTGTGGGAGAGCAGACACCAGGGAGCAAACACCAGCTGGGCCAACTGGGACTAAGTCCACCACAATGCTGGGGCCTTCACCTCGGCTGCTGTTGGATGGGGATATCGTCACTCTCCAGGAGACTGATGGTGTTGTTGAGTGAAGGCATGGACTCGCTGATTTCCTGACTCCTTCTATCAGTTATTGAGAGGACTCCCTTGAAACCATGGAGCAAAGTTAAAGAT
Source organism: Myodes glareolus (assembly GCF_982192425.1). NCBI lineage: Eukaryota > Metazoa > Chordata > Mammalia > Rodentia > Cricetidae > Myodes > Myodes glareolus. Next base: position 53,591,956 of record NC_142046.1, read on the forward strand.
CTTTCTGGCTTTCCTTGAAGCCTTTGCAATTTTTGCTTTATGGGTAAGTGATAAAGGCCGTAAACATCCAGAATTTTTATGCTTTTGAAGGAGCTTTATGAAAAGCTCCATTTTATCTCTGATAACAATTATCCTTTGTTCTGAAATCTCCATTGCTTTATGGCAAATATAAACAAGTTACCTTCCCTCATAGTCCTATTAGCAGGTTGTGTCTAATTCTTATGCCATGGTGTATGTAGGGTTCCAAGTTTCTCTTTTGGGCTTTTGTTTATTTTCAGATTGATTAAATTCATCATTTCAGTTACCACCCTGGTCTCTCGGGAAGGCCGTGAGCTCCCTCTGCACAGCCTGTTAACCTAGCGAATGCCCTTCTGCTTCCACCGCTAAGCTCCGGGATCACAGCCGTGCACCAGTACACCCAGCTGTGTGTTTGCTTCCAATTCGCGGGTCCTGCGGTTTGGATGTGGTTTGAGCTTGCCCACAAAGGCTTCACGTGTTGAAATTTGATCCCTATAGTGAGGTACCTAGAGGGTGGAAGTGTAATTCACTGTATCCTGTAGAGGTGGAGGCCTTTGAAAGAGATTAGGATTAGATAAGGTCTTCAGGACGCACACCCCAAGGCTTTTGGAGGAGGAAAAAGAAGAAGGAGATGGGGAGGAAGACAGGGAGGAGGGAGAAGAAATAAACTCACCCTGGAACCTGGATCTCTTACTGTGTTTCCTGTGCCTTGTGCCTCCTAGATCTCCACCAGCAGGAGAGCCCTCTCCAGCCACTCTGGTCCTCTCCTGACTCCTCTGCTGCACTGTGTTTATTTAAACTGTCAACTCCTCTGCTACACTGTGTTTATTTAAACTGTCAAGTATCTTTCTTTAGCTCTTGGGAAGGGAAGTAAGCCTTTGGACCGCATTCCCTGTGAATTTGTGTCTTCACGACCAGTGTTCCCCATGGCTTCATGTAAACGCATATTTCTATCTAGAATAATCCTCCTTTGTTTGAAGGGTTTTTAAAGTATCGCTTAATAGTATCAGTGTGCTAACCGTGGGCTTTTGGGCGTTGTAGTGTTGAAAGTGTCTTTATTACTGCTACACAGCCTCTAGGTTGATTCTTTCCTCTTTCAGAGCTTACAGGCTCTTTTGTGGCTTTTCCGTTTGCAAGGCTCCTGCGGGAGAGGCTGCCTGGTTCCACTGGTAACTCTCTTTTCCTTTTCTCCTCCTAACTTTCTTTAAGATTTTTCTCCTTGCCACTGGCTTTTAACAATACAATGTACCCTGGTGGTACTTTTTTCTTATTTCTTTGAGTGCTTGAGTTTTGTTCAGTTTCTTGCTTCTGTACGTTTATGGGTTTCATAAAGCTTGAAACATCTTAACGTGATTAATTATTGATTCAAGTACATTTCCATAGAGATTCTGATTGCTTGATGTTGTCTTAAAGCCCACTGAAATTCTATCCATGTTTTGATTAACTCAATCCTTTTTCCACTGTGTTTTATTTTTGGTACTTTTAATATGGCTATTAAAAGTACATTTAATTTTAATTTATTTATGTGAATAACTCTCATATCTTGAATCCAGTAGTGGACTGGGCAGTTTGAAAAACAAAAGAAATAAAGGCCTAATTATAGAAGGACACCTGCAAAGTGACCTTAGCCTACTGACAAATGATTTATACAGAGTAAAACTGAATCTGAAGGAAGCTTCTAGCACTAATTGATTAGAAGCACACACACACACACACACACATACATACATATAGACACATATATGTATATACATACATAATACATACATATACATAGGATTTCTATGTACTAACAAAGAACAATTAAAAAATTTAAAAATGTTAAGCATACTTTGAAATTGAGAGTTTTAAAGGAAACTGTTTATAATAGTCTTAGTTTGGCTGGACTGAAGTACAAAAGGTCTATGTACTAAGCACTGTAAAACCGGGCCTGGGGTGGTGAAAGCACTCACTGAGGGCCTGAGTTTGAATCCCTGAAACTCAAGTAAAAGCATATGCATCTACAGTACCCACACTCCTGTGGGGAGATAGCTGGACACCCACACTCCTGTGGGGAGAAAGCTGGACACCCACACTCCTGTGGGGGGATAGCTGGACACCCACACTCCTGTGGGGGGATAGCTGGACACCCACACTCCTGTGGGGGGATAGCTGGACACCCACACTCCTGTGGGGAGATAGCTGGACACCCACACTCCTGTGGGGAGATAGCTGGACAGTTCCAGGGCCCATGGGCCAGCTATCCTGGCCTACACCGCAGAAGAGAGCAACACAAAGAGACAAAGTGGCCGATGAGGACGGACACCCGAGGTCATCTTCTGACCTCAGTACATGTGCCTGACAAACACATTCACACACGCGAACGCATAGACACATACGGGGAGTAAAGCCTCTCTCTGAGATACACTGAAATACTGTATTCATGAGTCAGACTGTTCAATCATCAATGATGTCATTCTCTTTAAACTCGTCTGAAGTTTCAAAATAATCCTAGGATGTGAGGGCGATCCGGCTGCGATATCTGTCACCCCATTGATCGCCAGGGTTGATTCAGCTGATCTGGCTGGCTAGACGGGTGTCCCCTTCCTCCCTCACCGCTCCATGTGCATCCCTCCCAAAGCTGTGTGCTTGGTCCAAGAGGACAACCTTCCCCAAATAGAGGAGGACCAGTCTTCAGCCAAGGGTATACGAGCAGCTGTGCTCCCCTAGAACCTCCAAGCAAGCTCTCAAAACGATCCTAGGCCAATCCCAACAGGTTTTGCTTGAGTAGAAACGGACACTCTGATTATGAGTTTTTATGTGAAGAGGAAATACAGAGGACCTGACCAAGCTCACCGCTCCTAGAAAACACAGAGCTGGACCTTACTGCTGCTTGACTTCAGAACGTGTTACGAAGACATGGAGTGTGGGAACAGGGAAGATTCAGTCAGATCAGCATAAAAGAATAAGAGCGCCCGAATTAGATCAACACACAGCCATACCTTATTCCTCTTAAAAATCAGCATATGTGTTAGATATTATTGTGGTATTTCAAAAAAAATGCGGTTCCCTATGGGTAATGGACTCTGGACAAAGATGTGAAGTACAGAAGCATAGGATTTCCAACAGAAGGCTCTGACAGTTGTCCACTATCCAGGAAGCAGGGAAATGGAGATGAGGGAGGAAGAGGAAGGCAGGGAGAAAGAAGGGAGGAGGAGATTGACATATATCTAGCATCATATAAAAATAATTGAAATCACATGATAGGCCTAAAGGGGAAACTCTAAACTGTAGAATTTGGGGAAGAAAGCACAGGTGAAAGTCTCTACAATCCTGTGTGAGAAGGCGATTTCTTACAGGTGGCACCCAAATCACTCTTGGGTGAATAGAGAAAGAATTCTTAATCTTATTTATATAAAAAGCAAAAAATTCAAAATAAGCGACTAACGACAGAGGACTAGCAGACAAGGCATTCTGAGATTCAGCTGGTAGCTGCTTACACCACTGCCCGTCTACTTAAACAGCTAAACATTAAAAAACCTAATTGTTTTGGGTTGGCCATCACTACTCAAAAATAACTTGCCAGTTTCTGGAAACACTGCATACGGAGAGGCTACGTTAGTCAGCAATCTCACTCCCAGCCCATTTGTCCAAGACGGGTATGGTCATGTCCACGAAAAGACTGGGACATAAATGCTCACAAACGTTTGACTTATAATACCATAAAGTAGAAACAGTGCAAAATACAAAAAAAAAATGTGTGCGTTATCAACTATTCGCCAGTATCTCTGTTGGAAATAGAATGGTCTTATTTTGGTAAAGATCAAAAGTTCACGTGCATTTATGTAGCAGGGAGAGACCAAAAACACAGCTTCTCTTTCTTCCTCCCTCCTCATCCTAAACAGCTTTGTTCATTTGCAGTTTGTGATTTTTCAAGAAAAGGAAATAGCATACATTATATAGGAAACAAGAAAACCAAGAGAATAATACTGAACAAAAGAGCCAAAGATTAAAGAAAGGAAAGTTATTGATTTTTTTTAACCAAAGAAGCAGATGATACTTTAAAAAGTGTCTCTTATTCCAGAATGAAGGCTTCTTCCTGAAGGGAGGGAGAATCTTACAGACTAAACTCACAGACTTTCAGATAGACCAAGAGGTCAGCAATTCCCAAAGTAGTTGATTTGATTCGCAGCAAGCTAACAAATAAAGCTGGTCATTTTTAAAGCAGAATATACAGAAGTACGAATTGGCCCAGGTGGTGGCAGCAGGTTCGGAGAGAACAAAATGATTTTCCAAGTTAATGAGAATGGGGGTGGGTGGATGGTCCAGGTCAGAATCACCAACAGCAATTCTGATCCACGATGTTTTTGCTTGGGAAGAATTAGCTGCTGCAACAGCACATGATATACAAGGGACCAAAATGGATGTTCAGGGATCAAAGGGGTTGTGCATGTGCCAGCGTTGCCTTAGAGTGGACCACTAGGGAATCTGTGTTAAGGATGGAGCGGGAGGGTGTCTGCTTATTTTGGTGGCTCAAAGCCTTAAGATCGAGTAGCATGCTTAGGGTGTTTTGACTGGCCGTTGTTTTGTAAAAATGGGGGCAGAGGAGGCAGTGGAACTCGATGCCCTTGTCCCCAGGTTCTAGAGATCCCAGCTCATCTACTTCCTAGGTGGCCAAGAGAACTTCATTTTCCCATTAGCCTCATAGACGCTCCAGCTGTTATCTGGGCCTTGTCACGGGGAGAAAAGAAGATGGCATGTGGGTTTATGCTTTCGAAGAAGTCACACGTCACAGTGATGCCTGGTTCATTTTAGAATTGTAAGGGTTCTTCGTCAAATGAGAACTCAAACAATAAATAAGAATAATGGAAACTTACAGCTGACGTGGGGCCTTAAAGAGCACAGTCCTGCTTCGCAGACAGAGGCCCTCCCTGCTGGAAGTTTGCCCCACATAGCAAGCCGACCACAGTTGCTTAGAATTACTCATCTGGACTCACTGCCCATTGTGCGTTCGTGTATGAAGCCTCCACAGCACAGCAGCTCGGATGTTTTAAGCGAGTAGGAACCGGCCAGCAGAGAGACGCTCACCAGGGTGCCCAGTGAGCGTTACCTGGTGATGATAATTACAGGACCATGAAGGCACCAGGCAGAGAGTAGCTCCTAAAGCTCCCTAGGGGGAAAATGAGTCCTGTCTCCCCCCCCCCGCCCCCCCTCCGTCTCTCTCCTTCACCCCCTCCCACCTTCCCACACACACCATGTGTGGTCCTTCCTTCTTTTGTCTTTGTTTTCCTGGTCCAGAAAGCATTTATGTAGTGAAACCAAGTAACTCTCCAGTTACAATGTTGAGCGATGTGCTTTACAGTTAAACTGCACATGAGCTTATGGCCTGATTACCAACGTGTGCAGCAAACACATAAGCAGCCTGGTCTTACATGGGTAGAAGAGAAAAATCCCATTTCTCTCTTCTAAAATACCAGAAGGGCGTTTTGGAACTTAAATGTTTGTCGAGTGAGCTGACCTGTCTCCTTCTGTGGTTCCTTTCCCTTGGTTCAGAAACTTCTGCCTAATCCCTGAAGTCTTTCCTATAGCATCCCTACTCTTCGGCAAGTAAGCCCCTCATGTTGGACTTCTGTACATTCAGTTCTCAAGCATTGATGTGCCAGGGGGATCTTAGTCAACCCAAACAACATCTTCATCCATTTCTGTCTGCAGAGGGACATTAGATTTTGGGTGTCGGCTGTCTCTCCCTAAAACACTTGCTTAGCACGTGGTATATAAGACCGTTAAGGAATATTTGTTTACGCTGTGTGAAGCTTTGTCGCTGTGATTGGTTTAATAAAGAACCAAATGTCCAATAGCTAGGCAGGAGAGAATGGGTGGAACTTCCAGGCAGAGAGAGGAAATGAGAGGGATGAATCCAGCTAGGCACCTGGGGCTCACCAGTGAGACGGGAAACAAGAAGTACAGAATAGAGATGAGGTAACAAGCCTCATGGCAAAGCATAAATTAAAAAACATGGGTTAATGTAAGTTCTGAGAGCTAGTTGGAAATAAGCCTGAGCTAAAGGCACAGCTATCATAATTGATAATAAGTCTCTGTGTCATTATTGGCCAGCTGGCAGTCCCAACATAAGAAAGAAGAGCGAGAAACCCGGTCCTCAAATGTGCCTCTGTTCTTTCTGTGGCAGCCTGGTTCAAACCCATGGTTTGCACCCGAGGCTCAACCCTTCTATTCCCAACCTGCAACGGAATAAGAAAGGGTGGAGCCAAGTGCAGTCAAATGGAAAAAATGGACAAACTTAGGGCTTCTTAGTGGTTTCTATATGTGTGGCTTCATGACTTTTTTAGACAAATTCCTTTCAGTTAAAACCATGCACCGGAGGCTGGGGGTGTAGCTTAGTTTGTAGAGTGCTTGCCTAAAGTCAACCCCAGAGTTACAACCCAGGTGAGGTGGCCTGCGTCTGTAATCCTGACATTAAGGAGTTGAGGCAGAAGAATCAGGAAGTTCTAGGGTATCCTCTGCTCTATAGAAAATGTGCGAGCACCTGGGATATATGAAAACCTATCTCAAAAATCAATGTACAAATAACCATGGAGCCAAAGAGTGTTCCAACCAGATGTCTTCTCAGACTCTCAGCCATTTGAGGCCGTCCACACATTTGCTCTTCTCCCTGCTTCTTAGACATTATCAAAACATGAGTCAGCTGCAATCTACAGAACTCCCCTTGTTCCCCCAAAGTTTACTTCCTCTTCCTGCTGTACTTTCAAACGATAACGGGAAACATGGTGACTGCTTTCAAGTTCTAAGTGCGAAGCTAATCAACTCCTTCCAGGGCAGTTCCTAATGGCATCCTGACCCTTGCTGGGACTGTTCAATATTGCAATGAAAAGTGCAGATTGTAGTTCAAATACACTTCCACTCTAAATGCATTGGGTCATTTAGCTTAGCAACGTGAATGTGCACTCATTATCACAACCAGTGTGATTAGTGTATGGTCTAACATTTAAAAGTGCACTTCAGATAAAAGAAAGTATAAATGCATGATTGCTTCCTAATAAATTGAGCAACCCCTTAATGAACTGTGAGCAACCTACAGAGGAGCTATAATGCACCAGTCACAGAGACGGCAAACCAAATAGGGAGAGAGCGCATGTGGAGAAAGAAGGGATTTCCCCACCTTTTATGATATGCTAACTTGGTTGGAAAAATACCTAAAAGAATTCAGGGCACCCAGATAAGTTTGTTAATTTAGCATCCAAACATATATGAGCTCTGTCATTTGTAAAACGTTCAGTATGGCTTAGCCATCATGCCTAAGTAGTGTTCAGGGAAGCGTGTGGACAAATATCCTCGAGGAAACATTTCACTGTCTGCTAGGTAAGACACGGCCATGCAAAGGGTACGATTGTCTTAGCTATTTGAACAAGTGAAGTCCCCCTCTCCTATTCCCATCTCCTGTCCTTTCTCTTTGGGGTTTAGTCAATACATATTGTATTGGAATAAACAAAAGCATCATAAAGAAAGTAGTTCAGTAAGAAGCATCTTACATCTGTTTCTGATTCCTTGGTTCTCTGATAAACTCAGGTGAATTGTAAATATGAACTAGAGGAGTCTGTGTATATGACGATACGGTCATTCGGTAAGAAGCTAAGGAAAAAATGTGCTGGGGAGACCAACATCAAGAAATGATGTGTGTAGAACATTGTAGTAAAAAGAGCAGTGGGCTGTTTTCCCACCGCTCGGCTCCCGGCTGCCTGGCTAGTTTACAGCCAAAATAATTACATGGAAACTGTATTCATTTAAACACTGTCTGGCCCATTATATCTAGCCTCTTATTGGCTAACTCTCACGTTAGTTTAACCCATCTCCACTAATGTGTATTGCCACTTGACTGTGGCTTACTGGCATGAGTCTAACCAGCGTCCATCTCAGAGAGGAGAGCCATGGCGTCTGCCTGACTCTGCTTTCTTTCTCCCAGCCTTCTGTTCAGTCTACTCCACCTATTTAAATTCTGCCCTATCAAAAAGCCAAAGCAGTTTCTTTATTTGACCAATGAAAGCAGCACATAGAAAGAAGACCCTCTTACACCAGAACACACAAGAGGCACATAGACAAGAACGGGCCAAGAATCCTCACCCTGGACATGAAGCACCCACCCTAGCCACACGTATGCTCCAGACAAGGCACACAAAAGGGATGGTTTGCTAGGCACAGACCAGGAAGGAGAGGAAGAGTTCATCAAAGGGATGAAACCCCTTTTACTTTGGACTAAAAGACTATTGCTAGGCCAAGATAAATTCAGAGAAAAAAAAGCAGACCGATATCAGGAAGTTCCAGGAGAGAAAGAACACCTGCTTGAGGTCTACTGAAGAAAGGAGTAGGGCCTTAGGGGAAGTTCATGGGGTACCATCGTGACCTGAACAGTAGGGAGCCCAGACAGCAGCCTAAGGGTTGGGACTAACCCCTAAAGGAAGACAATGACTCCTGGTTGTGGGCTAGGCTGCCACAAGGGGTAGAGGCCTGCGGAGGGTCCTGGGAAGGATAACACCAATTGGGCACGTGTGTGGGTAGCAAAAGAGAGTCCTCAGGACTGAGTGATGTAAAGGCAGAAATTCTCTAGATCCGATTTCCAAAGACCAAGTGTCCCTGCGTGTAGCAACCGCATGTTCTTAAAATGGGGCCTTGTCACCCTTACACCTACAATGGGGTCCAGGTTGTCTTCCCTGAAAATGGGGCGGAAATATAAGCAGCTACTGCAGCAGCCAGTACGGAAGAAGTGGCACTGTGTAGCTTGAAGGGCGGGGCCACAGAAGGCCGTATGGCTTCACACCACTCCATCAAACCTTCATTTGTGGGGACGTGTCTCCAAAGAGGAGCTCTGCAGTGGTCCCGAGAAGAGGGCACATAGAGATGCCTGTGGAGCCCTCAGCTTCTTCGTCTTCCAGATGGGACTGCCTACAACATGATGAACATACCAGACAGTCTATCTGGGCCCCTGTCCTGACCAGAAAAATCCAGAAGGAAAGGAAGTTCATTTTCTGCCACTTGCTTAGCTATGAGATGACTTGTTTCACATAATTCTACCCATCCTCTTTTCAGCTCCTCCTGGCCTTTGGTATGCTCTCTTCCAACATTCAGCAAACTGTTTTCCATAAAATACCAGCAGTGTGGATGCAGCCATAGACAACACCCAAATAAACAAGGCTGGCCTGTGTTCTAGTAAATTTTTATTTACAAACATTGGCAGTAGGCTGAATGTGGCCTTTGGACCTGGTCGGATGGCCCCTGTTCTAGATTTAGAAGTCCTTAGCAGTAGGTCTTGTGATGATAGCTGTACCAACCATGGCTGAATCAGAAAGGCAGATGGAGCTTAGAGACTGTGGCCAGAACCGAGTCACACAAGCAAGAACAAACCAAAGGTCTAGGCTAACATGTACTCCCTCCCCCACCCCACACCCCATACCCCACCCTGGTAGACATGTCCTCAGAACTCTCCTAAGCTGGAATTCTGCTCTTGCTTCCTCCTGCTTCACTCTGTCCCTAATTGCCCCGTACTGACTCTGTTCACCACCGTAATCTTGAGGGTTTTCCTAGCAGCTCAAAGCATAGCCAGTTTGTGAAAACCAGTCCCCTGTTCCTAAGTGCTCGGAATTCATCTCAGACACCACAAGGCTTCTCTTCTCACAGGATACATGGAGCTCAAGGATGGGTAAGAATGCATCCCATGGTCCAATTCCTATCCCTTGAAACGCCACCAACCATGAGCCACAGAAAGGGACAAGTAGACCCGAGTACAATGGCGGATGCCTTTGTTCCTGCCTCCTGAGAGCTGGCTGCCATTGGGTCCTTGATAGCTTGAAGTACTGATTTCACAATGATGGTGAAGTAAGCAGTCTCGAGTTCACAAGTTCACATCACAGAACACACTGAGCAGGAAGCCTTAATGAGAGGCAGAAGGACTGTGAGCCAGCCAGAAAGCTTGCCTCTCCTTCCTCCTGGTTTTAGAGGATTCTCTAATAAGGAGATAGATAACTGGGAGACAAAGGAAAGAAACTCAACTCGGGGTAACAGCAGGAGTCCCCCCAGCAATCTTCTAAGCAGCTTTCCCAGAAGGGCCTCCAGCCATTCCTGGGGACCGAAGACTTAATGAGCACAGCCCTCCCTGCCTGTGGGGCTGTTTTCCCTCGGGTCCCTGCCCTCTGAGATCAGCCGGCCACTCAGAGGAAGCAGAAAAGGGAGGGATTCTTGGCAGCCTTGACCTAGCTGCTGCCTGATGAGATAAATATATCCCACTTTGTCTTATGTAAGGGGGTCACTGAAATGTAGGTAGCTAGAGATGCTAACAGGATGATGCCTTTAGTTTCTAGAATAAATGGGATGTGAGGACAGACTTAGGAACAAAGTTTCTCTCCCTTTCCTTCTTTCCTCCTTTCCTTTCTTTTCTTTCTCTCTCTCTCTATCCCATCTCCATCCTTCTCTCTAACCCTTTCATTTTCTCTTTCTCCCCTCTTCTCCCTTCCTTCCCCTTCCTGCCTCCCTTCCTTTCTCTTTTTCTTTCAAAATTTTCTGAGTCAGGGTCTCTGGACCGAGCTGGCCTCAAACTCCTTAGGTAGCCTTAGGATGTCCTTGATCTTCAGATTTTCTTGCTCTCCTCTATCTGCTGAGTGCTGGGGTCATAGGCACGCACCACCACACCTCATTGGTAGAGTGCTGGGAGATAGAAGTTAGGACCTCATCCTCTACAGTGAGCTCCATCTCTAGCCCCGAAAGCTCCTGTTGCATCAGTTCGCAAAGGAATCCCAAGAACAGACAGCTGCCACCCGCAAAGGGGGACCAGAGCCTGTCGCTCTGACCTAAGAGTATGTGGGCATTGCAGCAGGAGACAATTTGGTAAGCCCAAAACACCGAAGTAGGAATGGTGTGGGAGCTATTTGAATGAGGGAAAACCTCTTTCTTTCTCTCTGCCTGTCCCCTCAATTGTGACAGATTTATAAGAAAGCAGGACACTGTTCACCATGAACTATCACCTCGTCTCTGAGGAACTGACAAGTTCTTTCAGGAAACACGGGATTGAAAGGTGGCTTGTGCCAGGGCTCAAGTTTTCAGGAAAAATGTGTTCAAAGGAATTACTTTGAACTGTAAAAGACAGGGGCTAGACCTCTGCCCTGCAAAAGTGCAGAAAGGCCTTCTCCACAGTCAGGAAACTGTTCTGACTGAGCGTTCCGTTTAAGCCGGGTGGGAAATGGGTGGTCTGGTGGGGCTCACTAGTCTCCAGCCAGCCATGGTCTGCTTGGGGCACCGGCACCAAGCCATAGACTAGCACTGTCCTCCTATCTGCAGAATGGGTCTAATCAAGCAGTGAGGATATCCTGCTCAGCTGTGAGGCAGTCATTGAGGGACTGTAGATGCCAAAGCGCTCGGAAAATCTTCAGTATTCTACAGTGGTTGTTTCTACTAGCATTCGGTACAACTGTAAGCAAAATTCAACAAAAGAGAGAGAAGGGAAATAGGGGTGACCTGGTGCCTGCGGTGTCTTTCTCCTTAAACATCCAGGGGTCTCGTAGTCACCTTCGCAGAGAATCCCTGCACCGTCTGTCTCGGAACAATTACCTGGCAGAAAGAGACCCCAGCCGGGAAGAAATGGCCTCTTCCCCACTCGCAACTCCACTGGAGCAAACAGTGTTTGCCAGCCACAGATTCTACACAGTTCCTTTCTCTTTATTAAAACCCAAGGCTAGAAGCTCAAATTTTCATAATCATGAAGTCAACCTACCAAAGTCCTGGAAGCTCAGAAAATATCACATCCCTGGGGTTTGCTGTGGGACAGCTAACCACGACTTTCTTTATTGCTAGAAACGGAGGCTCACATTGAAGGTCAAAGAGTACTGAGGAGTAGGAGAGAAAAAAAGGCCCCAAATACTTTAACAGACCTGCAAATATGGAACTCAAATCCTGTTCTGGAATGGGGAGACGCGGGGCTGGGAAAAGCTAGAGTCTCCTGTGAAAGTTTGGTTTGGACTTCGGCTGGGTTTCAGCAACCTGTGCCCTATCATTGTAGCATGAGGGCCGGCTTGTTGGGGTTTCTGTCCCGCCCAGTACCCCAACAGCCGGCATATCCCAAAGAGAAATTACACACAGGACTCCATAAGGTTATAAACTGATTGGCTCATTAGGTCAGGCTTCTTGTTAACTCTTATAACTTATATTAACCCATTATTCTCATCTATGTTAGCCATAATGGCTCCGTACCTTTCTCAGCTGGGCAAGTTACATGCTGTCTCTTCAGTGGTCTGCACAGGAGTGGCTGAGAGAGAGCTTCTGCTTCCAGAATACTCCCAGTCTCTTTGCTCCACCCCTACTTCCTGTCTGGCTTTCCTGCCTATACTGCCTGCCTGGCCAATCAGCGTTTTATTAAAATATGATTGACAGAATACAGATAATTCTCCCGCACCATATCATAAGCTCTGTGGGGGGGGGGTGTTCTCAGGGACTGACGTGTGGAACAGTGGCAAGGAGAGCAAGCCCTCACTGTGGGTGGCACCTTCCAAAGCACGAAGGCCACGGGGAGGGCAGCATGTGCCCACCTGCCTTCTTTCTGAGCTCTGTGTCAATGACTATTGCTGCCATTGGACTCCAGTCTCTTCAGCCACCTGTGGGGACCCAGCACCGGTGACCCTTTTCTTCACCAGTGACCCTCCCCTTCACCGGTGACTCTCCGCTTTACTGATGACTCTCTTCCCTTCGCCCTGTCCAGAGATCTGAGTACAGGCCTGGTTTTGGGGATCACATGGATAGAGGCTCTCAATGGCACAGGGTCAGAGGAAGAAGGGAATAGATACTAGTGATCAAGATGGCCAACAGGGCCGTCCCAGGAAAGGCCATGGCTATTGCACCATGGGAAGAAGTTCCAGGTATTCGTGAGTATGCGTTGTGGCAGCCTAGAGGCTTGCTGTCTGCAGTACCTTGGCAAGCGAAGAGACTTAGTCTACCTTTGGGTAGTAGAGCCGGACTTACTAAATCTAGAAACAGGCGGGATAGTGAAGGGTACAGAGCTGAAGGAGACCCCAGGGAACAACCTACCCATCTTCCCCCACTCCCAGTACAGATAAGAAGGCAAGTTTAAATAAGTTCATCTATTCCCCCCAAGCTGCCAAAAGTTCCTACTTATTTATGTACCATATCGGGAGTTTTCCTGCCAAAACCCACTCCTCCTGTCTCCAAATAACTGACTAGGATTTCTTACTCTGTTTGTTCCCCAAACTGCTATATCTGTTGCCTGGAAGCCTGGTCAAAGCCACCAGTGATCCCTAGAGCATGTATGCAGGTGCATGCATGTACACACACACACACACACACACAATTGTGCTGGCTTTCCCCACATCGCCCAGTTCACTTCAGGTTCCGCCCCATCCTAACAAGCCTTTTTGTTTTTAAGACTTTCAGTGATGGCTCTTGACAGTTTTTCTAGCTGCTGAGTTTGCCTGCGGTCTTTAAGATGATTTGTTCATCACTTTATCTTTACAAAAGAATATGTACTAAGCTCCTGCTATAGGTGACAGTCCTTGTTCAAGACATCATGGTCATTGGGACAGACATGGTGTATTAGGCAAGGGTCTTTCTAGAACCAATGTCCTATAAATAATAAACCAGGATTATTAGAGTGGCTTGCTTATCCAATAGGACATACAATCCCACTGCAGTGGTCTGCACCCTGGAGAGACAGAACCAGCAGCTGTTGAATCTCAGAAGCTGGGTTTTTCAACAGCTTCAAGCAGTTCTGAAGGAGTGAAAGATGCCCGGAGCGTTGCTGGAATGGAGTTCACACTGAATGGCCGAAGGGGCTAGAGTTTGGAGTGTGGCCGAAGAGGTAGAGGAGAGCAGCAACAGTAATGGACACCGAGCTCAGATAAAAAACAAAGGCAGACGGGCACACCCTGCTCTCCCATGGACTTGGTGTTCTGGAAGGTGTACTCACAGTGAGGTCTTTCTCTCCTCGTTACTCTCCCATGTTTCAGACCTCTCTGGAAACGCCCTCACAGACATACAAGGGAAACTTGACCATCTATGGTATCTCTATATCCAGTCAAGGTGGCAACCAAAACAAACTATCACACATGATATACACAGCATGGCTCTTGAGGGGTTTCCACAAGGGGTCTTCAGCATCTCCAGCTTAATGTGAGCTAACTAGCACCCACAGAAATTCAGTCTCGAGCAGAAGTAAGCAGTTTGGTTTTCTTCATGCTTGGTTGAATCTCTTTACTCTCTCTTTTGTTCCCTTTAATCAGAGAATTCTTTGTCTTCCTTCTCTAGCTTCCACAGACATGATTGGCACAGGAAGTCCCACCCACTGAGATGTCCGCCCTACTGTAAGCACTAGGGAATTCTGCTGCAGCTCTCTTTCCTGCTTAACTTCTAGATACCAATGCAGAAAGAAGGCAACTCATTCAGCTGAGGGTGGCCAAGGTAAAAAGCTTGTTTTAGAAAGTTAAGTCTCGGCTACACCAAGACACTATCATTTTGAAAATAGAGATTCAGTGAAGGACCTCTCCAGGGAAATAAAGAAAATCCAGGAAGCCAGTGGACTTGATAGGCTTGAGTTGAGAACTAGAACACAGGGGCCACCTCTGCACATCTCTCCACTCAGTCCTCCTGGAGAATCGCAAGGCGACGGGAATAGAGCTTCAACATGATGTCAAAATCAAATGACAGGGAGGCTTACTGCCATGTCTTTCCCTTTTTAAGGCCTTGACGTTGAGGGACAGTCACATCACCAAAGCTTTCTACACTTATCCCCTTGAGTAGGGCAAACACCCTTCAAGGGCTTTCCAGATCCAAGGCCTGTTGCCAGTCTGTGATTTCTGGTGGCTTGGAGCTCTGTGATTTCTGGTGGCTTGGGGCCCCCATAAGTCAGTTACCACCATCTGAATTCTACTGGTCAAAGCTGGTCACTGGCTGGTGACTTTAGCATTTTTAATAAAAAGACAAACTGGCCACATGAAATGAAACAAGCAAAGAGATTTCTGCAGTCATGTTCCTCTCCGGGATGTGCAAAAGTTTGCTTTAACTGGCAGTATTAATTTCAGAGTTTGAAATGGAGGCGAAGGCAGCTAGCTGGTCTTTGAATGCACTGAATAAGCTCCCCAGTTGGAAGAATTCCTGTGTTCGCGTGTAAAGGCAACGGTGCCCAGCCAGGCATGGAGGCAGTACTTCGATGTACCTTACTCTTGCCAAACCTGGGGAGACTTCCTGCCCCTCCCTATTTTGAATCACCGTGTGCGCATGTAACAAAAGCAGCTGGACATGAAGAAAACGCTTCCTAAAGGGTGGGTGCTTGCCGTCGGGACACCTGAAGGCCACCTGCTTCAGAAATGGACGTGACCCGCTCTGATTGTGTTTGCAACAAATCGGCGAACAGAGAGGTCATTTTCTGCCTTGATTTCTTTAAACTCTGTGTGTTTAAGAGGGATAAAATGCACATTAGGAACAAGACAGAGCACAGCCACCACAATGTCCCAGCTCCCGCGATCCTATTCAACTCGCCTCCTTTTCCCCTTCAGTGAGCTTTGCATAAAGCCAACCCGAACCCACATGGGTTTCTGTAATAGCCAAAAAAGAATGGCACTGGGTGATGTGCTGTAGGTGGAAGCTGCCTGAAGAAACCTAAATTGTAGCAGGGAAAAAAAATTGACATTTTAGATTTTAAATGTTACACAGTTTTTATAAAGCTTCAGTCAATTTATTTTATTTATTCTAATGAAGAGCGTTACAACTGCTTTACCGCGCCGAGGCCGGCATCGATCACACCATTAATCACACCTTGTGAATAGCCACAAATCAAGTTCCAACAGCACGCACTGAATCAGGGGCAATGAAGCATAAACTCCTTCACAATTTATGATCTCTCCAATTGCATCTTTTCAACCATTAAATTGCAAGATACCATAAATTTTTATCTTCTTCACTTCAGTCACATTATTGATTCTGCCGTGTGAAATATAGAAGCGCCGTAAATCTCTGCTATTGAATTAAATTTAAAGTCTCGACTTCAGAAAAGAAACCCCACACACTGCCACGGCTGTTAATTTACACGGAGGAACAAATGATAGAAACATTAAAATTTAAATGGACAACAGGGATTTCTAAGAGCCATAGTTACCGTCAATCCTAGTCCCTGTCAACCTTGAGGGCTTTTTTTATTATTATTAAGTCAAATTTTAAAATATGGGGAAAAAAGAATTAAATTTTTTTTAAATGGAAGACGGGTAGCTTATTCACAGGAACATGCAATAGAAAGATTCCTCAATGGGACTGGCAGCCAATGGTAGATATTCAAAAGGCAGGACAATGACTGTATTGTCTTACCCCGAACTCACCCCATCCTCATCCCGTGATAAGCCCGTGTGAATCCCTGTGTCCCATTCCTCTGGCCTCAGTGGTGAGCCCATGGAGGCCCTGACAGTTTCAGGCCAGCGTGCTCAGTCTGACTCCTGACTTATTTGCTGCTGTTGTCCCTCTGCCTGCCCGGGGATGCTGTCCTTGCAACCGCCCTGCTGAGGCCCCTGTGGCTCTCTGACTCCTGGGTGTGTCTGGTCAATGGGAGGCACTAGCAGAATAGCGAAATACAAGACTAGCAAGAGGTGGGAATTACCAACTCCACCCCCCGCAACACACACACACACACACACACACACACACACACACACTTCAATCCCATGGTTTGGCAGGGATTGTATCCGGCCTTGACTTGTGGTGTGGAGGCAGAGGGGAGACTCCTGCTTGATCGAGGCTCTCTCACACCAGTCCCATTTACTGCCCCAGGCCTGGGGTTTATCAGGGCTTCTCCCTCCCTCAGCCTCCATTTATCCACAATTTCTTTAACCTTGTCCACAGCTCCACAAAGTACCCTTCTTCAAAGTCTCATGGGTCAGGAGTCAGCTTCCTCCTGGAACCTCAATGTCAAAGCACAGAAAAGATTTCAAACTCCTGTCATTCAATGCTGAAAATCTCACAGTAACCCCTGGCCAGACGAAGATCAAGAGACACCTATTATGATTTGGCGAACAGTTGTCCCTGTTTGTCAAACACTGCACCCAGAAGGGGGACAAATTGGGTCGTGTAAACTACCAGGCAAGCTGACTTCTTTCACTGCAGAACATGAGAGGAGGGAGCTAAGCGAAGCCGGGGTGGGCGTACACCGTGCCAACTCAGAGAGGGGCAGTCCATGGCTTTGAGGTTCAGGCTAGCTGGGGCCAACGCATGGCAGTAGACCACTGGAATATTCTCCTCGGAACTGAAGCAACCCTGAGGGGCATGACTTATGGTCTGAGGCTGGCAGCCTCATCCACTTAAAGCTGCATGGATATTTTCCCTCCTAACTTCTGTAGGGAAAGGTAGGCTGTTAGGAAAGCCACTGCCAGAATAGCAGTAGTTCAAGATACTATTATAATGACTGCCCTACAACCTACCTCCTCTTCCAGCTGAGGACTCCCAGAATTAAATATAGGAACTTTCCGGCCTTATAATGACCCTGTGAACTAACAGGATTGCCTGTCTCCACTAGATGCTGGTAGAGGCCAGGACATTCCTGAGAGCCAGCAAAGCCACTCTGGGTCAAACGTTGGCCTTCAACTAACCCTACAGGAGCCATCCAGGCAGGTCCTGGCTGAACAAGATTTCTGAGATCATTTTTGGCTTGGTTGAAATCCAAGTTAAAGTAAGAGGAGCAAAACTGAGCAGGGTGCCCAGGAGGCAGAGGCAGGCGGATCTCCACAAGTTCCAGGCCAGCCTGATCTACACAGTGAGTTGCAGGATTAGCCAGGACTATGTAGAGAGACCTTGTCTCAGAAATCAAGAGAAGAGAGAGAGAAGGAGGAGCAAAGGAGGGAGGAAGGAAGGGAGGGAGGGAGGGAGGGAAAGAGGGAGGGAGGGAGGGAGGAAGGAAGGGAGGGAGGAAGGAAGGAAGGAAGGAAGGAAGGAAGGAAGGAAGGAAGGAAGGAAGGAAGGAAGGAAAGACAGACAGACAAGAACAGCTGGACATGGTGTTCTGCTCCCGTCAACCCTTCCAATCTTCTGTAGTCCCCCACCCCCGCCCCAGCCAGCTTGAATTTAGGGTTCTTTCATCTCTCAAATCTTACTAGAGAGCAAACTCTATGAAAACACCAACATAACCCCCGAAGAATAAATGGGTGATCAAAAGAATGAATTTTTAAAAATGAGTAAAAACAGAAGGAAAGATGCGGCCAAGAAGCAGCCTTCACTAGAAGCCCGGTCCCTGTGCCTTGGCGCTTCTGTACTTCCATTCAAGGCCCATCGTCTTCCATTTACTTCCCAGTCTTAACTTCCCTGCTTGTCAGTCACAGCAGCCTTCCCCCCTCCCCCGGTTCCTCAGCGCCTACCTTTTCTTCTTATCTTTTAAATTGCCTTTTCCATTCCGTTTGCTAACTCCACTGCTGCCGATTCTTTCATTCTCGATTTCAAACCAGAAGAAATCAGATTAATTTTTTATGTGTTCCTCAAACCCATAAATCTAATTTCAAATTCCAAAACAGCTCTAACATCTTTGAAATGTTAATAACCCTATAAAAATATTCACATTAGCCCAAATTATATGATTAATGTGGCATCTTCGCCATGAACATTTTAAACGACTTTAAACACATGACTTGTGTCCGTTACTGTGGGCCACGAGTTTTGTCTTAGGAAATGAGAGATTGAATGATGTTCTCTGATAAATGGAACTTCTAAATAATCACCAAATACTCTCCACAGCTATGCTCCATCTTGATTCATCCCATAACCGATGGGATGCCACGGCTGTGGGGAACGTCAAGTATACAGCGTGTGAGCCAGCAACACAGCAGCCTGGGTACTTTGGCCTGTGACTGGTGAGGGAGCCGGCTCGGAGATGGAGATAAAGCGGAGTGGCAAAGCTCCTGCCTGCTGTGTGCAGAGTTCTGGGTTCAAGCCTCATAACTGAACCCAACTGGGAACTCTGAGGTCTCGACACTCAAGGACAGCAAGGGTAAGTCCGTTCTGTAAAGCAGAACAGGAAATGAAGCTACAGATTCACTGGATCTGGAAACCCATCCAAAATCATTGGTGTCCGTTCAGCAAAGCCACCCTCTCTCATCTCAGTCTCTGCATATCTGTAATTAGGGCTGACCATGTGGCCTTCTTTGTTTCTCCCTACAGATAATACATGATGGCTGTGGAGGGCCTCAACCACATTCTCCATTACTTTAAGGGGCAGAGGCAATTGACCTCTGTGACTTCAGGGTGTGGCAGTACACACCTTTAATCCCAACACAAGGGAGGCAGAGGTAGATTAACCTCTGACCTCAAGGGGCAGAGGCAGATTAACCTCTGTGACCTCAAAGTGTGGTAGTACACGCCTTTAATCCCTATGCCTGGGAGGCAGAGACAGATCTCTGTGAGTTCAAGGTGTTGTAGCACACACCTTTAATAACTTTCCACTGCTGCTGTCCCTGCCTACTCCCGAGGCGTCATCTGGGTTGATAGGCAGCGGACCAATCCAAGAGTGACACATCCGAAGCGAGGACTGTTTCCTATATAAGGGATGGGTTCCCCTCATTCTGGGTCTCTGCTTTGTAAGCTTATGCTCTCTCTCTCAAGACGCATTAAAGCTTTTCTGCAGAAGGATCCTAAGTGTCCCACGTCGTTCTTACTGGCGAGACGGTAGCGCGGGACAGATGGCTGCCTTGCAGTTTCTGAGTTTTCCCACCCTCCCTCGGGTTGTTAAAAAGATTGACAACATCAACTCCAAGTCCACGTGTTTGTAAGAGATGCTTGGATTGCTACCTGTTGGGCCAAGTATCAGTTTCAGTTCAGCAAACAATGGAAGAAAGACCACCCAACACATTGTCTGCTGTGGCATTCCCGTCATAGTAACCAAGGACAGCCTGTAGGAAGTTTCATTGTGAGTTATAGGGGCCATTCAGACAGTCTTGACCAGAAAGGAGTAATCTCTGGGAGACGCGTGAAGGTCTCTTGGCTTCTAGTTAAGAAGTATGGCTTTGCTGCAGATTTATTCTGGATGATTCGTCACCCTTAGTCCAGGGCACAGCATCCATAAAGAAGGGTCAGTCACACAAATGTGCAGAACCCAAATCACATGATAATGAAGAGCCCCTTCTTTAGCCCCTGCTAAGAATTCAAAATAGACCATCTGAGAATGGGGCCCTTTTTAGACCAGAGACCAAAGGAACCACATTTTTGGAACTTACACTACCTGGCAGAGAGACCCCTCATGAAGTGGAGGATGGCCACTCCCAACAGTCCCTGATAATCAAGTAATACTATTTTATGGTTTCAATACGCCAATGGTAAGCTAATTATGACCGATTCCCAGTGCAAACAGATAGATACCAAGTAGATTTTTGACCAAGATCCTCCCCACCCTGACCATATTCTTTTATTTCTAACACATTCCCTCTTCCACCGCTTAGCATATAGCTGGTCCTTGGGATGCCGAAACTTCCAGAGCAGGTAGGCTAATAAAGTGTTTATGAATAGGCTGCTAAATCCTACATTCTCTCCTTTGATTTAGAAAGCACTAGATTTGGATCGTAATTGTATTACAAGGCTTTTACATCCTTGCAGGGAAGGCAATCCCCCTGTGGCTGTACTCATGTAACTAACCCTGATACAGCTCTTGGGAGTCCTCCTGAACCCCAGCCAGAGAGCCAAATCAGCCCTCATATTCCGGGGACCATCAGGCCTTGCACCATGATAGACACTCGTGGTTTCTCTTCCATCAGGTATGTGTTAATTCTCAGGGGGGTTGCAGGGGTGCGTCTCCTACCGTTTTACTTTCAATGTAATTGAATCAGTCCTGGCAGGAACATCTGGCCTTGGCCATGTGGAGGGTATTCCCCCTCCCACCAGGGCATGTCTTGCTCCAGGGTCAACAAAATAATCAAAACCTAGCCCCCAGGGAAGAAATGCTATGGTTCTCATTTATTTGATCCCCAATCTACTAAACTCCATGCCATAGTCAATCAGCTGTAAAATTAAAGAAGGATGCGCAGCTAGTGGGCACTGGGAAGGACAAACTCTGTGGGCACCTGGACTGGTGAAGTTAGAAATAGATTGATGGAGCCTGAGCTGGAGGCCAGTCGGGCTTCAGTGGAAAACGCCCAGGAGTAGGGAGTGCACTCATTTATTCTTTCCACAAACAGAAACGTCCTTTTGAAATGGTGAGGCGAACCCTAGTTAACCGGCTTTCCAGCCCAGGCAATGGTCCAGATTGACAGGCTCATACTGTCAGAAAGGGACAGCGGGGAGGTAATCAAGGGGACAGCACTTTAGAAACTGCAGCCCGAGGCTCGCAGAGGGCGAGCTCTGTTCAGAGGTACCAACCACTGCCCCGTGGCCACCCTGGGCCATCTCTTCAGTGACCCGCCTCTCTCTGCCCTCACATCCCTGGGCCGACCCGTCGATTGATCTCTAATGCCTGCCTTGCTTAATGTAATTGGAATGTCAAAGAATAAAATGTGGCTAGAGCTGCCCGTTATTCCCTCTCGTAAAACTCACCCTTGGACAGAGACATCGGCCTTTGATGAGGACTGTCACGGGGCTTCCAAAGACCTCTTATTTCTACATATTCACGGGAGCCATTTGAAGCAATGGGGACTCCAAGTAGAGCCGGATTTAAATGAGAAATAAAAGGGCCACCAGGGTCTCGGACATCGATGTGACTGACGGCTTTAGGTTTTGTTTTGTTTTTTTTTTTTTCTTTTCCAGCCCATGTAGGCTTTCTGCCCAGAGGGTCCACAGGTCTTTCCTTGCTTGCCACCAGCACCTGTCACCTGGGACTTTTGGAAAGAGGAGTTTCCTGCCCAGAGTTTGGCTAGCGACACTATAGTCCCCTGAACAACCAGGGATTAACTCAGGGATAAACTTATCGACTCATTCAGTGAATCCATGTGGGGTGGGGAAAATACACCTTCATTTGATTGGTTTTAACTTTACATTTAAAATTGTTGGTATCCTAGAAGCCTGGGGCTAGGCAAAAACTTCTGAAGGAGAATGGGAACATGAAGAGAGGGGACAAGAAGTACCGGTCAAAATATGACCGCCACTCACGGATCCTCCCTAGCGCCTGACCCTCCTGCATACTTCCGAGTAGACCACGCTGAAAACATCACTTGGACAGGAGAGCGGCTATTAGGCAGAGAACCAAAGTGAGGACCCCAGAGGCACAGCTGGCCCTGCTCACCCCTACCTAGCAGTCCCCTGGGAAATCTATTAGCAGAGGACATTTAGGCTCAAGAGCAATCAGGCCCTGAACATTGTGAAAGACTTTTGCCATGGATTAAATTTAAAAGCAGGCCAGATTCAAACCTGTTCCGCTTCGCCTCTGCCACAAACTTTGTGTGTATACTCAGAGCTGTGTACTAGTAGATAATCCACGGGAATTCAAAATTCATCTTCCTTTGCTTCTTGTGAAGAATACTTGGAGCATGGGATAGTTTTTCAGCTGAGTTGAAGCTCTTTCTGTGAATTACCAAACATGAAGTAGGTTACTCCATGGTTCCAAGGTTACTCCATGGTAGATTACGCGTCCAAATGTCTCCTCCAGTCACCTCTTGAAACATGGTATTGAGGCAACTAATGTAGAAGAAAGCAGAGAGAGGGATAGGAGCCCATCAAATGGTGAGCATTTGCAGAACAGAAGCAACCTGCAAACACTGAAGAATGTGAGAGATGTGAGGACCTGGTGGGAAGGGTTTCATGGTCAGAACGGGTAGCCACCAAGTTTTCATTTTCTTCTAATGCAGTCTCTTACCTGAGCTGGGAAGGCCCTTGAGGATGCAAACTAGATTTCTCACAGTTCAGGAGGAGAGTCTGGGGGAGTATTCCGGGCTGTCAGGAGACAATCCAATAATGAGCACCAAGTCTTCAATAAAGACAAACAGAATAAAAGGGCCGTGTTAAAATTACTGCAGCCTTGCATAATAGCTGCCTGCAAAGATACTACAGAAATGGTAATGAGTGCAACAATGGTCTGAACTTGGAATGTTTTTATTTAAAAGATTCTAATTAACCAGAAAATGAGCATTAATCTTGGCAACTTGGAAAATAACAACATGCCATCCTATTGCTACCAGCCAAAAAGGTAAGAAAGAGAACAAGAAAATCTTGTCTCGGGGAAATAAGCCCTTTGAAAAACTGACAATCCGAAGCACCAGCTTCCATGCACACTGAGATGCAGGCTTGCTTCTAGATGGTTAGTTTATGATGGCTTCTTGCATCCCGTCTTTGTGCATCAGTGCTATCTTATTTTGCAAGTTAGGCACCTCAATGATTTTTCAGTTATTCAGAATATTTACATGCCAGCAGGGGAAGGCTTTCTGTTCCCAGTGTCTTCAACACTGGGGAAATCGAGCAGGCTCACTCACGGGCTGCAACCTGCCTCTAGGACGGTGGGCAACCTAGATGCCGGAGGCCACCTGATTGACGTGTTTTAAGAATCTAGCAAAGGGTGTGCTGACACACCGAGGCCTCTGTTGCTGTTCTGATCAAGTGCAGAGGCTTTTGGTGGACGCGCATCTCAGCAAGTACGTCAGAAGTGAGCACAGTACAGGTTGAAAGTGTCTTTAATGTAGCTAGCCCGCTGAACTCCACAAACCAGCTCCCTGAAAGATGGTACCAACTAGAGGCTGGCTGGGAGATGCTGCCAGCTTGTCACCACCCAGAGTCACGTAATCCCAGCACTAGGGAGGCTGAGAAAAGATTATTTAGTTGAGGCCAGCCTGAGCTACACAGTTGGACTGTCTCAAAAAGAAAGCATTTGAAGTACCATGGCTACCCAACCAAACCTCCAACATGCTCCCACACCATCGTCTCCATACTCAATATGAGGATGCCCAAACTTTCAGGGCTCATCACCCATCTCCCGACAGTTAGGGTTAGAGTCATGAAGGCTGAACCCGAATGCATGCACCCCTTTGTTTCCCAGTCCGTGCCTCGGTTGGCATGCATACTGGGTCCGGGCGAGGTCTTAGATGCTCAGTAGCAACCTCTCCTCACCACCAGAGTGTGGTGACTATGTCTGGGAGCAATCTTGCAGAACACCCCAGAAACATCAAAATCATCGATGCAGTTTCTGCTCCTTAAATTGAATGGAGGACTTCCCCTTCCCTCCCATTTCCCTCCCCCTTTTTTTCATTTGCAGCAGTTATGATTTTTTTAAGTTAGGTGGATCATTGTTTATGAAAACCTCTCTACCAACAAATCACGTCCCTGGCAATACTTCCTTTCAGCAAAGAACAGTTTAAGTCCTTGCGCCATTAGACAAATTATATGGCCCAGTTAATTACTTAAACCTCTGAAAACTTCAGGAGAATTTGTTTTGCTTGCCTTGACTTTTGCAGATGCGGGTAGAACGGGCCCTCTCCATCGGAAGAGACCCTGGCTAGATGCTCCCATATCCCGCTCCACTGATTTTTTATTCTTTTCTTCCTTCCTTTCTTTTTACATTTGTTGTTGCTGTTATTATTATTATTATTTGGGTGCAACAAGATCTTATGAGTCTTTTATTTTTCTTTCCTTTTGAAGATATCCAGGAAAGAAAGGGTTAGTTTGAGGAACACATTGCTACCCTCCTGAGATGGGGCATGGGTTCAGCTACTGTGGGGAGAGCTGACAGATGAGGACCCCAGTACGGGAGCGTGGCTACACATTCACCCACCTCTCCGTGTGCCACTCTTCCCGGGCCTCCAGGAAGGGCAAGCCACTGTCAGTTAAAACAACGGCTCGGAGCCTCGGCAGAACAATAGATTTTGATTAGAAAAACGCTAATGCCATATCTATTTGTTAATTGTAGACTCTTAACAATTTCTGTCAAATGTGGAATTCTTTTTTTTTTAATTTCTGAAGAGTAATCATGGGCTTCTGAAATTCTGCGTGAGCCCTTTGGGTTCAGGCTTTTGTTTGAAACATGTGGGGGGAGGCAGGGGGGAGCGGAATGGCAAGAGGATGTGATGGAGTATTTCTCCCTCCAAGGGTACTTGAGACAACAAATGTTGAGCTTACAGTTTAAATCACAAAGATGCAAAGATAACCACCTGAAAAGTTTTGATCAAGATGTTTACATCTTCAATTCAAGCACTGGACTTGAGAGAGGGAAATCACAGAACGCATGTAGAAGCCCCGATTTTTATTTTCACACAAGGCCCCTCAATTAGTGCCTCGGGGTTAGCACGTATTTACTGTCTACTCGGCTGTAATCGAGACAAAATGAGAAACCATCCAAACGGAGGAATTACAACCCCGAGAGAAAAATCATTGTTTTCTAGGTAGGAGAGGATGTTTGAGTCATTCAGCACTGTAAAAGCAAAAATGAAATTAACTATCAATTAAAAGGCTGCCAAAGACAAGAGCGTTTAACCACTGCCCACCAGAGCTCCGTAAAGTGTGACAGGATCGTCCTGAGCTATGTTTGGAGGGCAGTTTCCCTGCTTAGTTAAGAGACTCAGAGTGTCAAACTTGCCTGGAAATAGTTGACAAATAGTTGAGACAGCCAGCCAGAAAATTCTTTAATGCCTGGGGAGCTGAAGTCCACAGCTTGTCCTTTTGAAAGAAGAGCCCTGGCATTCTGAGACTGAGCGGATTACAGAAAGGGAAGGAGCACGAATCCTTGCTCTTGAATTTATCGCCTACTTGAGGCCCAAATTTGGATGGTGGCTGTCCTAGTGGGGCGCTGGAGAGAAGGGAGCGCAGTTCCTTGGTGAAGAACTCCAGGCACAGACTATGTATGCAGTGGTGCGCAGGAAACCCTTCAACTGGAAACAGGAAGAGAAGAACCAACTTCTCCATCTTCCCCGTGCACTGGAGGCTTCGGGGCTAGAATCCCCATCTGTTGCCAGGATCCAGCAGAGAAGGAGACCCTGTCACCACACAGACGTGGTTCTCAGTGCTTCTGCAAACATCCCCATGGGCTTCTCAAAACTGTCTGGTAGGGACAACTATTGGGCACAGACATAAAACCTAATGGAGCCAAGGGGTTCAGGAGTCTGTGAAAACTTCCCCACTAACTCCCAGCTTCCTTTCTTGTGACTACACTGTTTAGGAATGTTACTCTCTTTGGTTTGGGATCTTTACAACTTAATAGAATCATCCCAAAACTTTACATTATGGTTTAAGGGTTCCACAGGCTCATGCACTGAGACAGGGTCTGATGTTCTGTAACATGAGGGGCCATCTTGTTGGGGTATCTGTCCCACCCGGTACCCCACAACCGGCAAGCCCCAAAGAAAATCACATACAGGACTCCATAAGATTATAAACTGATTGGCCCATTAAGTTAGGCTACTTATTAGCTCTTATAACTTATGTTACCCCATTATCCTTATCTACATTAGCCATATGGCTTAGTACCTTTCTCAACTGTCAGCTCACATGTTGCTTCTTTGCTGGTCTGGGCAGCAATGGCAGAGGAAGCTTCCTGCTTCCCAGAATACTCCAGTTTTCTTTGTTCCACGTCTACTTCCTGTCTGGTTTTCCCGCCTATACTTCCTGCTGCCCTGATGGAGATGAGCTTCAGGGATAGCCTCCGATTGTGCTTAGGACTCCCAGTTTCAAGGTCAAAGTTGTGCATCAAGAGTGATCATCTTCTCAGTCCCAGTTATTTAAACTAAATGAACACTACTTAAAGGCTTTATATAACGCTTGAATTTTAGACACAAAGCCTCCTTCTGCTATATGATCTATTACATAGATTGCTACATTAGAATATGTAATAAGTTACATATTCTAACTCAACAAATACAACTACTAATATACATAGAAATGGTTTGTGTTTGTATTCAGTTGGAGAATTTACTCTTTTTCAACTTGTACCAGTTAACAGTACACCACGGAATTTAGATATTTTGTTTCTGCTGGAACAAGTAAAACTTACCTGAAATCGGAGTGCAGAGCTAGCCACATTAGTTAGCCATAAAGTGGTGGCACACACCTTTAATCCCAGCCCTTGGGAGACAGAGGCAGACGGATCTCTGTGAGTTCTGCCCTGGGCTACACGAGATTGAATCTGTCTAAAAGAGAAACAGAGTCAAGTGGTGGTGGCTCACACCTTTAATCCCAGCACTAGGGAGGTGGATACAGGAAGGAATATGGCTGGGCAGAGAGAGAGGAATATGAGGTGGGAGGAGACAGGCGCTCAAGGCTTCCAGTCTGAGGACTCGTAGAGACAGCATACCCAATTTGGCCTGAGGATTTCACAGAGGTAAGAACTAGTGGCTGGCTGCTCTGCTTCTCTGATCTTTCAGCGCTCACCCCCTAATATCTGACTCTGGGTTTTTGTTATTAAGACCAGTTAGAATTTTCACTACAGCGATCTATCCTACAAGGGCACTGTGAAGTCTAAAATTAAAAGGCCTTGTGTTCTAAGCGCTGACAGAGAACCCTGTACGCTGCTCCACTGGGCACTTCCGCCATTCTTCCCAAACCTCCCCTTAGTGGTATTCACCAGCTTGTCTTGTGTGCTCTATTTTTTATGTCACTATAAGCAAAATCTCCTTCCCGCCACTTTTGAGAAGGTCTTACCTCGCTTTCCCTTAAATCCTCACTCAATGTCCTCAAAGGTCACCAAGTTCCAACTAAGCCCTTCTTCAAGGTCCCTCCAAATTCTGCTTTCCTCTAATTCCAAATATACCAGCGTGCATTTTAGGCTTTCTGACAGCACCATGTCACCTCTGGGTACCAAAGTCAGTCCCAATTGTTCGCTGGTGCGTAGCAGATAGGTCCACTTAGTGGTTTAAAATGCCAGTAATAATTTATTAGTACTTCAGACTCCTCTCTGTAGGCAAGGTTCAGCAGAGGACACTCATCTCTGTTCTAGGCAACATGAGCCAAAGGCAGCTTGTCAGGGTAGAAGGGAATCAGAGGACCCAGTTCCCATGCTGTCCAAATGGCCCAATTGCAGGTGGGGGCTGTCCATTAGCTTAGAGCTTAAGCCTGTGCTGGGGGTCAAGGATAATATCCCTCCAAGAAAGCCTCTCTTGGCCTGCCTTCCTCATTATATAGGGTGACTAGCGTCATGGCGCCCAGTGAGAAAGGTAGCTTCTTCTGATTGGCTCGGTAAGGTAAGATGTTTAAACACATACAGTCGAAAGTCAGCACAATATAAACAGATGTACTCACTCAGACGGTTCTTGCTTGCTAGATGGGGGTATTCGTTCTGAAATTGCTTCCTGTATTCCTTAGGACAGAGTTGATGCAGTGCTGGTTTCCTGCCACAAACCTGTCATTCGCCTTAAGGACATAGCTGCATGAATGGCTACAAAGCCCAACAAGTTCAAATTGATATCTTTTTTCACATGGGACCCAAAGCTCACTTCCTGCCCCAAGACTTCTCTATGTGGGCACAGGGTGTCTGTGGGAGATCCTGTGACCATCACATGCGACTGCTGGAGAGGATGGGGGAATGGAAATCACTGACTTACAATCGATGGGGGCAGAAGCTGACAGATGATGGACAAAGCAACTCGAAGCGTATTTCCTACCTTCCCCAGAAAGCCCCAGGGAATCAAATGCCCATCTCCACATAGTTGGCCATTCCAACAGCACGTGCTTTGGAGTTTCCCATTGCGTGCTCTTCTAGCTCCTTACTCTTAATCCCCAGGTCATTTCTCAAATTCACCAACACAGCTCTCTTCCCAGTCTGCCTTCAGGAGACATTAGCGTAGGACGTTGCCTCCAGAACAGATGGATCGCTGAATTCAGGCCTGAGGGTACCAAATCTCACGTTTAAGGATGTGTGTGGAAAACAAGCCTTATTTTGTTGTCGCTGTCGTTATTTGTGATGGAAAGCCTTTCTCACTGATACCATCACACTGAGAGGGGAGACAGAAGCTACATCTAGAAGTCTGGAAAAGGGCCAATTAGTGAGGGGTTCCAGAGAGTGATCGGCGTGTCTGTGGAGTGGATTCAACCCTTGTTGCTGGTGACTGGCTAGTTTGAGCATCCATTAGTGCTGAGGAAGGGACAGCTGGTAAGACACAAGCCCTGGTGAGTCTGGATTGAGATGTGCTAAGGTGTCACTGTCACTAAACAGCCAATCCAGGCTAGAGAAGGTGAAGGTCAAGGCTCTAGATGAAGCAAATCTAGTTTTTATGAAGTTATTCACATTTGTCCTTCTGCCCAGCTAATTCAGACTTTTGTACCTGCCGTATCCTTTCCTACCCGGACCCATTTATGTGATGGTTCAACACTGCTTTGTGATTAATTACTACCAGAAAGCAATGTACTTCTTAAATTGTGTTAGGTCACATAAAAAGCCATATGAATTGCTACAGTTTAGTCTCCAAGTTTGAGAGACATAATCAGTTCTAAGCTTTAGAAATTTAGGATGCTAAGCCTGGTGTGGCAGCACATACCCTTAATCCCAGAACTTGGGTGGCAGAACACTGTGAGTTCAAAGCCAGACTCATCAACACATCTAGCTCCGTGCCAACCAGGGCTATATAATAAGACTGTCTCAGATAGATTGATAGACAGACAGACAGATAGATAAGTCTAAAATACTGCTGAATTTACATTGGCTAAATCTTTAAAAGTTTTGTTGTTTCATTTTTTAAGTTTAGGATGTTGTCATAGTCACATATTATCAATTGGTACAAACATCCATAGTGACTTGAAATAATGTTAAACCACAGACATATAGCCCTAAATTTGCATGCATACCCACAAAAATAGATATGCATATCATAAACACCACAGTCAATATTTTCATTGCTCCAGGTAAAGTATACAAAATATCCAATTCAGCTGGAGTTTTGAGTTAAAGCATACATGCACAGTTTCCTAAAAATGACTGAAAATTCATGCCTCATGGTTCGTGGAGACTTCTATGGGTCTGGCTTAAGGATATGCTGATCCTTTCCCAGCTTCTCCTTGGGTACTTCTTGTGGTGCAGAACAAGGCTTTTCTCGTTCATTTGATAGACAGTCCCTTGATGATTGAGTTAGGTCTGCCAAGACCTCAGGGGAGAATTCTGATAGGCAAGCACCTCTGTCCACATCGTCTGCTCATTCTTTGCGAGTGGAAGGGAAGATGGCTGACATCTAGGGAAGATGGCTGACATCTAGAGAAGATGGCTGACATCTAGGGAAGATGGCTGACATCTAGAGAAGATGGCTGACATCTAGGGAAGATGGCTGACATCTAGAGAAGATGGCTGACATCTAGGGAAGATGGCTGACATCTAGGGAAGATGGTTGACGTCTAGAGAAGATGGCTGACATCTAGGGAAGATGGCTGACATCTAGGGAAGATGGTTGATGTCTAGAGAAGATGGCTGACATCTAGGGAAGATGGCTGATATCTAGAGAAGATGGCTGACATCTAGGGAAGATGGCTGACATCTAGGGAAGATGGCTGACATCTAGGGAAGATGGTTGACGTCTAGAGAAGATGGCTGACATCTAGGGAAGATGGCTGACATCTGGGCACAGCTGCCATGCTCTTCTCTAACATGAGCCGCTGTATCCCCTCAATTCCTCATGAGAAATATTAGCCCACCAGGGTCCAGTATAAACCCAGACCCAGAAAGATAACAAACTACTGAGCACTTAATATATTCACGGTTCTGGTGTCATACACTGATTCAATACAACTATGAAGTGTTTTTTTTCCCCTGGGTCCATTTCCCATAGGGGGAAAGCTGAGGAAGACAGAGGCTAAGTGACTTGCCTAAGAGTTCAAGTTTAAAAAGCTGCAATCATCTGGTTTCAAAGCCTGTGGGGTGTTTGGTTGCTCCTGCTGTTTGTTTGTTTGTTTCCTTCATGGAAGAGCATAAGACACAGAAGTCAGTTTGAAGGGAGTCTCACTGACAAAATCAGAAACAATTCAACTCCAAGGAATTACATCACAGCCAGGTATGGTGGCCCAGACCTATAATCCTAGCACTTAAGAAGCTGAGGCAGGAGGATTGCCAAGAGGGAGAGACCAGTCTGGGCTACACAACATGGTGGAATCCAAGTTATTGCATCAAAGTCAATGATAGTAAAAGATTATAAACCCCTGAATAGAACTGAGTTCTACAAGTCTATTAGAGACAGAGAGAGAGAAAGAGAGAGAGAGACTAGATTGATTAATCAAATGTTTATTGGATGTTTATTGTATGGGAATATTCTTTGTTACATTAGAAACCCAATCAATATACAGAAATGAGAGAATAGAGAAGTTGCCATTTGAGAACTAGCATAACACTAATTGTTAGAAGTGAAAAATCATATAAACTAAGTGGGTAAAAGTTTGAGGAATGGGCCTGGAGAGACGGCCCATTAACACTTAACAGTCAGTGGTTAAGAGCACTGACTGTTCTTCCAGAGGGCCTGAGTTCAATTCTCAGCATCCATATGGTGACTCACAACCATCTATAGTGGGATCTGATGCCCTCTTCTGCTGTGCGGAAAGACAGAGCAATCGTATACACAAAAATAAAAAAAAAAAAAGTTTGAGGAATGACAAGGTATATCCACATATGTGAGATATCAAGACACTTACTCATTACAAAAATAAAATAATACATTTATACCGGAGAAATGGGCATTTAGTACCTCAATCGAAGGTTCAACATTGCCATCAGTGGTAACAAAGGGTTCTGTGCCTCCTGCTTTAATTCAGCGCAGAGTCTCTGCTGTGTTCTTGCTAAAATCCCATAGCCTGAGTCTAATCATGAGGAACTTTAGATGAACCTGAATGAAGGGACATAAAGTGAGTTGCTGCCGTCTTAAAATATCTCTGTTATGAAAAGACAGGTGACTGTTTCAGATTGAGACAGACTAGTGAGACTCGATGATGATGGGGGTGCATGCTCCAAAATCTCCAGGTTCTGCTGTGAAGAGCATTCCTGGGGTCAAGCAGAAAACCCTAAACAAGGCCAATGGATGAAATAGTAGCGTTCTACTAACTCAAACTTCCTGACTTTGGTAGCTACACTGTGGTTATGTAGGAGAATGTTCCTCTAGCCAAGAAACACACTGAGGTATTTAGGAACAAAGGAATATTGAGTTTATATTTATCGTCAGCCCATTTAGAAAAAAGTTATACTGATACCCATTATATACATGTTTGTATGCAGACAGAATGAGAAAATAAGGAAGCAAAAGTAAAATTGTTAACATTTGGGAGATCTGGACAAGGTGGATATTGATGTAGGAGGGTTATCTATTGTGTTATTTTCATTGGTCAATAAAGAGACTGCCTTGGCCCTTTGATAGGACAGAAAATTAGGTAGGCGGAGTAAACAGAACACAATGCTGGGAAGAGGGCAATGGGGCAGACGCCATGGAGTCAGCCACCAAGTCAGACATGCTGAATCTTTCCCGGTAAGCCACCACCTCGTGGTGCTACACAGATTATTAGAAATGGGTTAATCAAGATGTGAGAGTTAGTCAGTAACTAACTCTCTAGAGATAATGGGCCAGGCAGTGTTTAAATGAATACAATTTGTGTGTTGTTATTTCCGGGGCTAAGCTAGCCGTGTGGGAGCCGTGTGGGACGAAAAGCAGGCCTGCCTGCAGCCCCTCACTACAGGATATGTGAATGTTTTGTATCATTCTTTCAATTTTTTCTGTAATACAAAATTGTGTCAAATACATTTTTCTAAAAACATCATCATCACAATTCAAATTCAGAGACCCTGTGCCTGGAACTTCTGGTCAGGTGATCAAAAATCTAATTCAATTTGACCAGAAATTATTATTGGTCCTTGTAGTCTGAGGGTAGAGATGACCTAAGACACAGTTGGGCCAAACCCAGTACCGTTCGTTGTGTTTCGGTTCTTTTCCTTTTAGCCCAGCCCCCACTGTGCGGGCCTCATTCTCTGTGCTTAACCTAGAGTCTCCTGGAAGTTCTAGGTTCAATATTTTTTTCGAGTTTAGATGCATTTGAAAACACAGAGACCCTTCTCGCCAATGCAGCAGAGGTCTTACTTAGCTGGTGCATCCCAGAGCCTTCTGCGTGCCTGGTTCCAGAGATGCCTCTGCAGCCAACACTTCCCATTTAACTAAACTGAATGGCAAGCTCGCCCCTGGAGCCAGGGTACACACGCCAGAAGTAGAAGTGGCTCATGTAAGAAACTAGAGCTACCCACACAAGGTTTTGGGAATACAGACACTAGACACCCATAGATCCTAAACTAAATGACAATTTAAGTCATCGGTCTAAATCCATGGCTTCAAACAACCCTCATCTCTTTGTGTGCAACTCTACAGTTTAGTTAAGATTCAGCAGGAGCAGTTCATCGTTACTCCACATGGGGGCAGCTGAGTGACTTCATGGCAAGGACTCCTGGGTCCTTTTCCAAGATGGCTCCTTCACAGCAATGATAGAGTGATGGTAAGTCATCAGCTGAGGCCACAATTCTCCTCCAGAGGAGAATAGCCTCCTGGGCTCCCTTATAACAAGGTGACAGGATTCCAAGACAAAGAAGAAGAACCGCCACTAAGGGATTAAAACCCCATATCCTGAGGAGTAAAGCCCCAAACAGACTCAGAGGGGTGAGGAGATGAATTCACCTCTCCAGGCAGAGTGTCTATCGGCCTTTAATCCATTCTCTCTTCCTCGGGGCTAGTTTCAGAACGCCACCACTGGCAGAGAGAAAGCCAGAGTTTTAGGGACTTAATTTTTTTCCTCTCACTGCTGCTTTTACCCTGGGTTCTGCTATGCTCTGAGGTGCTAAGCACTTAAGGGCAGCCTGGGACTGGGGATGTGTCTTCATGGGATTGCCCTTGTCTAACCCACGTAAAGGCCTGACTTCCATTCCTTCCCCCACAGACAACAGCCTCAAGAACAAAACTACCATCCAGTCATTATCGTGAAGGTTCCAAATATGAGCAGAAGCAGACACTAATTCATTCAAGCCATGTGGGCAGGGACACTGGTGTTGTAAACATGTAGGAAAAGCCCACCCGCCACTACCCACCCCCAAATATACACACGTTTATATTGTGTTTTCTTATCTTTAACAAAGGTTGAGTCTAGATGTGTATTTCTTCGCTGTAAGGGGGGGGCAGGTGCAAGGATAAGAAAATGGCATTTAGCACTAGGAAGCCGTACAAAGATAATGTCTTCTGTGGAGACAGCTGTTACTCAAGTCTGGCCCAACCACATGACACAGCTCTCCACCAGAAGTTAAAATTTTGGAGTTTTGCACTAAACCTAAGATATTGACTCATCTTTTAAAATAACTTGTCTTCATTTGTTTATCTCATATGCGGTGGGAACACGAGTGTAGCAGCATGTGTCACAGGTCACCTGGGGATTGTCATCTCCCTCCTTCCACCATGTGAGAGTCCCAGGGATTGAACTCGGGTCACCGGGCTTGGCAGCTGGCACCATCATCCTCTGAGTCATCTTGCCGGCCCTGACTAATCTGTTAAAAAATCAATGTGAAACCAAACCAAGCACCCTGAGGCAGACTCAGGGAGTAGCCCACCAGGCTGGGATGAAAGGTACTGAAAAGAATTGGGCATTTGCTGTCAACTATTTTTTAAATGTAAAAAGGAAACTCATAAAAAACATCATTTTAATTTCCAGAGGTAATGCTTCAGAAGAAGATTAGGTTAAGAAATCCATGAGGTAGGAGAGCATGGATTAATTGTTTGTAGATTAAAGATAGTCTCAAAAAAGAAAAAAGGAACTACATCAATTGTGCTGCAGTGTTAGCTGGGGAATAATTTATCGCAAGGTAATAGACAACCGGACCATGGCCTAATGTAGCTCTTTGAAAGCCAAACTTCTCACCCCACAGAGACTGCATCTGCTCTTAGCGCTAGTTCCCGTTCATTTTCCTTGTTATTGACATAGCTGTAAAGATCTGAGTATTCATTGTTAAACAATGACGTGTCTGAGGTTTAGGAGGACCTTTTCTCCTCGCCCCAATTTCCTGTTGTAGTAATGAAAATATTACAGTGGCTATAAGAAATTAGCGCAAGAGTTACCCCAAAATGTTACTTTCTTGTTTCTCTTCTTTCGATCCATGACTTTCCAAATGACCCACTTAATGGAAGAGAAGCTGGCTCTCAAGATGAAAAAGGGTAAGTACATTTCTTCTAGGCGAGTTTGGGGACTGATAATCAAAGTACTCAAAATAATCTCATTAGTACAATTATAAGGTAAAAATGCAACCTTAAAAATAAAATAAATATCTGGGTGTGGTGGTGCACACCTTTAATTCCAGCACTTGGGGGGCAGAGGCAGGTGGATCTCTGTGAGCTTGAGGCCATCTTTGATCTACATACTATATTGAGTTCTGGGACAGCCAAGACTATACAGTGAGACTCTGTCTAAAACAAACAAACAAACAGAAGAATAGAGTAAATAAATGTTCCCAGATCAGCATTACACAGATAGAGAATTTTCATATCTGACTTAACAACATGCTGGAGTTGTCATGTATGATACACAAGAACAGACGGTGAGTTTCCCAGCATACCAGACATGCAGCTTTAAAAGAATGCATATGTTCATATTTTCTGTTTTGCAATGTCCTGTGCTCAGCTCATTTGCTGGGAAGGTAAGGGACATGAGTCATTTAAGGAAGGAAAATAGATATTAATGATGCTGAGGTGGGGGAAAGACAAAGTCCTGAGAGGATGTGTATCACCGATAGGAACTCAACTGGGACAAGGATCCCAGTACTTGACCCATGAATGGCCAAGTCTCACCTAGGTCAACCCAGGGAACTAACATCTGGTCTTTGCACAGATGTTGACGGTATGCCCAGAAAATATCAACTGCAACTTCCTCCTACACAATAAGCAGAACCTGAAACTGTTCCCTTGTATGGACTTCATCCTTTTTAGATTAGGTAGACCTGTCTCCTCATTCAGCACCATACAACAAACCTACCTCCTCCATGCAGATATATAAATAATTGTACTGCATTTCCATGCTTTGGTGGATCCTCACTAGGGTGCATGGCATGTCCGACACCAACCTCCCTGAACAAATGTCTGTGTGTCTTACCTTCATCCATCCTCATCCCAGTCAGATCAACCCCAAAACTGTGCAGCTTACAACACTGGGCCCTTCCCCCAACTCCATTTTTAAAGAAACAAAGAAATAGCGTATGTGCCGGAGACCGGGAAATAAGATTCCAGAAGCGGAAGGGTCAGCTAGGGAGCTCTTAGTGCTTTGAACAAGCAAGCCCTGTGCATGGGTGAGGAGGCTCAGCTGGTAAAGGGGTCGCCACACAAACCTGAGGGCCTGAGTCCAGATCCCCAACACCCACACAAATGCTGTGCGTGGTGGCACACTTCTGCAACCTGAGTCCTGGGAAGGAAGAGATGCATGGATATCTAAAACTCATTGACCAAGGAGCCCAGCTGCATCTGTAAGTTCCCAGTTCAACAAGAGAGTCTGTCTCAGAAACTAAGATGGAGAATAGTTGAAAAATCACCTGATGGCCTCCCCATACAAGTGCATGTACTGTGTACCACATATACCTGTGCACACACCCTCGTGAACATGTACACACACCATGCACACACAAATGAGCAAACGGTTTTTGTTGTTGTTGTTGTTGGTTTCTTTGTTGTTTTGGTTTTTTTATAGCAAGCTTATATGGCTATAAATGGAAAAGCCTTGGTTTAGTGAGTTTTGATCTTGACCCTGCTGGGCAAACAGAACTTATGGAAGTCAAAACCAAGCAGCCGGCTGGGTGTCTCCACCCAGCTCTTAGCAACAGAGACTCACTGTAGAAAAGGGGTCTTGGTCTCATCAGTCATTTCACACTCCTGCATTGCCAAAGCAATGTTCAGCTTCTGCAAGCATTCGGTTTGCACGAATTTTATTGGTTATTTTCACGTTTTAGCCTTTGGCAAAGCTCCTGGACTTTGACAGGGGAGCAGGCAGAGACCCTTGTCCTGTCGGTCATAGAAATGGCAGAATGAACACAAAGGCTAAGACTCCAACGACCTGTCCATCCCTGGTCTCAGTGCCTCATTTTCAACACCTTGACCTTGGCTTTGGAACAAAACGCAAAACTTGTGTGGCTCTCACCCTGTGAGCGAAAGCAAGGCAAAACCAAGATGGAAGAGGGCAGACACTGTTGCAGAACGCTGGGTATCAGCAGTCACGGAAAGCTTGGGACATCTTTCACTTGGTGCCGAAGCAGAAAAGGAAGAACGGTGACTAGACATCCGGGTTTGAAACATGGAGCTCCTCTTTGAAGACGGCAACTCAGTGTCCCTCACCGTGAGCAATTTGAGAAGAGAAAGTCTTCTAGGAGCTTCCAGTGAGAATCACCCAGTGCCATGCTACCCCTGGAAGACAGGCTCCTCATTGAAAACCTCCAAGGGCTGAGCTAAAGAAGCCTTGCCTGAATTCATCCAACAATCACACCTAGCTTGAAAGGAAAAGCAGACAGAAAATGAACAAGCGCTCCCCGAAGGGACAAATCCAGACAAAGGGAAGAGACAGTGGCAGCAGCAGTGGCCCTCCCTGGAGTATTTTGGTCAAGGCAGGGTGCCCAGGCTAGACTGAAGGGGTCCTTGTGGGGTCTGGAGTAGCCTCACAGGAATGTTTTGAACTTGTGTGAGGCATTTTTCATTGCTAAAATAATTAGAGGAGGCAGTTTCTACACGCCTTTAGTGGTCAAGGTCGTGGGCCTTGCCTGTTCGGCAATGCAGACGTTCTCAAATGACAGTGAGTCTTCCTTTGTTACACAGTAGCTCCCTCCAAATTGAAACATCCCCTCCAGGAGGGAGGGAAAGGCTCAGGAGACTCTGAGGCAAACAAAAGGGAAGTAGAAACTTGGAAGATTCTAGAAGGCCTGTCTCTGGCTTTATAAATGGAGTAAGTAACTGCTTGCTTGGGGAGGAGACTCTGACCAGCCAAGCTCCAGAGAGAGAGAGAGATTCTCAGGTTGTGAGCTGTGCGGAGAGCTCCAGGCATTCGGGAATTGTTATCCATGTCGGGGTGAGATTTTCGGTGATGTGGCTACTTTTGAGTCCTCCCTGTTTGTGCTGGCTGGTTTTATGTCAACTTGACACAAGCTAGATTCATCAGGAAGGAGGGAGCCTCAATTGAGAAAATGCCTCCGTAAGATCTAGCTGTAGGAAGTTTTCCTAACTAGCAATTAATCGGGAAAGGCTCAGTTTATTGTGGGTAGTGCCATCCCCCAGCTGGTGGTTCTGGGTTCTCTAAGAAAGCAGGCTGAACAAGCTATGAAGAGCAAATCAGGAAGCAGCACCCTCCATGGCCTCTGCATCGACTCCAGGTTCCTGCCCTGTTTGGAGTTTCTACCTTGACTTCCTTCAAAAACGCAGAGATGTAGACGCGTAAGCCAAAAAAACCCACTGTCCTCCCCAAGTTGCTTTGGTCATGTTGTTTCATTGCAGCAGTAGAAACCTTAACTAGGACTCTGCACTAGTAAGTAACACCTCATACGCACCTTGGTTAGCTCTACAGTCTCATTGGTTCGCCAAGTTGGACATTAGTGCAGTTGTTACTTTGGTCCATCCCGGGTTCCCTTTCTGGAGTGAAGAGGCCTGTGTGCTGTGTCTCCCCAGGAAAGGTCTGTCACACAGCATCCATCCATGTCCTTGGCATCCAAATGATCGACTGTACATTCATGTATCAAAACTAATGCCTCTTTGAGCCTGGAACCTTTCTCCATGTTACATGTGAGCATAGCTTTGCGCTCCAAATTTTCCAGAGTATTCTTCCCTTTGAGAGCTTAACCAAGAGTTGCCACTGCTCAGGATGTCATTTCACGGTAGGAGAGGCCCTACTGTTGTGCTGCCATAGGTACCTGGTGCTCTGACATGACAGTCCCGTGTCAGCCTGCCTCTGTAGCTGTCACAGATGTGACGGCTATAAATAGAACCTCTGCAGTTACACGCAAATACTTGTACAGGGAAATCAAGTTTTTCTCCCAGATGACTCCTTTCTTTTGTTTCATAATTGGCATGAAATGATGTTTTTTTTTCTGTTTTGTGACTATCTATGGAATTTTGTGTAAAAGTACAGAGAGTGTTAATAAAATGTTTTAGGTGGTGTGTGAGTGAGCTCTCCGTAACTATAACAAAGGTACCTAAGATGAAGTAACTTATAAAGAGGAAAAGTTTCTCGTAGTCTGAGTTATGGATATTCCTATCCATTGATGACAGGGAGATGGATTTGGGCCTGTGGCAAGACAGTGTGGCAAGACAGGAACACATAGGGGTGCATAGCAGCAGAGAGAGGAAACACTTGGGGGGGGGCTCAGTCCTCTTCAACACTCACCTTCAGTAACCTGAGGAGTTTCGACAAGTCCCCACTTCTTAAGGGTTCCAACCCTCCCAGAAGCCCAACAGACTGGGCCCTGACCTCCAACACAGGGTGTCAGGGGAATATTCCAGACTCAAACTATATAAGATGGTGAGGTACAGGCCCTGGGGCCAAGAGCATCTTCTGTATTGTTAGATGTTGAGCTGGAACATCTAAGAGTTAGCAATTTTCACTTTCTGGTCCAAGGCTATCCCCTGCCACGTGTTCTCAATAAAATACTGGGGAGAGAAGGGCAGAGTGCTGGGGTCAGAGTTACCATCCACAGAGCAAAGATGGTAAAAAAGTTATCAAGTCTCACAGCCCCCACAACAGCCTCCCTGCCTCAGTACGCAAACCCTCCAAATTCGGCTCACTGGAATTTGTGGAAACAGGCAAGGCAGAACGGTACTTTCACCTTCCTCCCCAGGAGATCACAAAACATCGAAAGATCATTTAATGACCTTCCTCCTGCCTTCTCTGATTGCACAGCTCATGAGTCTCTCATTTTCAGGAGA
Source organism: Myodes glareolus (assembly GCF_982192425.1). Classification (NCBI taxonomy): domain Eukaryota; kingdom Metazoa; phylum Chordata; class Mammalia; order Rodentia; family Cricetidae; genus Myodes; species Myodes glareolus. The sequence continues at coordinate 53,631,756 of NC_142046.1, forward strand.
CCATTGACTTTTGGTCATACACACACACGTGCGCACACACGCAAAACAAATGAATTATGTAAGAGAAATAAAAATTTGTGTCTCCACCTAGTCTCTAAATTTCTTAGAATGAAGATGCTGTGTAAATGTCCACCCACAACATATAGTTCTCCGCGGACGTGATGGCACTAAGACTCATTACTGCATGGAAGAAAATTTATAAATTAATAAACTACTTAATTCATTTGACATTAATTACTCAATTTTCTTCCAGCTGTCAAAGAGACTTCTTTACAGTACAATCTAACTTATTTCAGAGCGAGGATCTGATGGCACAATGTCTTAAGATTGTCTTTATTATGAACCAGGCCTTCAGATCATTCACCAGGTACCTAGACTCTAACCAATCCTGAATTAAGAACATTGTCAAAATAAGAAAATACCCAAAACTGAAAGAGCTCATACCTGAAACAGCACACACAGAAGAAAGAAAGAAGAAAAGGAAGGAAGGAAGGAAGGAAGGAAGGAAAGAAGGAAGGAAGGAAAGAAGGAAGGAAGAAAGGAAGGAGACTCAATTAAGAATGGGACATAAACTACACACTTCCATGGTGACGTAAAATCACCATTTTGCAGCAGAATACAAAGCACCCAATCCGTGCCACGTGAGCTGTCCCTGCACAGTCTGTGTGCTGAAATATGAACCTCTAACTTTGCCAACTGTCTTTGGAAGCCAGTTACTTACACAACCACCCAGCACAAACGGCATTTAGACTCAGTCTGAGGCATTACAAGGACGTAATCTTTGAAATGGGAGACTATAAAAGCTATTCTTTGTTCCGATGTCTACTATTCAAACTCCATAACTACATTTGAAAATGAAAGAACCCAGACACTGGAGAGTCAGGCTGAGGTGAGGAAAGCAGTTGACTTAACCCTGCCTAAAATCAAGCAAAGCCCACCAGAGGAAAGATACTAAAGGTGGGCATTATATTTTACTTGCATAATATGTTAAGTGGTTAAATCAAGACGAGTCTCGGGGGCTTGGAAACTTTTTTTTTAATGATTAGGTAGTAATCTTTAACACACTCTCACATACCGGGAAGAGCATGACCACAGAGCAATGGAATGTGCATGTGCTTGAGAGAGACAACTCGAGGAAAGTAGACTCACTCAGCCCTACCCTGAAGGCGTGGACCCATAAACCCATAAATCCGCTGGGCTTGGAAGCCTGCTCATAGAAACAGAACCAGGAAACACCTCCCGTCATGAACTCCAGAGCCCAGGAGTGCCCTGATTCCACAGTGAACTTGTGATGATGGTGGAGGAAGAGCAAAAGAAATCAGGACAGGGAATAGGAATACCAAATAAAAGGACAGCCCTGTTGGTCTCCTTAGGACATGGGTTGTGGTTTTCAGTGCCAAATATCACAAGCAAGTAGAGGCGGTGTGGAGAAGCCAAGGAGAGCTGGTCTCATTAATATCTGCCAGCTCCGGTGTGAGTTCCAAGTACCCAGACTTCTGCAGCTGTCACCTCAGAGACTGCCCCCAGTAACTCATATGGCCATGCTACTGTCAGATGCCCCCCAACTCACAGAGGCTCCAAGTGACTAAGTGCCCTACCGGGGATCACATAGAGTGTAGACAGTCTAAACCCTTAACTGTACAGAGCTCACCAATCTCCCACCTCCATGGCCAAGCCCCTAATGTTTCCAGAATTAAAAATGTCCCCGTGTGTTTTGGTGACATCTTTGTCTAGAGCACACAAAAGTGTCTCGTTACCACATTCCCAGGGAACTTGAGGAGTCAGAAATTTTTAGCTCGGCTAAATAAGGGGAAATCCATAAACCCTTACTTAGCATTTCTGCTAATCTAAGCACTTCTCTACCGCTCAGCACTGCTAAAGACGCCTACCCCAAGTCACAAGGCTTCCCCTTGTGCTTAGGTGACAGGCCACAGCGGCAGGCCAGATAAAGATGGAAACAGTGATGTGTTGCACTTTCAGGACAGTGAGATAAAAGCAACAACAGAACAAGGTAACACATCGTTTAGGAGAAGCCACACCCACCATTAAACACCACCCCCCCCCACACTCAGACTAGTCACTCTTACTTACCAAGGAAATGCAGACAGAGGGTTTTTTTTCTGTGCTTTGTTTTGTTATGTTGCTTTACCAAGACTATATAGTAGCTCCCTATGTAGCCTGGACTGACCTCAAAGAGGAAATTCTCCTGCTTCAGCTTCCCAAATGATAGGATTCTAGGTATGCACCGAGTAAGTCTGCTTTTTATTGGACTGACATCGTTAGGCCCATTACTCAGCTAGACCTCAGCTCTAAACACACTGAATTGTTCTCTGGATATAACTGGTCTGACTATTACTAAATATCCACCACACTGCGCCAGCCTCTCACAAAGCAATAAAGCATTAAACTCCTTGAAAACCATTGAACTCCTTGAAAGCCAGGCGGGGTGGTACATGCTTACAGCCCCAGCTCTCAGGAAAGTTGAGGCAGAAGGGGTTCAAGTTGGAGCTAGCCTGGCCTACAGAGTAAGACCTTGACTCAAAACAGCTACAACAACAACAACAACAACAACAACAGTAATAAGTCTCTTATCAGTCCTATAATTTTTAAAGATTAATTTTTAAAATTTTATGTGTATGAGTATTTGACTGTATATATGTAAGTGTGCTACATGCATGCCTAGTTCCCAAGGAGGCCAAACTAGGCTGTCTGATATCCTGGAACTCAAATTATAGACCATGTGGGTGTTGGGAACCCAACTTGGTTCCCCTGCAAGAACAAGTTTATATACTCCATGGTACTGTGAGTATACCATGAAGCATAATACTACTAAATATAATAGATATATACTGTATGATTTTTAGGCATGGTCGTGCACTCCGTAAGTTCTCTTATTACTCAGTTGCACTATGCAGATCAACACCAACATGACTGGAACTTTAACAAAATCGAATATAATGAGCAATGCAAAAAATAACTATGAGATTGGCAAGATGGCTTAGGGTTAAGGGCACAGGCTACCAAGTCTAATGTTTGATTCCTGGTACTCACATGGTAGAAGGAGAGAAATGACTTCCACAAGTTTTCTTCTGAATGTTACATGTGTGTCCTGGCACACTCAAGCAAGTACACACACACACACACACACACACATACAAAAAAATACGTGTAAAAAATTTTAAATTGTTTGCTCAGATAGATACAAAGATGGTAGTTGGACACACATACAGACAGGCAGGCAGATTAATGTGTGAATCTAAATGTGTTTATCACATTAACATCTTCTGGACCCGACTTTAAAGCGCTCTAGTACACTATAGGCCACATTCTCCATGGCTGCCACATTTGCTAGGACTCGAATCCTGGTCACTTACAGAGACCGTAGCAGAGGCACAGATATGGCAGCTAGTCCCTTCTTCCAAGAGCATCCCAGAGTCCTGGGACAGCTGTCCTTGAAGCATGACCAAGCAACATGGATGGAAAAGGTCTTGAGTGTTCTACTCAGGAGGGCATCGGAGCTTGGCAGGTGAGGGTTCCCAGGTACAGGCACACTAAAGCACCCTCACTGTGAAGGTAGCATTGTGGGCTAGTGAGGACGCAGCACAACTAAGCTCAAAGCCAGGTTCCTTCAATACAGGCAGGCAGGACACAGGAGAGAGCCTGGCTAAGCGAATGACACCAAAGCAGGACCCACGTCCTGCCTTCTCGATTCTGCCCTCTCTCTGGACTCCTAGAAAGTGATAAAGCTTTTCTGGAACCAGGGAGCGCTCCTCCCCCGGCAAAGTCACTAGAAAACACTCCTCTTTCCTTTACTTGGCTCAGCCTGAGTTAGTGGCAGCACAAGTGACAGAATAATTCAGTTGTGACAGGAGCAGCACACGGGGACAGACTTGTCAAGGGGCCCATCTGTCTGCTGTCACTCTCCGTCCCCTCAAAGGCTTACGCGATGGCCCCTCTGCTGGGACTGTTTTAGGCAGAAGGGATTGCACTCAGTCATCCCTCTCCAGATGCGGGGTTGCGTCAGCTGGTTGCTTTAGCAGGGAGAACAGCCACAGGGAGGGCAGAGGAGGAGTCTAGAACCTGCAGCCCCCAGGTAACTGCAATCCCCCATCTTCCCACGCTCTAGGACTTTTCACAGAGCAGCAATAAGGAACCATGATGCCCTGCACTTCCCTTACAAAGGTTTGTTGAGTGACTATTAAAGATGCGGCACATAACTGGGTAGAAAAAGCAGTGCAATTTCTGGGTGTGGCCCTCCCTAGACTGGCGCATGCTTTAATCCCAGCACTCTGAAGGCAGAGGCTGGTGGATCTCTATGAGTTAGAGGCCAGCCTGGTCTACAGAGGGAGTTCCAGGACAGGCTCCAAAGCTACAGAGAAACCCTGCCTTGAAAAACCAAAAAAAGAAAAGAAAAGCTACACATCTAACCATGTCTGTTACATAATAGCACAGCCCCCAGATCACCACATAACCTGTCAGTTCCAACCTAGAATTAAGAAGCAAATGAGTGGACCTAATCCTAGATGCTAGTTGACTACTGTTGACACTAAGTAGCCACAGCTGGGCAGTGATGTCATCCCTCCCAGTGGTTCCATTTCTCTTATGTTAGCTGTTCTCCTCAACCAGGCTGGCATGCCCGAGGCAGGACCTGATCTCCCCGTGTTCAGCAGGCTTCCCTGTGCCTGGCACACCTAGGGCTGGACAGCAGCACTCCTCTTAGGTATTTCTTGGCATCTCCTGCTTTGGGTTTGATATCACTCGGTGTGTTCTCTGTATACACTTAGCTCCGGGAAGGCGGGTGGCTTCTCGCTAATCTGTCTTCCGGACAAGCATACCCACGAACACCAGTGGAAGGAATGACCAAATGAGAAGCAGGCCTGAGGACACGGGTCTGTCACCCCCGTACTCAGAAGACTGGAGCAGGACAATGTTTCTGTCAGTTCCACAGTGGAAGTTGTTTACAATGTACTGCCTGTTTACTTAGGTAATATTATATCTTTCTGGGACCTTTGATAGAATTGAAGATGGGTAGTTACAATTATTATTTTCCTCAGTTATGTTAAAAGATATGAAACTTTCCAGATACAAATAGACTAAATAATGTAAGTGTAATTCTTGCTTGATACCTGTTTTGTTATATGTAATTTTATTATGTGAAAGTTAAAACCTTCCTTTTTATTTAGATACTAAAGGGGAAATAATGTGGGATTCCCCTCTGTATGCTGCAAATAATATGTTTTATTTCCATTGGTTAATAAAGAAGCTGCTTTGACCTATAGCAGGGCTGAAGGGTAGCATGAATAAAGGAATCCCACACTAGCTTCTAATATGGTTTACTAAGGTGTTCTTTATTAAAGAGAGCTCACGGATTACAACTAGGAAACAGGAAAAGAATTGAACATCCAGATGTGGCAAGCAGTGAAAACCAGAGAGGACGAGAGGGCCTTTTTGGTACCCAAAGCCACGCCCAACCTGGCCCAGTCTCTCAACGGCCATTAGCTAAAGGAGGTTCCCCATTACCAGACAGAATATATCAAGGCTGGAAATCCAAGCAGAACTAAAGGAGGAAAAAAGGCGGGGCCAGCAGATGCCATATAGCTGCCGAAGGAGAAGGATGCCAGCCAATCGCCAAGGAAACAAAACATGTAGAAAATGAGGTAATGCCACATCTTCGTGGCAATACACAGATTAATAGAACTGGGTTAATTTAAAAACATGTGAGCTAGCTAGGAATACACTTGAGCCATTGATCAAACAGTGCTGTAATTAATATAGATTCTGTGTGATTATTCAGGTCTGGGTGGCTGGATAGAAAAAACAGTCTCCATTTTACAGGACAACTCTGAAAACCAAGCTCAGCCAGGACTGTATAGTAAGATCAAAGCCTACCAGGGCTACCAATGTAAAACCCTATCTTGAAAATTAGGCACGTGGCTCAGTGGTACAGTGCTTACCTACTAACCACAAAACCCGGAAACAGGTGCCTGTACTGCAAAAGGCCAACAAAAATCAGCTCAAGGGTGAGGGATAGTATGACAAAATTAGATACCAATAAGAAAGGTAATAATCAGGATAAGGATATATCAATATTAGAGCATTTGCCTGGCCCACTTATGCCCTGGGTTCAAGTCTACACACTCAAAAAAAGGAAAAGGAAAATTTTGTCAAATCCATAATTCCCACAAATTTAAAAGTAATGTCTAAATGATTTTTTTTTGACTCCCAGTCACCCAGAGCTGACTTAAAAATCATAAGAAATGCTCATTTGTATTGAGAGTTGAAAAGTCCAGGCACAGAGAGAACAGTGCTGGCTGCAGGACCTAGGCTGTACTATAAAAGGCTGTCACACACCCGCACACTGCCTTAGTCAGCATTGTCTCCCAAGTCCAGACCCTCACAAACCCACTTAGATGCCTCCAATCCTCAATGGAGCTACAGGTACAACTGGTGAGACCCAAGTGCCTAATCCCCTCAATCCCTGTAATACACCCTACAGGCAAAATTCCACCATGCAGTTCTCCAGATGTGCTGAGATCAAAGCTCTTCCAGGTGCTGGGCCACCAGCTAGCTTAGCCCGTGAGACGGCCTCTGCTTTCTCTCCGCTGCCTCTTTTGCTGGCTCAACTGCAAAAGGAATCAAGGGAGGGGGGAAGGAATTGCAGAGGGAGAGTCCAAGTTGAGGGTTGACTTGTCAGTGCACAGGTAAAGATGAAGGCCCACATCTGGGCACTGTTTTTATTCCTCTCCATTATGACATGCTGAGTCTGCAGGCACACACAGACACAGGCACACACAGAAAGAGACATACAAGAGGCATGCCAAGGCAGACCCATGTTGCCAGGCCCAGATTCCAAACAGCTAGAGCAGAAAGCAGCAGCTGGCAGGAGCAGGCATGAACAAGAGACCCGGGATCGGAGCCAGGTCGACACAGAGTTCTTGGCATAACCACACTGCAGCCCTTTTTTCAGGGAAACCGGCAGTTACTAGCCTCTCTGGCCCTTCCCAGAGGGGTGAGCCCCAGCCCTCGGAAAGGAAGGCTTCACAGCACACCGTTTGCCTCTTGCCATTTTCAAACTGTAGTGAAATGTTGTTTGCTTGTCTTTAAATAAATTGCGTTTTCACATTAATACAAGCAATGGCACAAAACCGATATGGGTTATTTCCGCATATGACCTGTGGCTTCCATCATTTTAAAATTGTGGACCTTACAACATGGAGAACCCTGGACATCATTCACTCTAGTGTTATCCTTTAAAGTGACTCAGAGAAGTCCAACAACTTGACCACCTCCTACCCCTCATGAGGGACAGACTTGTTCTGAACCCTAGGTAGCATTCTTTCTTCTCCTCCACGCCGCTGACATTCATTTGATACCCATCATTCATGCCCAGGAAGGTGTTAAGATCTGAACTATGGTTTTGTAATATTGTATTCACAACCAAAGTCACATTTTGTGAGCTCACAAATACAGTTGTCTGCTGTGACCCTTCATCCAAGACAACAAAGATGGCCTGGGATCAGGATGAAAACTGGGTATAGCTTCTTTGGCAAGAAAAATAATGGCTTCTAAGGAATCTTCATGGAGGTCGTGGTTGAGAACTGGTGAGTTTATTAGGAGGATGGGCTCAAACCCTACTTCCACCGCTTACAGTTGGGTGACCTGGGGCCTTAATCTCTCTAAACTCAGTCTCGCTTGTTGTATAAAGTAAGAGGGACCACTGAGGGTATTCATCTTAGAAAAATTACTTGTCTTATGGGCTAACCTTGTTTTCTTTCACACACACACACACACACACACACACACACAAACACGTTTTTAGCTCACACGTGAGGTTCAACCCATTTTTCCCTAGATAGAATTTCTGGGCACTGTCAAAGTTGATTTCTGGAGGTGGAGGCTTTGAAGTATCGGATTGACTGGCAGAGTTTCTATCTTGGGTTATCAACATTTATAAGGGCCTCCCAGACATTGAGTTCTTTAGATGTCATCATCAGATAAGATTTGCTATCCTCTCCCATGTCACTAGTGACTTCCTCAACCTCAGCAGCAGCAGCAGCAGCGGCGGCGGCGGCGGCGGCAGCAGCGGCAGCAGCAGCAACAGCAGCAACAGCAGCAGCATCTTAAGTATCCTCCCCATCTTCAGCAGCAGCGTCCACTGGAGTCCCAGCACAAAGTCAGCGTTCATCTATGGTACTGGACTCAGATTGGGGTGCTTGGCATCTCAGAGCAGAGCATAAAACTGTGGTACCTGGTAACAGTCAGGGCAGGAACTCTGAAAGTAAGAGGATTGGTTGTTTGGTTTCCTGCCTGTACCTCCTGCATTGGCTTCACTAATTCAGGAGAGGAGGCCAATTTTTCAAGATTTCCCTGGTGCTGTTAGCAATTTGGATTTGTCTCTGAGAGAGGTTACACAAGGCTTAGGATATCAATTTAAATTCCTGCACTAAAAAAACTATAATAAAAGTCTGGCTTTCAAGTACTTCCGTAATAGTATACTCAGGGCTCTGTTTTTTACCAGATGGATTGTTAATTCTGAAAACAAAGTTATGGGGGTATTTTTTTTCTCCTTCTTCTTCTTGATACATGAACAAGTGATACTTGCTTCTAGCCTCATCTACAACCTGCTTAAAACCAAAGGTCTGGGTGGCACAGCAAGAGGCCAAGACTAACACCTGTCGGCTAGCGAAAGCATTCGCCAGATGTTGCAGCCAGAGGCATCCAACAACACTGCTCATTACAGCCCTCAATCACCCCATTTAGGATTTACAACAAACTGAGCAGAAAGCCATTAGAGCACCTTCAGTATCAAGTCTTCCTCTGGGCTGCCAGTAGAGTTCAGCAACGGACGGATGCACCATCTGCTCCAACTTCACGTCATCCTTTTCTGCCAATACGAAGGAGTCCCAGACAGAGTCCAGAGACAGAGAGAGGTCATGGCTGTCACTGGGGAAACATTAAAATCCCTAAGGGTTCCCAACACCATCTAGAAAAGGGATTTAGCGCTGTAATTGGATGAAATAATAACAAACCATAATCTAAGACATAAAATGAACAAACATTATGAATTAATCATACTTGGACAATTACAACCCATATGGCTTGTTAAACTCAATCTGCTACCTGTAGTGATATTGACTGCATACTGTACAGCCAACGCTGCGGCTTATCCCCCGCCCCCAAGGGTATCATGACTTAATTTTGTGAATGAGAAAATGAGGGGTAAGTGGTAATGTGCTCGCGGGTTAGTGTCTGTTTAAGTTTCCCGTGTGGGATCAAAGGTGACTCTGAGGACATCCGCATTCCCCCTTGAGAGACAGTGGTGGCTTCAGAAACAAGTGCTGCTCTCCTTCCCACCCATTCTGGCCTTTCCACCATCCCTACTTCAAGCTCTCTACAGCAGGGGACTTGGAAGCTGCCATTTCTGTCACCTTTTCTGGCAGCAGAGAAAGTGTTTGTCCCGTCTAGTAGGACCCCTCTTTCAACCAACAGCACCAGCTCACCGGAGAAGGATAGTGTTGCTGTTTGTGTTGTAAGTCGGTGTTGTCACTTGGAAGACAGCTGAGACATCCATTACCATGGTCATTGCTGATCTTCAGCACATCCTCCAGCTTAGCTGAGTGTGAGTCTCCTCACCCATAAAATAGGGAAATACCAGTATGTACCAGTGTGCAACTATCTACTGAATCTAATAAAACACTCTCTAGAGCAATGGTTCTCAACCCGTGGGTCAGGATCCCTTGGGAGGGGGGTCAAATATCATCTGCTATCATTCTGCATATCAGATATTTACATTACAACTCATTACATTACATTACATCAGATATACATTACATTATAACAGTAGCAAAATTGCAGTTATGAAGTAGCAACGAAATAATTTTATGACTAGGGGGGTCACCACAACAAGAGGAACAAATCGTATTAAAGGAAGGTGAAGAACCTCTGCTCTAGGGAGAACCGTACCCAATGAGAGCCAGTGTTCATAAGATGGTGACAAATGCCCTTTCTGAACATATCCAAGGTTGAACTGTTCAAGAGAAAGTAGGGAATTGTTGAGAATTCTCTTAACTTCACAAGGGCTACCTACCCATCTGCAGTGTTCGGAAAAATTAGAGAATGAAGTGGACTCAGGCCTGGCTTTAAAAGACCATCATCTGGAAAATCCCACCGAGGACCTTTGACTCTCCCTGCCCTGTGGACTCAGAAGCCGGGAAGAGCAGGGCAATCAGCTCAACTTCCCCAAGTGTGGTGATCTGAATGAAAACAGTCCCCATAGGTCCGTAGTTGTGGCCTTGTTGGAGGCAATGCGTCACTGGGGGTGGGCTTTGAGATTTCACATGCTCAAGCTGGTCCCAGGGTCTCTCTTCCTGCTGCCTGCAAAGATCCAGACCTTCCAACGGCCTCTCCAGCACCATGTCTAGGCCACCATGCTTCCTGCCATAAGGACAATGGACTAAATCTCTGAACTGTAAGGCAACCCCAGTCAAATGTTTTTCTTTATAAGAGTCGCAGTGGTCATGGTGTCTCTTCATGGCAATAGAAACGCTAACTAGAACACCAAGTAACCTTCAGAAGTCAGCAGCTGGAACAACTGTGTGCCCCCTGCCACGGACATGAGACATATCCCTGCTCCTAACTTCCCTGGGCTGAGCAGTTCTAACATCCACACACACCCTTGCGTGGGAGATCTGCCACTGGGTCAGCTGGGTGGTCTGGACCACGAGCCTGGTCCCTTAGTCCCAAAGAAGCCTGAAGAATTGGCCTCTGTGGACAAGTTCTAGTTAAGTAAGCCTGATTTCACATTATCCCAGAGAAAGGGCCCTGGTGTTCACTTCCTTACAGACAGAGAAATTCCTGGGCTAGCTCCTTGGGTCGGGGTCAGCTACAACAGCTACCTTGTTCTGTCCTTACCTGTCATCAAAGACTTCTTCAGCTGAATCAAGTCCAGACTCCATGTGGACTCTGGTAGAGGGAGCCCCCCATTTTGGGGCAGGGCCAGTGCCTATAGATTCTGTGTCCTGAGGTTTACCCATTCCTGAGAGAATACATGCAGCCACTGCTCCCCTCCATCTGGCCCTTCCAAAGCACCATAAAAACAACATAAACACTTTCGATGCAATTTTAAGCACTTCTCGAGGAAGTGCTTCTTCTTCTGAGCCTCATCACGTGAGGGAAATGGGGGAGGGGCATTTAAACGCTCGGTGATGTCACTTTTGCGTTCCTGGTTTATTTTCTGCCTCAATTCCACTTCTTCTTCCTGGCCCAAGCTGCCTCCGCCTCTCATCTGGTTATCAAAAAGCCTCTTAAGGGTGCTTTCTTCACCCACAAGAGGTACGCTGGCTTCCTCTTGCTGCTGAAACAAATATCATAGTATCTGTGACTGTACTGGCTGGTTTGTGTGTCGACTTTACGCGAGCTAAAGTCATCAGAGAGGAAGGAGCCCCAGCTGAGGACATGGCTCCAGCCTACAGCTGGAAATGCCTACATTTCCATGTAGAAATGCCTACAGCATTTTCTCAATTAGTGATCAGTGGGGGAGGGCCTAGCCCATAGTGGGTGGTGCCATCCCTGGGCCGGTGGTGCTGTGTTTTATAAGAAAGCAGGCTGAGCAAGCCATGAGAGCAAGCGAATAAGTATCACCCCTCCACGGCCTCTGCATCAGCTCCTGCCTCCAGGTTCCTGCCCTGTTTGAGTTCCTGTCCTGATTTCTTTCAGTGATGAACAGCAATGTGACTGTGTATAAGCCAAAGAAACCCTTTGGGTGGGATGAATCGAGCACGCGCATATAGGAGGCTGGAGTGGCCAAATTAGTGCAAAAAAAAAAAAGTTAGAAAAAGGCACAGTTGCACCAAAAGCGTAAGAGCTACGCCAAAAGCAGAGCAGTTAGAAAAGGGCGCGGAATTCAAAAACAGTGATGTTGCAAAGTCCGTGAAGAATACTCCCAGCCAAAATGGCGCTGCAGGGGAGCAAGGCGGGGATGGGGGGTTGGGGGGGGGAGATCTGACTTATTTACAAGGAGATGATTGACGTTAGAGATGGGAGGTAAGATGACGTAAATCGCCTGATGCCCTCGTGTTTCCATTGGGGCTATAGAAGCAGCAGCTCACGCTGATGTGACTGCTGATGTGATTGGCTAATTCCCCTTCCGCTTCTTCTGGAATTCATGGGGTTTTGCTTTATAAGTTGCATGCTGTAAGGAAATAAACTAGTTCCTGCTTGTCTGGACTCCCCGCTGCGTCTGATTGTCTCCTTTATAAGAGTTGTCGTGGTCATGGTGTCTCATCACAGCAATAGAAACCCTAACTTAGACATTGGCCCATGGTGTTTCATTGCAATAGTAGAAACCTGAACTAACACAGTGATGTAAAACAGTTGAGTTCTGGGGCTGCATATCTCAAATGCTCCTCAAGGACCTACAATCAGGGTGTCAGCAGCAGCGTGAGTTCGTTCTGCATACTCGAGAGCCCATTTCATAGCCTTTCCCACTCCTTCGCCGATGTCCTAGAATCTTTTCCTGTTGCTGGGATAGAATATCATGACCAAGCCAGTCAAGAAAGACAGGCTTTTAACTTACAGATCAAGATGCAGCAGCGGTGTGAAGTCAACGGAGGCTGGAAACAAGCTCACATTGTGCCTTGTACAGTTAGGAGAGAGCAGTGAATGTATACATGTTCCTGCTAAACTCTCCCCGCGCCCCTCTCTCTCTCCTTCCTTCTCCAGGGAATGGTCCCACTCAGGACTAAGATACATAATTGAGATAATCCCTGACAGCCTGCTCAGAACTCCCTGTGTCTCTGGACTCTGTCAAGATGACAGATGACACTACCCGCTGCAGCTCATAACTCCTTCCCTTTCTTGCACTCAAATTCTGGCAATACTGACAGAGCTGGCTCATGCTGTTCATCACCTGCCTGTCTTCCACTTACAAGGACCTCTGTGAATACGTGGGGGCCATCAAGACAACCGGGGTGCTTAAGACCAGCAAGTAGCAGCATTGATTCCCTCTGCCAGAAGAATCTGGGGACGCGTGCACCGACATCTCTGGGAACCATGAATCTGCGCAGGCAAAAGACCCTGTTAAACAGGTTCTACACTCTGTGACCCAGTCTCTCTATTCCTCTGCTAACCACACCCTCACCAAGACTCACCAGAACCTGTGCTCCTCCTCCCCGTTTCTCTGGCCACTGTTTCCTTCCCTCTACTCCAGCCACACTGGCTTTCTTCGCTTCCCTGGCTGGCTTCAAGAAATTAAGCACCCACTTCAGGATGTGTGGACTGGAGTAAGCCAATCGCAGATGAAAAAGATAGAGGTGGATGGGGAAGGAAGAGAAAGAAGGGGAGAGAAAGGGGAGAACCCAAAGAGAAGACATAACAAATCATTGAAAATGTGCTCAACTTCACAAATGACTTCATTTAAAGCTAAAATGAAAAAGAAACTGCTAAGTGTTGGCAAGGATATGGATCTTCACACACTGTTGGTTGAGGGTGTAACTCCTGATAGCTACTTTAGAAAAATTCTTCGGAGCATTTGCTAAAGCTGAACATATCCATATCCTAGGACCCAGGAATGATGGAGGAGGGTTATCTGTCTATTGTTACTTTCATTGGTTAATAAAGAGACTGCCTTGGCTTTTTTGATAGGCCACCCCTTAGGTGGGTGGAATAGACAGAACAGAATTATGGGAGAAAGAAAGCAGAGGCAGGCAGTCGCCATGACTCTCCTCTCTGAGACAGCCGCAGGTTAGAATCCTCCTGGTAAGCCACCACCTTGTGGTGCTACACAGATTATTAGAAATGGGTTAGATCAATATGTAAGAGTTAGCCAATAAGAGGCTACAGATAATGGGCCAGGCAGTGTTTAAAAGAATACAGTTTCCATGTAATTATTTCGGGTAAAGCTAGCCAGAGCCAGATGGCGGGAAGCGGCCCACCGCTCCTTTTACACAGGAATATCACATTATATCCTGTTTGGTTTTTATAACCTCCTTTTCTCATCAACTACAAATGCCTGAAAGGAAGACGTTGTCGGGTATACAGTTGAATCCTAGAATGGTAGCTAGCATACAGCAGCCACTCAAAAAATATTTGCTATGAATGGGTGAGTGAAGGCTTCTACCAGATCAGCCACACCTAGCTTCCTCTTCTGAGTTTGCCCTACTTGATTTGGCTCCCACACACAGACCAGGTCTCCCTAAAGATCTGAGTGGCTAAGCGAGAAAACGGAAAATTCTCATGTGAACAGCCATAGTGGAGATCTGACTACATTTCATGGACTCTTGGCCTTGCTTTAGATCCTGAAGCTCTCTCGAGCCAAGGGAGGTCTGGAGGGCTTCAGACGGTGTCTATGCTGGCTGTGACCACACAGCCATTTTCTCTTCCTTCCTCTCCCCAGGGCAGGGTTCTACACTCTACATATCTCCGTGTCCAGTGCTTGTCTTTAAGCCCCGTCTTCCCGATGCTGGATGCTCGTCTCTGTCTCTGAGGTCACTGTCACCAGCAGTGTCCTGCAGGTTCCTAGCCACCATTCCTGCCTTCTCTACAGTATTAACACAGAAGTTCCTCTTTGCTCCTGCAAGAGCGAGAGGGGCTGACTGGAGGGTGTGTGCAATACTCTGCCTCTTCGCCTCAAAAGTAAAACTATCCCTGTGTCTTCTGCCTGAGTGACCCATCCCTAGGGTTCAAGGGATGACATCTTCCCTGTCTCCTCCCCTCTGACCTAATGTAACACCACCCAAATCCTGGCAACTTTAGGCAACAGCTAAGGGTGTTTCCCATTGTTACCCGGTTAATCACCAGCGCAATCCTATGAGATCAGTGCTATTTTTAACCCCACTTGGCAAAGGCGTAAATGAAGGCAGGGACAGGTTAAGGACTTGTCTGAACTCATAGAGCTAGAATTTAAGGTCAAGTAAGCCTGGTATACATCAACTCCCGGCTGCCCCACCCCACCAGCCAGTAGCAACAACGGAAGAAGAAAAGGCAAAGGCCAGCTTGGTGTGCCATGAGATTTAGGCTTTACCCTGAGTACTTAAGAGCAAAGGTCCAAGACTTGGTTTGGTGGGGGTTTTGTTATTGCTTGCTTCTTGAGACAGGGTTTCGTGATCTAGCACAGACTGGCCGCAAATTCAAAATCCTCCTCCAGTCTCCTGAGTGCTGGGCTAGTCTGTGTCACCCCTGGTCAGATTACAGTCTTGTCGGTAGAAGTGAAGAATCTGATTGTGGAAAACGTTCCCATTGCCCAAGCTCACAAAGTTCTTGGGTGATGAAGTCAGCTTCCCAACCCAAGCCTTCTGCCTCTGGATTCCGAACTCACCATGTCTGTGAGAAGTAGCCTTTCCCTGGGGAGGGCCATGTGCCCAGGGAGGTGAGGGGGTCCACTGAGGATGCTCGGCCAGCCCTGATTCCAGTGGGTGACTGTCGTGTAGACTCCATCTGGGGGTCTTGCTGCACTACAACATATGTCGTATGACAACTTACTGGTTTTCTCCATGTTGACAATCTTTAGGGGCCCTTGAGTTGCTATTGTCTCTAAGAACACTTTCTCTTCTGCCTTTAAAAAAAAAGAAAGGATTCCTACCAGAGAAGAGAGTGTGGTTCAAACTTGCAGAGAGTGAAAAAGAGAGGGACCTGTCTGTGTCCTTGCTGGCACTTGGCCAACCCCCTCAAAACTCTGGCCAAGAGCACTCCCAAGGGGAAAGCAGTGTGTTTCCAGTCTGAACACGTGGCTCTTCTTTCCAGGTCCCAGGGAGAGAGATTTACTTCCTCCTCATATCCCTGGACTCAGGAAGAGGCCGTAGCCCATTTCCCTGAGTGTCTGGGAAGTCAATGTCGAGCCCAGGCGGCAGCTGGTCCCACAGGAAGTCCAGCTTTTGTGTCCCAGCCAAATCTTCCTCCTCACAACCTGACTCTTTTGAAGTTTGCACGGGGTCACGGCTAAGATAAGGGTTTTTAAATAAATGTGATGAAAAGTAGGGACAAAGGGTCACACCTGTCACCTGCTAAGAAGGCGACTGTCAATAAAGTGTATGAAGACAGACACAGATAAACTCTCTGGCAAACATCCCAGAAACCCAAAGGCCCGTTGCCAACAATTTCTCCTGAAATGTCAGTTCCTGGAATCACCATCACTATCAAATTACTTCTATGTGGTAAATCATAGCGAGCCTTTGTAAGAAGAAATACCAAGCCCTGGCTGCTGTGGAGATCCAGTGAAAGCAGGCCACCTTTATAAGACAGTTTGGGTACATGCGGGAGTTTGTAATTGACCCCCATAAGCTCATAGGGAGTGGCACTATTAGGAGGTGTGGCTTTATGGGAGTAGGCGTGGCCTTGTTGGAGGAAGTGTGTCACTGTGGGTGTGGAGCTTTCAGGTCTCCTATGTGATCAATCCCTGCCAAGTGTCTCAGTGCACTTCCTACCACCTGCAGATCAAGATGTAGGGCTCTCAGCTCGGTCGCCAGCACCACGTCTGTCTGCACACTGCTATGTCCCAACCATGATGACAACGGACTAAAATGTCTGAATTGTAAACCACCCAACTAAACGCTTTCCTATATAAGAGTTCCCACGGTCAAGGTGTCTCTTCACAGCAATAGAAATCCTAACTAAGACAGTATATAACATGGACACTGAGATTAACAGATGAAGAAATGTTTTAACTTAAATCTTTTTCAAATAAAACATGAAATAGTGGGGTGCTGTCTTAGGGTTTCTATGGATGTGATGAAACACTATAACAGAGAAGCAAGTCGAGGAGGAAAGGCTTTATTTGGCTTACACTTCAGCATTGTAGCTCATCACAGGAAGGAAGTCAGGAACTCAAGCAAAGCACAGACCTGAAATCAGGAGCTGATACGGAAGCTGTGAAGGGGTGCTGGTTTGCTCCTAGCGGCTTGACCAGCCTGCTTTCTTATAGAACCCAGGGCCACCACCCAGGGGTGGTATCGTAGGAGGCCACTTGTTTGTTCTCTGCTGCTCAGCCCCGAAATAATCACAGAAACCATATTATTTGCAATACTATTTGGCCAATAGCTTAAGCGCATTTCTGGCTAACTCATATCTTAAATTAACCCATCACCATTAATCTGTGTATCACCACAAGGCTGTGGCTTTTTGGATAAAGTTCCAGAATCTGTCTTCAGCAGGGCTATAGCCTTCTTTCTTCCAGCATTCAGTTTAGCTTTCCCCACCTAGCTCTAGTCTGCTAAACCACTGGCAGAAACAGCTTCTTTATTCATTAACCAATACAAGCAACACATACACAGAAGGACCTCCCACACCAGGATGGTACCACTCACAATGGGCTGGGCCTTCCCCCGTTGAACATTAATGAAGAAAATGTCTTACAACTGGGTCTTAGGGAGGCATTTTCTCAATTGTGGTTCCCTCCTTTCAGATAACTCTAGCTTGGGTTAAGTGATGTAAAACTAGCCAGGAGCTTGTGACTTTTGTTTAAAGAATTTTTTTTTCATTTTGTGACCCCATGGAGCCCAGACAAGATTCAAGGGATTTTCATTTTATGCCCAGCATCCCACCTTGCCTGCCATGTCTCTCCCTTATGTGCATATGCTAGGGTCAGCAAGTTAATGTGGTTTTATTATCATTAGTTTATGATTGAAAAAATAAACAATCATGAACATAATGATGATGGAATAGCATTTTTCCTTCAAAACTTTCTAGACTCAACCCACACTACACAGGTCCCTATAAATGGTCCTTTGTCATATTATGTCACAGACATAGACTGCTTGAGAAACCCAGTCTTGTCATATTGGATTCTGATCCAAAGGATGAGGGTGAGGTTTATATTTTTAGTCATATTTATCTATTTGGAAGGGGGCATGTATGTGTAGCACAGCAGATATATGGAGGTCAGAAGACAGTTTGCTGGAGTGGGTTCTCTCCTTCCAACTTCCAATCCCCAAAGGTGGAGCTCAGGTCACCAGGCTTGGTAGCAAATGTCTTTACCTGCTGAGCCACCTCACTAGCCCAAAGCCATATTTGACATCGTAACTGTATTATTTAAGCAGCTTCAATGACTAATGATTAAAAATCGGATGAGCTGGGAAGACTTAAGTGTTTATTCTGTTTTTAATACACGAACTATGCTTCAGAATAATCAAGTGACCATTGATGAGGGAAGCTTTTCTATAGAGTTTCAGATAATAAAAATAAAAAAGAGCAAACTGTAAAAATGTCCCATTGTAACCCTAATATAATAGCTGGCTAACGTAATAAACACCTGTGGGTGCTAAGACAGGAAAAGATAACAAGTGTGTGTTTGCAGTAGATTATTTCTAGTTCTGAGAGAGAAAGCATATGTTGCAGGGGCGGGTCTATCTCTGGCAGGACTCAATGGCTAGCCTTAGCAACACCAAACTTGGATGACCTGTATATTTCCTGCCTTCTGGTGTGATATAGCATAAGGAAAAATCAAATGTTGTACCCCAATATGTTAAAACCTTAATTAAAACATAAAAGAAAGAGTATTAAACACCAGTTAAAAACAGAACCTGGGCCAGCTGAAGAACAAAAGTCCCTTGAAATGAATGACATGAATTAAAAGGGAATGGATGAGAACTTCTGTAGGGTAGTGTGTGTGTGTGTGTGTGTGTGTCTGTGTGTGTGTGTGTGTGTGTGTGTCCTCTTGCCTGGAGCTCTTTAAGCAGTGTTTGGGTGTGTGTGTGTGTGTGTGTGTGTGTGTGTGTCCTCTTGCCTGGAGCTCTCTAAGCAGTGTATGGTTGTGTGTGAGGGTGTGTGTGTGTATGTCCTCTTACCTGGAGCTCTATAAATGGGATGTTCAGTGAGCCTCAGGGACCCTCCTGTCTTACCACCGCCCCACCAGGATGACAAATATGTACCGCTGTGCTTGGCCTTTTCACGTGAGCCTTGGGGTTTGAACTCAGGTCCTCACTCTTGTGTGATGAGCCCTCACAGCTCATCTGTGAGGAAGCCCAACTCAGCTTCCTCTCCACCCTTGAAACAGCTCTGGATCTGCAGAGACTTAGCAGGCATACACAGCCAAAGGTGATTTGGGATTCTGATCTGAACAAAATGATTACAAAATCTGGGAGGAGAATGTGGAAAATTCAACATGGACAGGGCATTTTAAACAATACCAAGGAATTGTGACTGGAATGTGGGATGGTTTGAATATGAAATGCCTTCTCACAGGCTCAGGTGTTGATGATCTGGTCACCAGGTGGGAAAGAAACTACAGGCGGGACCTGGCTGGAGGGAGTGGGTCATTGGAGGTCGTATTCTTGGGGACTATGCCTTATTCTTAATATCTGCCCCTGCCGTCTGCCATGAGGTGAGTACCCCGTCTATATGGTGTCCTATTCATTCACAGGTCCAGAGGTTGGCCCACGCATTTGCCACAGCGATAAGAGGACTGGCTGGCACAGAGTGCCTTGGAGGAGCTATGGTGATGTCAGGAAATGCGTCAGTAGAGTCGAGCCCCACCTGAAGAATTCCAGGGTGAAGTCAGTGTTTGAAACTCATTCTAAACTTTCAGCAAAAGACAAGACCGATAAATTATACATCGCAAAATAAAAACTACATCGTGATAAATATGTGAGGATTTGCCATTTTTCACTCTTCTCGAATGAATATTTGATGTTTTTAAAATATATTTTTTTTATTAGACTAAATTCCACTTTGGTTTCTTGGCATTGAAGACTAAGTGAGGCTAGAGTAAAACCATTAAAATCCAACGGGAAAGTCAATTCGTGGAGCCAACGCCACTGCTGACCCTGAAGCTTCACTTTCAAAGACTCTGTCCTGCCTTTGAAGTGTGTTAATAACACCAACACTACTAAAATGGAATTGTAAAATTTATAGATAGTCCCGGAATATATACCTTTTGTCTTGGAGTTTCTATAAAGAGTCATTGTCCTCTCTAGTGGACCAGCTGCTTGTCAGGAAATTGAAAAATGCACATTCAGTGAAAAAAAATCTAAAATCATATTCAATTCTCACCCCCAAAATGAGCTATAAGCCTCTCTGGATGGTTAATGCTTCCCACATATCAGGGACTAAAAGTTATAAATAGGCCATGGTAACCTAAAAATTTTCAACTGGAGATAGGAATAACGGGTCAGCTAGCTGATCAGCTCAATTTTTATACTCTGTTCCAAAAGGCACACACGGAAAAGGTCGCAAAAAAAAAAAAAACTTTATGTAACAGGTATTCTCTGTGAAATTCACCAAAGCTGCAGCTTTGACTTCGTCAGATACATAATCATTCATGTGGGTCTTAGCTAGATCTATTACAAATAGACCTCTCTGGACCCAGGCAGTAATGAATTGTTTCGATATGCACACTGAAAAGGCACTAGATTCAGCTAGATGTGCTGGTACACACCTCTAATCCCAACATTCAAGAGGTAGATGCCAAGGAACCAGGAGTTCATACTCATGAAAGGTTGAGGCCAGCCTGAGCTGTACAGTGGCACACACTCCAGAAGGTTAGGGCAGGGTGATTGTGAGTTGAAGGATAGCCTGGGTTATATAATGAGATCCTGCCTTAAACAAGAAAGAATTGCCCATTACACATAATCTCTTAGTTTATCCCTGAAATTACATTCAAAATGACTGATACCTATTCTGTAAAAACAACACCAAGTTAAGAAGAGGGTGTTGTGGTAAAAACAAAATGCTGCAGGTTCCCGAGAGGAGGCAGCGGGCCCCAGGCAGGGAGCTGTGCCGTGGGTGAGAGACCTTGGTGGGTCAGCTGGTCTCACGAGGAGCCACAGCGAGCGAGAGACACAGATGGAGAGACAGAGAGATAGAGAGAAGGGGTGAGAAGCTATCTCTTCAGAAGAAAGATGAAAGGAAGGAGCTCAGGCTGAAAGCAGAAGGAAGATCCGCTTGCCTAGGTGGACAGGGGAAGGAGTGGATGGGACTGGTTTCTTACATTCCCATCTCTTTTTTTATATAATAAAAAGGCGGGAGGTTAGGTACAATATGTTAAAGGAATTGGGACCGCGGGTTCTCAAAACTGCTTCCTGCTTATTTGTGGGTGTCATCTTGGGGTGGGGGGAGACCTGAGAAAGCTGGGTGCTGGTCACATGCTGGCATAGTTGGTCTCTTTGCTCCTATCCAGTGTTTATGGTATGGAAATGTCTGGTGTCCAGTGTCTAAGGTATTGGCAGAACAGAGGACAAAGTTAACATTTTAGGAGCAAGAAATTGAGAGGGGTGTATCTGATCTGTTTAAGTGGACCCTTCAATTTGGCTCCTTGGAACTCACAAGAATTTTTTGGGGTTGTGAAAACATAGGTTTTAGACATTTGTATTGTATAAACAGTAGCATATTTATGTCAGAATGGCTGTGACAGATTACTTTGCACAATGAGAAGTGTTTTTAAGACTATGGAAAGCAGCATGGGAGAGAAATCTGAGAGAGCGCACTCGTCCTCACACCTTGCCTCATTGTGGCGTTAACTGTTCTCCGTCGGAGCTGCCTGCACATGGCATCGCGGTCTGTTGATAGCTCCCACGAGAGGATGCAGAATGGAAAAGAGGGAGAAGGAGCCAGAACATCAGGGCTCATAACCCTGATACAGAATTTTCTGCCAAATGAACAGCACAGAATGTTGAGGCTTGGGGCCATCCAATCCACCCATTCAATGGATTACAGGAAGCTGAGACATCCCTCCGAAGACAGCTCCACCCGGAAGTGAGCCACCGTGGGCTTTACCGAATCGACTCCCCCTCTAGCCAGTAGCATGTGGCCAGATGGAGTGGTATAGAATTTTATGGACTTGGAAAACCCAGTGGTGGCCAGGCCCTGTGAGTTTGGAGGCTCCAGGAGAGAAAGAACTGAAATAGCAATGTGGAAAAGGTTCGGCTCAATGAACCACCCACCCCCAAGTCTAGTGACTCCTGACCACTGCAGGGCATGAGTGATATCCTTTCCTGGGTATCACAGGCCCTTTCCTCAGTTTGCTGACTACACTTGGCATGCTAGCTTCTTTCAAGGGTCTTCTGATGAGAATCTTGGTACATTGGAATCCTTTTATCTCTAGTAACCAACATAAGGCCCACAGCTTCCTTACTCCATGGAGGACACAGACTTGGGCTTAAGAGGGGAGCCAGCTAAATTGGCAAAGGCGCATCCTTTTACTGTGCATATTCGACAGCTATTTGCATTTTTCTAATTTGGGATTCCTGCTTCAGTAAACACATAGGACATTCTCGAGAGTATCTTGGCAACCCGCACCCATGTTCATGCGTGAAGGTGCCTAGACCCAGGCTGACTAATCCACTTGTCTAAATTACATGTCAGGTGATCATGGGCTGGGATGATTGTATTCAGTTCAGTACAACTATGCTGGGCCTTTTAACGTCTCCAGTTACACGAAGCATATGTCAGGATAAATCGACTGCTTTTTGCTACAAGCTTTTGGCTCTGCCTCCAGAGAGCAAGGAAACAGAATGTGAGCTCAGTACACGAGATCCTTTTCTCTCAGGTAGACTTGAAATAGAAGAAACAAGGAAGCTAACTTGCTCTGTCCTCTGGCGCACTGGAATTTGAAAGAAAGGGAAGGAAACCAAGAGGAAAAATACACACTAATAAAACATTCTCTATGGGATTGTAATGTGGTTTCTGATCTAGCCACATAACTGGTCCCCATCTGTTCTTAGATACCTTAAGTTCATTCGCTAAAGAAAGGAGAAGTTTGGATAATGGATATAAAATCCAAATACCAGTGGATGGATTGAGGTGTCTGCTTCTTAAAGGACAAGTCAGGCAGCATTGGGGCTCCTTCCACTGCAGGCTTGTATGTCCAATAAATTATATCAGAACTGAGCGACTGACGAAAACTGTGACATCTTTGGTGGTTGTCAGAACTGACAACTTAGATCAGGACTGGACAGTGGCAATGCCACCGGGGCATGGAAAACAGCAGTTCCTTGTAAGTAACTTACCACTAGCAGAAGTGTCTGCATGCTAAGACTCAGCCAGCGGCCTCAGCTGGAGAAGACAGTGCCCAGCACTAAAGAGACTCTGCATTGCCCCGGAGGGCTAAGCCACTAGGTGGCCTATTTTAATCCTAGTTTAAAAATAGCCCTAAGTGGATTGATTACTTTTTCAGCTCCGGCCTTTGTGGATGCTAAACCTCTAGAGTTGCAACTCTTTGAGTCTTGGGGACACCAAACGGGGACCCCAGCGCAGTTAAACTCAGATGAGGCCCTTCTTGTGGTCGGGGCTCTCGACTGCGCGGAAGTTGTTGTGATCATCACCAAATTAAAGCCCTTAACAACAGCCAGCAAGACTGACAACTCTCAGGGCCATTGTCACACACAGACAGCTGCAGAAGGCTAGCTGAGCACAGGCAAGCAACAAGGCACTTGAACTGAATGACCCTCACCAGTCGTAAAGATGCGGACCTTCAGGTCAGAGCCAGAAGAATCTTTAAAGACCCACAGGACTTGATGGCTCTCCCATTTCCCAGTCTCAGACTGGGAGTGGATCGAACGATTTCATGGCTGAAGAATTTTAATGCTTTTTTGGTTTGATTGGTTGGGTTTTTTGTTTTGTTTTTCGAGACAGGGTTTCTCTGTAGCTTTGGAGCCTGTCCTGGAGCTAGCTCTTGTAGACCAGGCTGGCCTTGATCTCTGCCTGCTTCTGCCTCCCGAGTGCTGGGATTAAAGGCGTGAGCCACCACTGCCCGGCCGAATTTTAATGTTGAAAGCGAAAGAAAATAACTGCAGAGGGAAGAGCAAAAACCCAACGAAGGGAGGATGTCAGAAAGGGAAAGGCTGGGGACTTTTTAAAGAGAGTCCTTACTGACCAAAGGGCACCAGAGCTGCCTTTAACTCGCTGTGAAACCCAGAGAGGTGAGTTCGCCAGCAGGAACCACATTTCTTCACACACCGGACCTTTCTGTTGGTCATGCACAAAGTCCTCCAGAATCTCCCGCCTCAGTCTCTTACCTTCCCTCCTCCTTATCCCTCTTACCCCTGAGTCAAGGCTGCTTTGGGGTTGGCTTGCAAGGCTTTTCTGCCCTAGAGAAAAACCAAATTCTTCAGAATGAGGCACACAGGTTACCCACCTATTACCCACTCCCTACCCCACTCCCCAAGCTATGAGCATCTAATCAAGGTTTCACATCTTCTCAAGGTATCTTACTGTTGCGCAGTTTCTGGGCATGCTAAACCTGCTATCAGAAGTACAAGAGTATAAAAAAGTACGTGTACGCTGATAATACCTGGACCATATGGTAGACCCGCGGCACTTTCTTAGCCCAGTGACGCTCTCAGGACAGGGACACACTGTCCATGATGCTTGCTTCCACTGTAGGGAGCCATGCTGTCCCTCCAGTCCCCAGCCCTGTGAGACGGAGGCCCTGACTAAGACTCGGACTTCAGCTCAATAAGACCCCTTTGACCAATCCCAGGCACTAACAACTTATGCAGCGGTCAGGAAAACAGCGTCCACATCTATACCAGGACTAATGAACCGTCAAAGATACCACCAAGAAATTAAGATACTGCGGCTCTCCACACCAACCTCAAAGCCATGTGTGTGGTATGGTGGTTCAGTAAGAAGGTCTGGTTTCGTTGATTAAATAATCCCACAGGGGCCATGCTCTTGAAAGCCTGTCTAACCGACTTCAAATTATTGCACAAAACCAAAGGAACATGGGAAAACAGACCTCAGGGAAAGATCACCCCAGGAAAGGATGGAAGGAAGAAAGGAAACAGGGGAAGAAGGGAAGAAGCCAGAAGGTTCTAAGGCTCACAAACTGGTCCTCTTGCCCTTCTCTGTTTAGGCAAAGAAGCTAATATCACTTAGGTATATCATATAGTCGCATCTGTTCGAAGCATAGATTGTCTCTGGGACAATTCCATCCGGGAGCAACACAACTTCAAATACCTCACTCAACTCCTGGTACTTAGGTTAAGCTAGGCAGACTTAGTAGGTAAGTAACTAGCCTTGTGTTGTGTTTCTGGGGGCTGGGTACCCTGGTTCTAGCTCTCTCAGGGGTTATTGCTACACTGTTAGTGGATTTCCAAATACAGTTTGGCCCAAGGGTCTTACTTAAGCCTTGCACAACGTCCCATAGGTTAAAGTGCAGCGACAATCAACCCCAGCGATTCCAGAGCGTAAGTGACACGGTTCTTAAAACCAAACACGCCTCCTTCATATCAAACTACTGTCATTATTTTATTTTAAGATTCCATTTTTGTAGATTAAATACTGTCTATCTGGCAATTAGGGGTACATTTTTGTGTTCTAAGAAAAACAAAAACAAAAAAACGAATGTCTCCGAGAGGGTCATTTTTGCTCTTTAGTTTTTTCACAGAATTGGACTAAATCATGGCAATTAGTGTAACGGAAATGTTTACAGCAATGTCTGATGGCAGTTTCGCTAATGTAATGATTTAGCTCAAGCCCAGCAAAACATGAGCCTATATCATTAGGATGAATCAGAATCAAGAGCAAAGCAACTTTGTGCTTACAGTAATTCAACATACATCATCTCATCAGCAAAGGCAGCTATAAAATTAAGGATATACAATTAGTCAATCAGACGGTTCCTGAATTAATTAATTAAGCAAGGAAAATTAGCAAGCAAGGACAGGACCACATCCAACGGCAAGCCTCTTCTTCTCTGAGCATCCCTTCCCATGCGTTTTGATCCAGTTAGCCATCACACCGTAGGGTACTGACTCCACCAGGTAGGGTTAGGGACCAGACTCTTCCAAACCAGCCTCTGCCCTGGGGCTTGGTGAACATACTTGGTCCCTTGACTGTGTTTCCACCTCCAAGAATTATTTGCTTTCTTCTCTGCTTGGTGGAGCTATGTCATGAGTTACTCCTCAACAGTCCACATGAGCGCTACCATCATCACCCTGCAAAACCCAGCATCAGCACAGTCTCCCTGAGAAAACCCAGTGGACACAGGCCTTCGATTTCAGTAGACGAGGTCTGTCTAGACATTATTTTCAGATCCAATCGAAAACTGAAGAAGAACATTTTATAATGATAAAGAGAAGTGCATAATGGTGTAGCTAACCAAGTTTTACAAACAAGGGAGCAAAAGCCACCAATTAATGAAGCAAATTGACAATGGCACAATCATTGTTAGGGCATTTGATTGTATCCAGCTGTTAAAGACCATGCTGCAAAGAATGATTCCTGACTTATGAAATTTTGATACTATATTGTAGAAAACTAATTACAATGCGATATCCCGATTACAGTATGATCCCAATTTTTAAAAGCATTTATATTGAGTTATATATGTGCAAATGAAAAATCATTAATAGTGATTATCTCTGCATGACATATATGGATGATTTCTGCTATTTTCTTCATATTTTCCTGTGTTTCCAGTTTTCCTTATGTAGATGCTTATTACTTTTGTAATCATTCAAAATAATATATAATCCCCATCTCTTAAAGTAGCAATTTTACTGACCTAGAAGCTTGTATTATTGTTCTCACTACAAAAAAGCAAATCAGAAACAAGTACTCGCCGTTGAACGAACCCATGAATAAGTCACAAGAAACAGTTGGGTATTTTGGTTCCGAAACCAGCCTATGCAAGATGCATTCAATCAGCAAGAATCAGTCCTTCTTCAGCTAGGAGAATTTCCCAAAGGACGTTTGTATTTCTTCAGAAACATAGGACAATGCATACACTCATTTACGGTCCAGGAGTTCGGATCCATGGGAGGCATCGGGCTGTGAGAAATTTACACATGGCATATGTGTAAATTTATATACCACAGCGAAGTAGGTGTGCAGGGATTCAGGAGACCTGGCTCCCTCCTGGGCACTCAGCCTGAGGACACCAAGACAGCACCTTCCACCATGACAGCTACCAGAGTTGGCAGCAGAGTTGAGAACTGAGTTAGACATACTGAACACAGTATGTCTCTGGTGACGGGCTAAAGGTAGATAATTAAAATATCTTCTAGCCAGAACCAAAAACCTGGGAGGCGCAAAGGGGAGGGGGATGGAAGGAAATCAGATGAATCCCTGAGTCCTTGACAGGAAATTACTGGGGGGTGAGGAGGGGGTGCGCCAAGAAAAGCCACAGTACAGGAACTGTCCTGGTTCCAGAGTGAGCACCTGGTTGAACTGAGATCTAAACACAAGCAGGTGACTTCAGTACCTGCTTTTACTCACTGCCCAAATCCTCACTGAGAAATGGGGACACCGAATCAGACATCCCCTGCCTTCTAGACGGCCAGAACACCGTATAAAATGCTGAAGGCTGCAGGGACCTCTGGAGAGTCGCCCTCGCGGCATCCTGAATGTCAACATTAAAGAAGAAAACATGACTAAGCAATGTGCCCTGTTAATTGTTCTCAGAGGAGAGGGAAGAGGACAAAAGGGCTGGAGAAGACGACCAGGGCAGTGTGAGGCTGCACCACTGACACGCTCAGAGTCACGGTCGAAGGGTGTCATCACAGAATAGAGAGGTCCCCAGTTTGCACATCAGAGGCATCAGCCATGTCTTGGTCCCCTACAGTTATGCAGCATGACAGCCTCACACACAGACGAATACACTGAACTCCTGCAGGAGAGAGCAGGAAATACATCTCAAATGTTTGCTTCCTATACAGGTATGTGATATGCAGAAGAGAAGTCAAGAAGAATGAGTAGATAATCATTAATAAGGGCCTGCTGAAGACAGGGTCTGCCTTTATCCACAGTCACTGCAGCCCACCATCCCGGAAACATCGAAGGAATCCAGGGGAGACAGGAGGTCTTTGCATTGAGGAACAAGACCAGGAAATCCATTCTCGGGCCCTGCACTGGTGCCCCCAACAGAAGAGCCATACACTGGGTGAACCGTGGGATCTCTATCTTGTCTCAGACAAGAAAACCCCCTTACCCAATAGCCTGTGTAGTTACCTGCTTTTTACGAATCTAAAGAAAAATGGCTTTCTTTCTCAGTTTGTAACTCTCTGAACTAATCAATCATTTTAGCTTATATTTTCCATGCTTTTTAAAAATTAATTATGTTTTCATCTTTATCTGGAAATAATTGACAAATACAAACAGTATATTATTGAGGTGTGCAACTCAATGTGTTGAAGAGTGTATAAATTCAGAAATGAAAAACACAATCCAGATAGCTAACACATCTGTCACCTCACGATTACCTCTGCGTGTATTGCGTATGTAGTGACAACAGTTAGGATCTGTCAAGAGTACAACACTGTTTGCTTATGAACCCCAGGCTACACACTGCATCTCCAGAGCTTACTCATCATGCATAACTGAAGACTGATAGTTAGGCCAGCATCTTCCCTTTTGGGCACTTCCAACCCCTGGCAACCATCATTTTTACTCTGTCTGTCCCTCGATGAGTTTGGCCATGTTTTATCCCACATTAGTGAGGACATGCAGTTGTTTCTTCATGGCTAGCTTATTCCAGTTCCTTTAGTGTTCTCTAGTTTACACATGACATCCCAAGGGCAAAAAAAAATTATTTTTAAAAAATAATTTTTTGTTTACTTAGATGAATGTTTTGCCCATATGCAAGTATGTACCCCATGAGCATGCAGTATCTGCAGAGGGCAGCAGAGGGCAGCAGATCCTCTTGAACTGGAGTTACAAGGTTTGGAAGCCACAATGTGGGTACTAGGAACCAAAACTAGATCCTCTTAAGACCATCAAGTACTCTTAACCTGTGAGCCATCATCTCGGTCCTCTGGATTTCCTTCTTTTTTAAGATTACATAATATTCCATCAAGTACCCACATCGTGTTTTCTGTCTCCATTTACCTTTCAATGGACAGTTAGATTGTGCTTAGAGCCACATCTTTACACAAGGGTGTAGCTCTATCTTGCAGCACAGATGGGTCATTTAGTAATTGTATTACTGATGTTCTGTGGAATCTCATTGCTTTCCTAAATGATGTTCAAATCTACAGAGAAACCCTGTCTCGAAAAAAAGAAAGGTGTTCATGAAGCTGTTATCAGGATGGGGTACGCTGACTCTGTGTCCTTTGTGGGGGTCACTATCTTTAGCTCTAGAAATAAACTATCTCTTGCTCCCTTTGGGTTGATAGTTCTGGTTTTTGCGTCAGCAAACCGTGTGAAGATGTATGATTGGCAAACATATTCTCCATGTCACCGTTCATCCTATTGATTGCTCCCTTCCTGATGAGAAAATCCTTAATTTGATACAATTCCACTCATCTGGTTTTTCTTTTATTGAAAATTATGTTATACTTATTATGCCAAATAACACAAAATGATGCCACAATTATGGTGTCTTTTGTAACTGTTAGTCCCATCCCTCCCCACTATCACCAATGTTCCAATTTTGCTTCTTCCCTAAGGGAAAACTTTATAATCAATCTAGTACATATCTTTAATAATACAGTTAATAGCTATTTATGTACCTATAGATATCTAATTACGTGAACTATATGGTAAAGATATATTTTATTTTATGCAAATGGTATCACATTATACAAACTGGCCTTTAACCTGTTTTATTCACTTATAAATCTAACTTAGAAGTGTGTGTGTGTGTGTGTGTGTGTGCATGCGTGTGTGTGTATGCGTGTGTGTGTATGCATGTGCATGTGTTTCTCCAGGCAGGCCATAGCATATGTGTGAATGTCAGTGGACAACCTTGGGGAGTCAGTTCTCTCCTTCCACCCATGTGTAGCTTCCAGGGTTCGGACTCAGCTCATCAGACTAGGGTAGCACACACCCTTACCTGATGAGCCATCTGGCTGACCCACTGGATGTTTTTAGATGGCAGTACATCCATAGTTTGCGTGTGTGGTGGAGACTGCATACAGCCTTGGACATGCTAAGCACGTGCTGTACCGCCAAGCTACCCGCCCAGCTACTCCATCCCTTCTAACCGCTGCATAACTAAAACTGCTGCAGAGCCTGTAGCATCCTGGTTTGTTTATCCACTCCCTTCCTGCTTCCTTTTGCGACTGCTTCTCTCTCTCTCTCTCCCTCTCTCTCTCTCCCTCTCTCTCTCTCTCTCTCTCTCTCTCTCTCTCTCTCTCTCTCTGTCTCTCTTTCTCTCTCTCTCTCCCCCTGCCATCACCATACTACAGCAGTAATGAACCTTGTGTGTGAAACTTTTGGAACCTATCCAAAATCTTTCTTTGGAACAAAAGCCTGTAAGTGGAATTGCTATAAATTAAAACAGCTTGAGCAAGATTATATTCCCCAAGGCCTCACCAATTCACACCTTCACCACTTATAGCGGGCGTGCCTAATTCCGCACTCTTCGTCACCACCGTATGTTAGTGGTCTTCCAGTAAAGCCAGTGGAAGATGACAGCACTTAACTGGTGCAGTTCCCACTGTTCTGACTGCCGGTGAGTTTGAATGGTGCTTTTAAACGTGTGCTTCCTTTGTTGTCCATAGTTTACAATTATGACAGCTTTGCTCTTTCTATTCTGATTTAAACTTCCATCCAAGTACTAAAACTCCATTTTTTTTCTAGGTTTAGAACTCCACGTTCTCTTCCATTGACCTATGACTATGCTAGAAATGATCTTAACTACTAAAGCCTCAGGGTCTGCTTGATAACTAACCAGATGGTGTGATGACTAAGCCAACTGAACCCAACAGTCCCCCACCCCACCCCCAGATTCCTCCCAGGTGATTGCTGTCTACACTGGGCTGCCTGTGGGCCCGTCTGTAGGGGCTCATCTTAAACACATTAGCTGCTGTGGGAAGACTCACCCCAAAGGTGGCCCATTCCCTAGGCAAAGGGTCCTGAACGGATTATGAACAGAGAACTCAAGTTGAGCACAAGCAAGCAATTGTGCATCCGGTTCTCTCTACCCTAGCCTGTAGGTTCCTGCGGCTAGCCCGTTCTGGCTGCCTCGACTTCTCCGCAGCGATGGACTATGGTCTGGGACTGTAAGCTGAAACAAACCCTTTCTCCTTTGAGAGAGACTTTTTTCAGGTTGTTTATCGCAGCAAGAAAAATGTAACCAGGACAGGTGGCCTTGGCTGTTCTGTGCACTTCATTTTCCAGAAAAAAAAAACCCTCAGATTCAGCTATACACACGCACACACACATGCATACACACACACACACACACACACGTACATGCACACACACACACACGCAGGGATTTAGTTTTTTGTTCAGTGGTTAAATTTTACAGTTTGTTTAATACAGATTTTAGACAGTCTTTAAGTTTCTTTCTAAATTTTGTTTGCTTGCGTTTTTGTTCTTCAGCTGAATGAATCTATTCAAGTCACACCTGACGTCAGCTCACTACTCTGCCATTCACGGTCTTTAACCACAACACAATACAAGAACTCATCCAGTTCCCATTCTGTCTCTTGGCTCTAGATTGGGAAATTAGCTTGCTCTAGAGGCAGACGGGGGAAGGATGCATGAGGACGCGAGCACAGTCTCTTGCCTGTGGGAAGGGCAGGAAGATCTACAGCAGGAACTTCAGTTTGCAAACCTCTTTTAGGACCTCTTCACCTCCAGTCACCCAGACAGCCGTGTTTGGAGCTGTTTCATCTACAAGCATGCTATATACAGTTTCATTTGAAAGCAAACTCCCTGATTTGGAGTTTGAGGTTGGAGTTGGGGTTGAGAATCACCGGGGAGGGGAGCTCTGGAGACTGCTGGTCATTTGTTCAAGGGTAGAACCAACTCAAGGCTACTTAATAAAGAACCTGGTGGCTGGGTCCACTGGGGCCCACTCCTTGTAAAGGTATGTGTCCTACAACCTACCCTGTCTCCCCTGCTGCTAAAATGAGTTCTGCTCACCGCCAACGGTTCTCTTAGTTGCCAAATTCTTCATTCATATTCAACACAGCGCTTCGACATTCTTGGTCTTGGTCAGTCTGGCTCTCTATCCAGACCTAGTCAATCTAACTGCTAACAGTAGCAAAAGAGACCATCAAAGGATTCTGCAGCTACATGTTTGTGAAGGACACTCAAGTATTTTCTTTAGCTGGGATTGGACAGACAGAAGGAGAAATAGTTGATGCTGTTGACTTAGCTCTAAGAGAAATTATTTTCACCCAACTAAATCATCTGCTCTGGTTTCGACTGCAAGGCATTCCAAGAAAGACTGGTGAACAAATGGACTAATCAATAAATAGATGGACAATCTAATTTAAAGTGAATGACCTTTCAAAGCAGGACACAATAATTTCGTCAGTGTAGGAATCTTTGTTTAAAAGCATTGTAGAAACTGGGTGTGGGGCTAAGGATATAGATTGATGTTGATTGTTTGTCATGCAAGCATGAGGAAAGAGCCTAGATTCCCAGAGCCCACGTAAAAGCTAGCAAGGGTAGCAACTGCCTGAGAACCCAGCACTTGGGAGGCAGAGACAGGGGATGCCCAAGGCAGGCTAAATGCACTGACTGGAGTCGATGACTTTGGGGTTAATGAGAACCTTTGACTCAAAGGAAAGAGTAAGAGAAAGAAAGGGAAAGGAGGAGGAGAGAACATTCTCTTCAACAATACGAAACATTGCCTTAGGAATTCTGTCCATACTATATATTTAAATATAATTTCTATTTAAATGTTATAATATTCTACAAATGAAGCCATTGGCTGGGGGGGCTTATTTCCTAGGACTGTCTGTGGATTAGGAAGTCTCCACTCTCTGTGTTCTCTGAGGAGGCAGCACTATGTAACAATCCAAGGGCTTTCGGCTTTCCAACCACAGCCATTAGGGAACTAGGATGCAGGAAAAGCATCATTTGTACAGTTCCCTGGGCATTTTATCAAGGCTAGTTCTCTTGACCGCTGAGACATTGCTCTATCCCTAGGATATATGGGGTGCTTCTTTCCCCTTTTTGGCTTGCTTGTTTGTATTGTTTTGGTTTTTCGAGACAGGATTTCTCTCTGTAGCTTTGGAACCTGTTCTGGAACTCACTCTGTAGACCAGACAGAGGATTTATGTTTTTAATAAGACATTATTTTTGCATTTTTACCAAGCTACAAAACACCTTTTGTTAAAGCAATGTAATGTTTTGTAAAGATCATATTGTACTTTTCATTTATTTAGAAGAACTAGTATCTAAACATAACTACATATCACACTCACACATACACACACAGAGATACGTGCATGCTCACACACTTGTACACACAGTCCTGACCTTTTTAGGCAGGCCTAGACCTCATCAGAGGAAACATAATGAACTATATCTCTGGGTTGTGGAATATTAGTTTAAGATGTGTTATGTTCATTTACACTGTGGGATATTTGTTTAATGATGCAAAGATGCGTTACATTCATTTATGTTGTGTTTGTTTAACTCTGTGAAGCTGTGTTAGTTTGTTTAAAACACCTGATTGGTCTAATAAAGAGCCGAATGGCCAATAGCTAAGCAAGAGAGGGATGGTGAGGGCTGCCAAGCACAGAGAATAAATAGAGGAAGAGAAAAAAAGAGAGAGGAGTGAGAAAAGGAGGAGAGGGGGATGCCAGGAGGCAGCCACACAGCCACACTGCCCGCCATGGAGTAGGAAGGAAAGAAGATACATAAAATAAAGAAACGTAAAAGCACAGGATCTTTAAGTAGATGGGATCATTTAAGCTAAGAAAAGCTGGCTAGAGTCGGGTGGTGGTGGCCACACCTGTAATCCCAGCACTCAGGAGGCAGAGGCAGGTGGATCTCTGAGTTTGAGGCCAGCCTGGTCTACAGAGTTAGTTCCAGGACAGTCAGGAATATACAGAGAAAAAGAAAAAAAAAGAAGGAAGGAAGGAAGGAAGGGAGGGAGGGAGGGAGGGAGGGAGGGAAGGAGAGAGAGAGAGAGAGAGAGAGAGAGAGAGAGAGAGAGAGAGAGAAAAGAAAAGCTGGCTAGAAATAAGTCAAGACAAGGTTGAACATTCATAAATAGGACGAAGTCTCCACATATTTATTTGGGTGCTGGGCCCCCAAGGAGCAAAGAGTTTTTAAAAAATATCTACGTCTCTGGTCTTACATGTTAGAAATGCATGAGTCATCGATCCTCATGGTTGCATGAAGATACAAGACATGGACACTTGTGCCTACAGGCTTTCAGAAAGGGCTAGATATTGAGCACAGAAAGAGATTGGTGACTTCATTTCATTGTAATTTCTGCTTCAGTGTCTCTCAATAAATTTCCAGGACAAACTATAGTCAAACTCCTTATAGCACATGGCTGATAAAATAGATGTTCATCCACTGCTCTGAAGGGCAACTGATTAACACACACAACCAGCTCAACACTATCCCGACTTCGCTAACATTTTCAGATCCGTTAGAAAAAAAATACAGCTGAGACCAGGTGGTAGCGGCACCTACCTTTAATCCCAGCACTCAGGAGGCAGAGGCAGGCGGATCTCTGTGAATTCGAGCCCAGCCTGGTCTACAGAGGGAGTTCCAGCACAGCCAGGACTGCACAGGGAAACGCTGTCTCCAAAAACCAAAACCAACAAGCAAACAAACAGCCGAGACGCTCGCAGCACGTGAAACTGCAGCTACTAATGAAAGTCCCAGAAAAGCTGTTCTCCGCTTCCTGTCTCACCAAGGTGACATGGAGCCTTGCCCCGCTTCCTAGTCTCTCTCTGCCCCCTGCTTATGGATGAAAATGTGACCAGCAGCATCCCACCACTTTGCTTTCCCTGACACAGTGTGGCATGGCCTCTATCTCTCTGGAGCTGAAAGTCAAGACAAACCCTTTCTTCCTTAAGCTGCTTTTGAGAGTGTGTTTATTACAGAAACACAAAACGCCTATATTCCCGCTTTTGGCTTTGCCATCCTAGCTCTGGAGGGACTTCAAAAGTGGAAACAGTGGCTTGACTCCTTTCCTCCCCAGCAGAAAGTGGAAGCCCTACATGTGCACGGGAAAGCTTGCCTGGGCCTCTCAATAGAGGTAAGACTGCTGGACCACTTCCACAGTTTGAGGCCCTCGATATATTGAAAGGGAAAAACATGCCGGAGCAGGGTTACAAAACCAACAGAATTCTTTTCAATGTTCTTGGCAGTGTCTCCCCGTGACTACAGGTAGCCTCATTTGAGGATAATGTCAAAATGTAAATTTCAAGACTCGACATAAATGTGAGCCCAGGACCAAAAGGTCTTCTGGGCACACCCTGGGCGAAACCCCCATTAATCCTAAATCCACTCACCCTGATTGATTGGTGACCATGTTGTTGAAACTGCTTGCTATTGCTCCAGCAAAGCACTTATCGCGCAGGGTAGCTAATAAGCACTAATTATATTCAATAGACCTTCAACCACTGAATGTCACTGAGGCAACAGCAACAAAAAATGCCTTTCTACCTGATGACGTTCCCCTCCACCTCACCCCATCTGATGGGCTGGAGATGTCAGCGATTGTCACAGGAGACAGAGCAAAGACAAAACATACGACGATTCGGTTCCAGAACACGGTACAGACGACATTACTGGGGAAATCACAGGGGTATGACCACACATCCTATGCCAACCCGAGTTCCCGGGGGCGGGGGGGGATCATTAGGTCATCTTGTGCAGAAGAGGGTTGGGCTCTTACAGGTCCGTGAGGCGAATTACTATAGCAACTCCGCTTCAGCATCCAGCTGACAGACCCTGTATTGGAGGCTCAGTACTCCTGGGGAGAAGAGAGGAAAGTCTTTAAAAGAGACGGTAGGGCCTAGGCTGCCCTTCATCCTGTCTTTGCTCCCTGGATCCAACATGAACAGTGTTTCAGAACCGGACGGTCTGTAATATCATGTGTGCTGCTCCCAGAAGCAACGGGGGCCACTGGTCAGGACGAAAACTCCAAAACTGTGAGCCAAGCAAATCTTTTCTTGTTATAAGATAACTTCCTCCCATGGGTATTTGTTACCGGAATGGAAGCTAACTGAGTAGACTTCTGTCGATTCTAGATTGCTCAGCAATGCCAGGGCTTCTCCTTCAGGCCACTAAAGAGTATGTGAATTACCTCTTCGTAAAGTAATGTTGGAAAAAAACTGACTTGTTCACATTTCACTTTGGGTCCTACTAGGTGACAACAAACTTAGAATTGACGGATTCCAAGTCTCATGCCAGTGTAATCAAATGGATGAATTTGTGTGTCTTTCACGATGTTTTGTATAACAATAGAGTTTGCAGTTTGTCCACCTTTGATCTTTATGTCTACCAAAGAGCTAAAGTATACTATGTCGAGGTCTGACCATCCCAACTATGACTGGTTTGTTTAAATTAATCTTCCCATCCTGAAGCAGGACTGTTGGACAATGGCCTGCCCACGGAAGCGCATTGTCTAAAGCAAACGTCAACAGCAGTGGGAGCTCAAAACTCCATCCCCAAACCATTCACTAGTCGTGTAGAAAATAGAACAAGCAACAGTAATATGTCATGCTTGTGAGAAATGTGCTACTGGTTCAAAATTAATAGTGCAGTGCCTGGTTTGATCCCAGCATTGAAGATACACATGTGCGCACGCATGGGCGCGCGCGCACACACACACACACACACACACATTTTTAAGCAAATAGTGATAAAATTATGCGTAAGTCTCCTACAAACAACTTTCTCACTCAAAAAGATACTTATCTGTCTGTCACACTCACAATATACACATACACACATATATACTTACATACATACACACATACACACGCTCACACACACACACACACATATACACATACATATATACACACATACACACACTCACACACACACATATACACCTACATACATACACACATACACACACTCACACACACATATACACATACATATATACACACATACACACACTCACACACACACACACACGCACGCACGCACGCTTTCATCTGACAGGAAAACTTGAAGACAGTGTGAAGCATATGGTTTAGGCCAGTATGAGTCCAATAAAAACAGTCAACTTCTTCCAAAGCAAGCATGTGGTCATTTAAAAGCAGCAGCCACTTCCTGAGCCAAACAGAAATTGAATTACTGGCTTCGTTAACTGGATAGTTTGTCCCTAATCTTAACAAGTTAAAAAAAAAAACCTCCATACTCAATACAAAAGCCAATAGTTAAAGGACGTTGCCTGTACCCTGTACATGTCTGCTGTCTACACAGGTATCTGTTCAGACTGTCTAGCATAGCTGTACTTCCTAAGCACTGTGTCCAGGACTAAAACTGTTATTATGTGGTCTTCATGAGCTCTACGCTTCGAGACAACTCCACAGCATCATGTATGCAGGCTCTTCCAAAGCCCAACATTTATGATGTGTTTCTTGGAATATTGTGTGGACAGATGTAACTCGGCAAAAACCCAAGAAACAACGGAGACACACCATGCCTTCAGCTGGTAAGTGCTTTCATGTTTGAACTCAATAAAAGCAAAAGGAAAAAAAAGAAAATGCCTATTCGCTCTCCCCTCAGTTAGCACAGGGGAGAGCTTGCAGCTGTCTGGGGCCCGCCCTGGAAAGCTCATCTTGCTGATCTTAGTCACATGACTGAAAAGGCCATGTACTAAGTCAATCTTTGTTGAGTCATTCATATTAAATATAAGAATTTGACATTGTACTGAAACATGCCCCTTGCTGAATACCCATGGCTTGCCTAATATATTTTTATATAAATATAGATTTAGAGCATCAAATTATCCCTCAGCAGAAAATAAAGAGAAAGGGAGGGAGGGAGGGGAGAGAGAGAGGGAGGGAGGGAGGGAGGGAGGGAGGGAGGGAGGGAGGGAGGGAGGGAGGGAGGACACTAAATTTGAATCCCAAAGCATCAGGTCTGAGAATACATTCATTGCAGATCCTGCCTGTGTCTGATTTGTTTAGAGAGTAAACCACAAGTCAAATGTCCCAGTCTGGTAACTTTTATGATCAACACGACTGGTCCTGTGTAACCTCTATGGGCACCATTCTTGTATGTGGAAGTATGAATAGCCTCCCGATAAAGAGGCCATTGAGATTTCTGTCTCTGTTTGTTTCCAAATAACAGCTTCATGTGCAGAAGTCCTAACCCTTAACTCAATGGCATTGGCAGTAGGGCTTTAGAGAGCGGTAATTAAATTTAGATGCGGTCACGAGGGGCAAACTCTCGTGGTGGGGTCAGTACCTGTGTAAGAAGAGGTTCACAAAACTACCAGCCAGCGAATCTCTCTCCATGCTCAGCCCCCAAGCTAACACTGACTTACACAAGTAGCTAGCTTGCAGCTCCCGCTGGCAGGGACCACCCACGCTGAGGATGCCACTTCCCCCTGCAGCGGAAACAGTGTGGGCAGGAGGCTCAGCCAGGTGTTCACGCTCGGCCGCGAGGTCGGTATTTCGAGGACGGTGACATTCAAAGACGGTGCCTCCTTTTCGGCCATCCTCAGGTTCTCCTCAGCCGTATTCTGCCTCCACCACCCCAGCACATCATCGGGAAGAGAACCAGGAGAGCCTTCCCGTCAGGGTCCCCCTCACAGTGTTTTCTCTGTGTCATGGCCGCTTCATCTTTTTGCCGCCATTGCAGCGAAACTTCTGAGAACCTTCCACCATATCCACCAGTAGAAACTCACGATGGAGCTCCAAAGAAGACAGCAAAATCATGGGTTTTTTTTTTCCCCCAGATTCTGTCAGATCCAAAAGCCCTTGCAGAAATGTAATGGGGCCTCTAACTCAGGTGGTTTTCATTGCAGGTTAGCAAGAAGGAGGGATTTCATGAGTTGCGCTGTGAGCTAAACTGTGCTCTCCCTCAACAAGATCATTCTTGGAAGGCCCGACTCGGCTTGATGGCACTTGGAGACAGGGCTTCAGAGAAACTGTTTGCAGTGCTTCTCATCTCCCCTAACGCTGCGATCCTTTGATACCATTCCTCATGTTGTGGTGACCCCAATCACAGAATTATTCCATTGCTACTTCATAACTGAATTTTGCTGCAGTTAGGCATTATAATGTAAATATCGGATATGCAGGAAAGCTGATATATGAACCCTGTGAAAGTGTTGTTTGACCCCTCCCAAAGGGGTCATGACCCATGAGTTGATAACCGCTGGATCAGAGGTTGGAACTCTCATGATGGAGTAGTACCCACATGAACAGACAAGAGAGAGATACGGACTTACCCATCCTGTTTTCACCCAAGTCCACAAACAGCTTTGATGGAATTTTCCCTAAAATCCTTTCCAGTTCCAAGTTCTTTGAACCTCTCAGTAATTTATAAAAATCTGTTTCTGTTAGTCAGTGAGTAAAGAGAAAGTGAAGTTACTAGATTAAATAGTCAAAACTAATGACATAAAAATAGCCAGGCATGGTGGCACACACCTTTAACCCAAGCGCTCAGACTACAGATATAAGCAAATCTTGGTGAGTTCAAAACCAGCCTGGTCTACAGAGAGTCCGGATCAGCCAGGAAGACATAGCAAAAGCCTGTCTCAAAAGAAAAAAAATGACATAAAAACAAGCCATTAAAATTTCCAAAAGATAAGCAGACTATCAGATCAGCCCTCAGACATATTAAATCTTACTTGTCCTGTTTGAGGACGAGTTACCCCTGTTTGAACTTTCTGACTCACCAGGCAACTTGGTGAGTTGCGGTCCTGAAAAGCAATACCTAGAGGTATAGATAAATGAACCACACAAGCAGACTGCTTTGTGGCATGACACACATAACAAACACGTCAACTGCAGGCTGATTGGGGAGCTACTAAGACTGGCAGAAGTTAATGATGGGCTGATAAGCTGCTGTGCTGGCTTGATAAACTAGCAGCGTTTAAAATGATCGCTGAGCTCAGTGACTTTCTGTGTTAGGACTGCATTCCCATCTATTCCAGATGACTCCCCTTCCATTCCGTGTCACCTCTATCCTACCTACGTACCGGCCCCGCACAGACCCTACCTACATACACACACACAGACCCAACCTACATACACACACACAGACTCTACCTACATACACACACACAGACCCTGCCTACATACACACACACAGACCCTGCCTACATACACACACAGACCCTACCTACATACACACACACAGACCCTACCTACATACACACATAGACCCTACCTACATACACACACACAGACCCTATCTACATACACACATAGACCCTACCTACATACACACACACACAGACCCTACCGACATACACAACAGACCATACCTACATACACACACACAGACCCTACATACATACATACACACAGACTCTACCTACTTACATACCCCCACACACAGACCCTACATACATACACACAGAGACCCTCTATAGCACCCCAACACTCTTCCTGTAATATAGTCTATAATATAGTCTATACAGTCCTGTAATATAGTCTATACAGATAGAGAGTACATTAATGGTTACTTAAAACTTAGAAAATAAAATGAAAGAACAGGCAGTAATAAAATGTCCTAAATTCAACTGTGATAATGATTGCACACATCTGTAAATATGTCAGAAACCATTGACTTCCATACATCAAATCAGTGAGCTAGATGCTATTTGAATTATGAGATGATTTGCGTATATATAATATATGTATCTGGATTAAGTATGAACATCCACTTCTGAGGTCATTGGACATCAACAGGTATGAAACGGTATGAAAACAGATCTGAAGCCACACCTTGGAAGCTCAAGTTGGTACTAAAGAAATAATGAGTTCTGGCCATTGAGTATCACGATCCCCAACCCAGAGCAGAGTAAGTCTTTGTCCAGGTTAACTGAGTGCTTTACCCATGCCTCTGCAGTGTAAATATGATTGGCAAGAAGGCTCCACGCGGGTGGAGGAGAAGCGGGCCTTAGCTGGTCTGAGACAGAGCTTAGGGTACCAGCATCAAAGAGACAATAACCTGCCACTCCGGCGGAACAGTTGCCCTAGTCCTTGCAACACACCTCCTGCCTGGTTCCTATCCAAAATTCTAATTAATAGCAATCTATATTTTCACACAGCCCTGGCGGTTTGAATATGCAAGTGCCTATTCAATGCTCCAGAGACCCCAAGCACCCTTTCCAAACACATGGCTCTTTACAAGGGCTCCCGCATCTGAAATGCAGGCAGAGCCTCCCGTCATTCTCCTCACAGCCTGGCAGCTGTGCTCCCCAAAGCCAACAAAGTGGGTCCTGTGTGCAGAAGACAGGCTTCAGCTACCAGTCACCATCTGCCTGGTTTGTGGGCGCAGAGCGTCAACACAGAGAGACAGCTGCCCCTGACAATGGGAGGAATAGCAACGCTTCCTCGGGGCCGCTGGCAACAACGGGGAACTGTCTGCGGAAAGAAAATGTGAAATTGCTGTAAATTTCAGATGCAGCGCCTATTATGCCTCCTCACGGCTAAATGAGCATACTC
Organism: Myodes glareolus; assembly: GCF_982192425.1. Lineage (NCBI taxonomy): Eukaryota > Metazoa > Chordata > Mammalia > Rodentia > Cricetidae > Myodes > Myodes glareolus. Next base: position 53,672,978 of record NC_142046.1, read on the forward strand.
GAGGGATGGGTTCTGTTTAGCAACTGTAACAATTAGGCGCATTTATATAGAATAAGACACTAACAAGGCTAAAAGACTATTGTCCGGGACAAAGAGTCCCTCGCACAAGCGCCACCGAAATAAATGATACCTTTTTTACAAAGCTCCCCAAACCCATCTTTTACACAAAACAACTATCACTAATTACTTTGTCATGGGTACAAATAAAAATTACTTTGCTTAAAAATTCTAATTTGAAATAAATTTCCCTAGTCACAACGATGTACTCAATTAATTCTTTATTAAGGTTGTTATAAATTCTAAGTGATTGTCCTTGGGGAAGTGAAAGAGTGTGCCGGAAAAAACATTTCCCACTCAGCTCAGTCGTGGCAGCGTTCACTCACAAAGTCTGAAGTGCTTTAAGAGTCAGGAGGAAAAGGATTATTTATATAAGTCAAGTCTCAAAAGATCAGGAGAAGCCCTCGTGCGCACGACCATGAAGAATGTGTGATGACCAGAAGCCATAGCCCGACCTGGAGCTGCTGGAGCAGAGTCTCATTCAAAGCGTGAGGTTCAGTCAGATCTGGGGTGACCCTACGGCGTGGCACGTGCTGCGTTGTTGATCCCGTGGAGAGTCAGAACACATTAGCGTCTCCAGTATTACCAACGATAGCTTTTGCCTTTTCTCTTGTGGAAAACAGAGTCTTCCTGTGCAGCCCACTCTGGCCTAGAACTGGCAATCCTCCTGCCTCTGCTTCCCCTGGTGTTGGACTACAGGTGTATGTCAATAAACCTGGCTTTTTAATATCTACACAAGTATATGTGCATATGTAAGTAAACGTGTGTGTGTGTGAATACAGAGTCTATAAGTACAGAAGTTGGGTTCTGTCTCCACTTGAGGACTGTCACTCTGAGAGACACTAAGGCCCTTGGGCTGGAGTGACAAGTGGATAGATGTCCCAGGCAGGACTCTGGCAGGCCAATGAGAGGTGACAAGTAGGAAAGTGGGGAGACCTGATAGATTTTTTTGGGGGGAAGGGAGTCTGTTGATTGCGGGTACAGGGATCAAGCCTGGGGCTTCTGTTCCTACTGGGTGAATACTGGACCACAGAGCTACACCCCCAGTCTAACCTACTAGGTTTCCACAGACAATGAGAGGTTTGAAGAAGCCACTAGAGTATTAGCAGTTCTCGACCTGTGGGTCATGACCCCTTGGGGGGAGGTCAGAAGACTCTTTCACAGAGGTCGTCTAAAATACAGGTATTCACATTACGATTCATTACAGTAGCAAAATGACAGTTATGAAGTGGTAACGAAATAATTTTATGGTTGGACGTAATAATTTTAAGGTTGGTGTTAGAGAGTTGTTGCAGCTTTAGGAAGGTTGAGAAGAGCTGGAGACCAAGGAAAGACGGTGTGGGCCTCTCAATGCTCCTTTGGAGAAGAGCCCGTCTCTCAGCAGAACCAAGATTCTCCAAACACTGGCTGTCGGACTTGTTTCAAAGACATGGTTTTCCCTCGTGACTACGGCTGAAGCCACTCCGCTTGTTGAGGACTTAAGAAATTAACCTTAGTGGATTGCCCCAGTCACTCACTGCTTTGTGACTTTATAGGGTTCCTTCTGCCTTCTCTGGAAGGTCACCCTTGGCCATATGGGTCTGGTGTGCTCTCATTGCTTAGAGCCAGAGGAGCGGGGACTGCTGGGTCACACATGTCAGTTTCTCAGTGATTCTCAGTATCCCAGTTGTTCATGTGCTAAATTTAGATCACTCTCAACTGGTGAGAGAGTGAGAAGTGATGGCCCAGACAGTCACCCACTGGAGTGGAAGTCAGCCTGGCAAGCAGGATAGGCCTTAGTGTGACAAGTATGGAACCTCGGACTGCTGGATCTGCCAGCTACCTGGAGGGCCGCAGGGAGAGACTCGGGGGCCCTATACAGGGTTGAAGGAAGGACTTTTGGCAGCAGGTGAGCTAACATTTTCGCATTCTGACCCTGTACCTTGGGTATATACCAGACAAAGAAGGGTTCCAAACAGATGGGGACATTTGGCTGTCCTGTGAGTTCCCTAATTTTCTCTCTATTCCTGAATGAGATGGAATAGGCCACTGTGGTGGGTTTTTCCACTGGAAAGATTATTAGAGAAACTAAACACAGCACACAGGTAACCACAGACCCTTCCTCTGAGCCCCTAAATCAGCGAGAACAGAGCTATCTTAAAAACCACAGTGTACACCGCAGACTCCTGAGTCTCCAGCAGGCACTGAATAAATGTACATTTCCCCATCCTACCTCTTTTCAGACCACTGACTAGAATTACGGCATAAAAAGACCGCTGTCATGTTCAGTATACATTTTTAATAGACATCTTTAAACATTTAGACAAAATATTATTTTTAAATGCCAATTCTTTAACTGGTAAATGTAATTATCTAACTTTAAAGGGGGGAAAAGGGGGCTGACAATCAAAATATTCTGTTGCTGCTTTACTGAAGCACCTAAAATATATTTTCAGCAAACGAAATGATTCTTTATTTTATGCTTTTAAAGACGCATTAGGGTAATTGCTGCACGACAAACCCCTTTCTCTGCTCCAAGCGGGGCTGCCACCTCCCTCCCGTGTCCATCAGCTGTGCACGCTGTCATGATACCCTGCCGATCACCAGGGGTGAGTCCCCCTAACAGCATGCGTGTAAGAGTATTCAGCTGAGCAATCTGTAAAATAATTATATTTCAATGGAGATATTATGCTGTAAAAAAAATCCATTATATGTCAAGCGCTAAATGAAGCAGTTGTAGAGCCACGGCACATTTTATTGGTGCTTTTAATCAGAGCAAATCACTTTTTTTGCAATCTGACCATTCCATTGTCTTCTAGGGTTATCATTTGCTTCTTTAATAGCAACATAGATGTGTAGCTAGAGATAGAAAATGCACACACAAACTTTTCAGCCAGCAGCCTTTACTTCACTTCTGGAAGAAGAAAACGCCAGCACCGCTTGCACATTCTTGGCTTACCATGTCCACATGGTTGGATTCTGTTTCCCCAACGCCCTCTGGCAACACTGTACAGATGAGTCTCCTCACAAAGGGTTGTCCAAAAGTCCACGTCTTCCAAAGAGAAACTAGCAGACCTTTGACCCCATCTGTTGGTGGCAGGAAAGCTGCGGAACTTTTGCTCCCGTGTGTTTTATTGTTCCTCTCTAAAGTTTAAAGTTCAAGCGACGGCGGCTCTTTGTGGGCTGAGCATGAAACGCAAACACGCTTCCTTTCAACAGTGGGGTCACCACCACCATCACAGCGGGACCCCTCAGCTACCTGTCAGGACTGAGTTTCAAAAGGGACATTTGTGTTTCCAGGAAATTTTGAGTCTATGTAGGAGTCATTCTTTTAAACCTCAAAATGTAATAGAAAGCCATGAACTTCTGCAAGCCGGACCACAAACGTTTGACCTATGGTATTGGTGGAGTCCTCTGGAGAATTGTAGTCCAGGCTTCCTGAAGGCTAGCAATGGATCGGGCCCGGGTTTGGGTCCTCTCTAGGCATATGCTCCCATATTATAGTGATCCCATCAAATAATCCCAATTTACGCAGGAAGAAACCAAGACGGCCAGACAAAAGTGGCTACCTGACTGATTTCCCTACCTCTCTCTGTGGAAGCGCAGCTGATGCTGACTGACAGAGGCACATCTGAGTGAAGTCTCCTTCCTCCGGAGCCCTCTCAAGTCTTTACCCACAACTCCCTGGCCACCAGTGAAGAGAGCTAGTCAAAGTCATTGACTAAGCGAGCCCGGGGCCCTGGAGCCTCCCAGCATCCTCTCCTCTTAGGTTCAACAAGACCTAGTCTACAGGGAAGCTCCGGCTGGTTTGCTTTCGCCTTCTGCTTTTAATCTTATTTGCAGAAAAGACCGATTTGAAATCCCATCCAAACCTCACGGGAGGATTTCCCTTTCTAATATCTGCCTGTTTCCCAAGCAGGGAGTGTGACTAATCACAACATTGTGATTGGAAGAGCCTGTGGAGGGCTCTCTGTGCCTGGCTCTGATTACACTCCACGCTTCTTCAGACTTGAGGGTGCTTCATCCCCACCTCACCCCCCAGACCTGGCATCACGGGCCACAGTGAAGAAAGAGGGGTGCTCCAGTTCTGGCCAACCCAGAATAAAGACACTGACCATTTTGTCTCCAGCGCCCACGCCCACCCTCCAGTCACCGGTTCCACTCACTTTCCACTGTTAAAACTGCACCATCCAAAGGGGACTAAATGCCAGGCTAACTGCTTGAACTTAGTAGATCTGGGGAAATCATGTGAACACATAGCTTGTCCAGAACAAAGAGAGTCCGACATAGGCACTATGGGAAAAACCTGCTTGGGAGTTGTCGACAGATATGAGGATATGGATTTGAATGTGAGAGTGTGAGAAACAGAGTGTGTGTGTGTGTGTGTGTGTGTGTGTGTGTGTGTGTGTGTGCAGTGCGTGCACACACACATATGTGTATAACACGTGAGCATGTATGTATTAAGTCTGGGGGCAAGAAGCTTCAGGAATGTAACCAGCAATCTGAGCATGTCATTCTCAGGAAGAATGACAGAAGACAGCAGAATGCGGACCTGAAGACACCCCCTTTTGCTGGAGAAATCAGAAAGTTAGATTAAAAATTTTCTTCTTGCCAGGCAATGGTGGCGCATGCCTTTTATCCCAGCACTCGGGAGGCAAAGGCAGGTGGATCTCTGTGAGTTCAAGGACTTCCTGGGCTATAGAGCTAGTGCCAAGACAGGCTCCAAAGCTACACAGAGAAACCCTGTCTCAAAAAACCAAAAACACATTTTTTTTCTTCTTGAGATCGTAAGAGTTGAGTCTCTTTATAGCTGTGATATTGAGTCATGACCATGTGCCAGACTGTGTAAACATTTCACATGGGTCCCAAACATACACCCTATGCAACGTATGTTGTTATCACTATTTTAAAATGGGGAAATCAGGGCTCAAGACACTGGATCGTTAACTAGGTCAATGTCATCCAGCTAATAAAGGATCAATCTAGAAGACAACTTGGTCTAAACTCAGTGATACTTCATTTGTTCCTGATACACATTCACACTCATTTTCACAACCACGCAGAGCATGGGCTAGAGCATCTCAGGTGCTGGTGAGTAAACATTCGCCTGGGGATCTTAAAAAGTGCTGAGTTACTGTGGGACTGGAGGTGCAGGCCAGGGCCTGAGTCTGTGCTCAGCCTATGTGGCCTGGAACGTCTCCAGTACCAAAAGCAAGAAAGCAAGCCACAGTACAGTCTCCTTCGCGTCCTAGAGACACAGGTTCCTCTCATCTGCGTGGAGCTTAGAAGCCTGTATCCACGCCTGTGACTCTACCTGCTTCTGGAACAAGAAGAGACCCTGGCCATCCACAGGATCCAGGATCTCATGTCCAGATAATTTTGACATTCCTTCCCTTTGTTAAATTCCATCATCATCCTGCCTCACACTCCAGGGACACTGACTAGGGCTAAGGGTGTGAGAATACAAGACTCAAATGTAGCGAAGCATGCAGAGGTCATGTTTTAGTGCTAAGAACTTTGTGCAATTTTAAATCTGCACAGAAAAATATTATATTTTATAGAATCCCTACATGAATCAAAAATAAATATCAAGCTCAATGATTTCAAGTTCTGGGAGAACAGGAATGATACCTAGAGCTTCTGGGCATTCAAGATCTATATAGGATGGATTGTTGAATGCAAAGAGAAACCAACTTCATAACTGGGACATTTATAATAAAACAATTTGAAATCTTTAAAGCGGGTCTTCTCAGTCATTGCTCTGTTGACGTTTTAGATCTAATATTTGTTTGCTGCAGAAGAGTGTCCTATGCACCTCAGGGTTTTATTTTATTTTATTATTTTTTGATTTTTTGAGACAGGGTTTCTCTGTAGCTTTGGAGCCTGTCCTAGAACTAGGTCCTGTAGACCAGGCTGGCTTCGAACTCCAAACAATCCTCCCGCCTCAGCTGCTCGTGGGCTGGTTCTAGGTGTGTGCCACCATGCCCAGCATGTGTCAAGAGGCCTTCTAGAAGCATCCCCAGTTGGATAGCTTTTCATTGCTCCAACAAACACCTGAAAACACAAATCAGTGGAGGAGGAAGCTCTGTGTGGGCTCCCAGCTTCTGAGGGTCCCAGCCGTGATCATGTGACCCCACTGCTGTGACCCCGTGGTGAGACAGTGCAGCAGGAGGCGGTGTGACAGGAGCAAAGTAAGGAGGGTAAGTGTCCGAGTTCGCATTCTGTTACTGATAAACACCACGCCCCCAAAGCACGAAAAGGTTAATTTCGGCTTTCAGCTGTGAACCATCATGAAAGGAAGTAGGGGCAACAGAAACCTGAAGAGCAGAAACCAGAACTAAAGCAGAGGCCCCGAAGGAAGGCTTGCTCAGCCTGCTCTCTTAGCTATCCAGACTACCTGTCCAAGGCCCCAGCAGGTCTCACGTCAACCATTAATCAAAAAAGAAAAAAAAATGTCATCATGCAGACTTGTGTATGGACCAATCTAGAGCAGGCAGTTCCTCAACTGACATCCCCTCTTCCCAGAGGGCTTTAGCTTATGCCAAATTCACAAAAACTTAGTGATGGAACATTATTATATATTATTTTTGGTGTGTGAATAGATTCATGTACACGCATGTGTGTAAGTGTGTGGTATCTGTGTATACTGTAGGCACATACTGTGCACACTCACAGAAGACGTCAAGACTCCTGCTTTCTCATAGTCTTCCCCTTGAGACAGGGTTTTTCAATGAACCTGGAGCTAGGCTGGCATCCAGCAAGGCCCAGCAAGGCTCCGAGTCCCACCCATAGGACAGAGGTTTCAGGTGCACAGGGCCACACCCACCCTTCCAGGTGGGTGCTGGGGATTTAACTCAGGCCCTCATGTTTATGCAGCAAGCACCCTCAATCCACTGAGCCTCCTCTTTTGCTCCTATTACATAGTCTTGACTGACAAATGATAGCTTTTATGTAGCTCTGAAAAAGTAAACATTGATCAGCAATTGAACTAAAATAATAACAATATTGGTATATACTATGGTTTGGAAGTGTTAGAGCCTCCAAAGTCAAGTTGAAACTTAATCTCCACTAGAAGGTGTGCTAATCACTTTGGAGCAATGACTCAATCATAAAGCATTTCATGAATGAATTGAGCTTGTGGAAGGACCAGAGAGAACTAGCTTAGGCCGTTCCTTGTTCTTCTCCTCTTTAGCAAGATTAGGATACCTACATGGTGTCGTCACTGAAGAAGACACCTCATCAGACACTGAACAGGCAAGCACCCTGATCTTAGCCTCCCAAGCCTCCCAAACTTAGACTGTGAGAAACACTTTTCTTTTTGAGACAGGGACTCATGTAGCCCAGGCTGGAACTCGTTATGTAGCTTAGGATGACCT